>NC_088793.1:134422623-134725653 GCF_011386835.1 Chrysemys picta bellii | reverse complement strand
ATTACAGAATCTGCATGACTTCTGTATTTCAATATGGCCTGCTTCTTCATGGATTTTTTTTTTTTTTAAATTTGGCTTCCTCCTTGTATTAACTTCCAGACTGTGACAACAATCTTGTGAAACACGCAAGTGCAGAGATGGAAGTTTTCATGGTTAAATTTATCATGAAAGACAACATACAACAAGAGTACCTTTCTTTTTCTCTCGCTCTGTAAAACCACTGAGCCTGATTATTTTGTCCAGTTCTCATTGCTAAGGCAGCGCCAGCCTAGACCCGACCTTACTAACCCCCAGTTTTGAGGCAGGCTGTTGAGCCTACCTTCAGCATGGTCTCAGCAGGGGTTTCAGTCCTTCAACCACTACCAGGGGGAGTTGGGTCAGTGGCTGAAACAATGTTCCTTTCTTTTCCAACATTTCAGCCAGGGCCGGCTCCAGGCACAAGCCAACCAAGCACGTGCTTGGGGCGGCACCTTGTAAGGGGTGGCCAAACTTGGGGTGGCGGGGCGGCACTCGGATTTTTGTTTGTTTGTTTGTTTTGTTTCGGCGGGGGGGGTGCTCGGGGTTTTTTGTTGTTGTTGTTTTTGGTTCGGTGGGGCGGCGCTCGTGGGGGGTTGTTTCTGTTTTTGGTTCGGCGGGGCGGTGGTCGGGGGGGTTGTTTTTGGTTCGGCTGGGTGGCGCTGGGGGGAGGTTGTTTTTGGTTCGGCGGGGCAACGCTGGGCAGGAGGGGGTGTTATGGCGGGGCGGTTTTTTGTTTTGTTTTGTTTTTTTTGCTTGGGGTGGCAAAAAAGTTAGAGCTGGCCCTGATTTCAGCAAGCACCCTCCCTTCCCTCAGCTCCTCCTTCCTGCTCCAGTCGAAGAGGACATGAGAGGAGGGAGCACTTGGCAGAAGGTGGTAAGCTGTGGCAGTTGCTGAAAAGAAAAGACTTTGAGGTACTTGTGGCAGGATAGGGGGAGAGCTGACAAGTGGGTAGAGACAAACTGGTGGCTTCACTGCGGGAAACGAGTAGGGCCCTACTAAATTCACAGTCCATTTTGCTCAATTTCACAGTCAGAGGATTTTAAAAATTGTAAATTTCATGATTTCAGCTATTTAAATTTGAAATTTCATGGTGTTGTAACTATAGGGGTCCTGACCCAAAAAGGAGTTGTGTGTATGTGTGTGGGGGGGGGTTGCAAGGTTATTGTAGGGGGGTTGCGGAACTGCCACCCTTACTTCTACACTGCTGCTGGCAGTGGCCTCTGGCCAGGCACCAAGCTCTGAAGGCAGCACCGTCGCCAGCAGCAACACAGAAGTAAGGATGGCATGGTATGGTATTGCCATCCTTACTTCTGCACTGCTCCCTTCAGAGCTGAGCCCTTGGTCAGCAGTCGCCACTCTCTGGCCATCCAGCTCTGAAGGCAGCAGTGCAGAAATAAAGGTAGCAATACTGAGACCCCCCTACAATAACATCCTTTCCTGCCTGATTACAAGAGGAGAAAATCATATAAATCAGACAACCATGTCATCCCTTGCTTTCTGTGTAAAATCTCCCCAAATCCATGGCATTTGAAGAGTTGCTATCAGACAGCAGTCAGGACTGTGGTGTGCATGCCTGTGCATTGTTGGAAAAAAGGTAGGGGTGTGTGTGTGTGTGTGCGCGCGTGTGTGTGTGTGTGCATTGTAGCAACCTGTATGGACTTGGAGGAAGGAGCCCAGGTTGCAGAAGAGAAGAGTCTGGAGAAAGCACCAGGACGTCAGTCTATGTGCATATGGCTAGAATGTTAGCTGTAGCATCTCTGTACATAGTTCTCCTAATAAAGAGCCAGTTGAATTTTACAAGCCTGGAATCTTGGGTGTTATTACCCAGCATATGAAACGACAAGGTGTTTCACAGGCCTGGTAGGTGCTGCAACACCCAAATGCTATAGTGTTGACAAGCCTTAAGAGCTATATTATGGCTTTCAGGCACAGCTCTGCACTGGGAGCAGTGTACTTGCACACTACACAAACAAGGGCTCTCAAAGCCTGTCCTATCAGATTCAGACACAGTTCCCCCTCTCCTTTTATTGAGGGTTATGCTGATCTCTTACTACGCACGTCAATGAATTCATCTCTCACCATCGCCACTAACTCCATAATGAAATTAACAATGATACCAGTAACTACAGGCCATGAAACCCAAATTGGATCTCCAGAATAAATAATTAACTTCTGATTCCAATTTCTGAAGGTGGAGGTCAGGACTTTTTTGCTGCTGAGCAAAGATTAATCTGATACTTGTGATCATTATCCAAGCAAATTAAAATATCGCCCACCTCTAATTCCTCTGTTGGCCTCTCTGCTTTGTATTTACACCGTGTTTAAATGCCCCAATGATCAGCACAGTATAAGAACCTGAACAGAATATTCTAAAATAAAGTTCCATCAGAGGATCCCAAAGAGGTTTGAAAACATTAACTAATTCAAACAACATCCCTTAGAGATGGATACTTCTTATATTAAGTTTACAGATGGATAAACTGTTATATGACTTGCTCACAGTAACTCAGTGGCAAAGCTAGACATAGAAGCTGGATGTTCTAGAACTCAGATCTAACCACTAGATCACACTACCTTTTTATTTCCGCTCATGTCTTCTGCTCTACCTACCTTCTCTTTTTTCTCATGTTATTGTTCATTTTATAAAGATTTTGAAGATACTGAGCAGCTGATGTTGCTATTCTATACAGAAATCAAAGATGCCACTTTGGCCCAATCAAACTGTTTTAAATGAGCAGACTGACAAGGGATCCGTTCATCTTCACTTTTATAGATTGTCCCACAAAGCCTTTTCTGGGCTGATTTTTGCTTTCCTTTTTATTACATTTTTGTGTGTCTGAACATTAAATCAAAATTGATCCAGAAACTGAAAATTACCAACATAAGACATGGACTCACACCTGTAGTCTCTCAAAAATGGTAAACTTAAAAAAAACTATTGGATTACTACCCACAAAACCTATACAATGGGCTACATGAAGTTCTGTTGAAGCACTATTCTTTTTTATGGTATTAAACCCACTTACACCCGGTCTCAGTTTGTTCTGATTGGTCAAGTGAAGCTAGAGACAACTACAGCTTCTCACAGGAACATTTTTTCCCAGTGCGATTCCTTTGTTATGTTTGTTCATGAAATGCTGTTATCTGTATTTCAGTTGTCTTGTGCCTCATTGAAAGCACAGCTAATGTACATTCCAGCAGACTATCTGCATGTGACTTTATAATCCAATGGCCTCAAAAAAACTGGCTTGTTTCCCTAGAACTAAACACGGCTATATGGACATCATTTAATTTCAAAGGAGAGTCTATTACTGATTTCACTAATGCCACAGATAAGAAGTTGCTGAACAAAATTCACTACACATTAACCTTGCAATGCCTTCCACAGTCCACATTTTGTTTAATCCTCATTTTTTCGCTCTCTCATTGTGATCCCATTTGTTGAGAGCATAAATTGGCATTGCTCTGGCTCTGACTAATAATTCTAAAAAAAGTTGTTAAGCAGCAATTCAAAGCAAGCTCCAGTCCTGGAGATCAAAACACAACCAGCATATAACACTATGTTCTTCTGATCTTAAATCCTTTGGGATTGAAATTAGGATGAACTAGGAAAAGCAAATTATTTTCACTGCTGACCTGTTGGGAGCATATCAGAGTAGCAGACTGCCACGATGAGCAGGGTGGAACTGACATCACAGAGCAATATATGCTAAAATAGGTGCAAATAAATGCCTGGAACATTGGCCTTTTCCGATTTGAATTTATTTGCAAAAAGCAGACTCTAAATTTAAAAAAAAATGCCCATCACAAAAACCACCAGTACAAGGAAACCGGTGTTGTCACTCTAAGCAGAGAGAGCAGTGAAAGAAAGGGCAAGGACTTTGAACTACTCTCTTACCCCTATAGGAAACTTCCCCATAACACACCACCAATCGTGTAAGTCCTGATTTGGAAAGCCTATTTTGAGGGATTACAAAGTAATTCAGGTTTTATGCAGGCAGCGCTTGGCCTCTCTGTGAAGACCACCAACAGGGTTGTCTGTCATTTGTGATGTAAAAATATGTTCACTGAAAACTGGCCTGAAGACAAAAATTGATTTCATGTAGGCTACTGAATCGCCATGAACATGTGGATTTGCAATCATCGGGATAACCCTAACTTGCAGTCCTAGAGCAAGTAACTCCCAAAAACTGTGTGTACTTTCATAAGGATGCAAATTGAAGGACATAGTATTTCTGATTGAATAAACAACATGTATGAAGGCAGAAAAGGGCCTACAGTCATAGGAAAGCCCACATATGTTGCATATGTTAGAGTACTGATAAAAATTTAACTTTCTTTTGATGCTGCTTCAGAGTTATAAAAGGAGAACACTACTGTAATTATGAGTCTTTGGTCCTGTTGTAACATTTGAGATATTTAATTGAGAAAGTGCCAGTTGTTTCTCACAAAAAGGCTAACGCTCCCTTTGACTGATTCAATGGAACCAAAGAAAGATGTGTCGGAATAACTTTCCTAAGTTTCCTATACTAATTACACCACCTATTTAAAATTCAAACTGATTTTAAAAGAGTTCTTGCTTTCTCTCCCAAAACAGCTACTGGCCTTCCTGAATCATTTCTTTTTGTTTCTAACCCTACCCATGATTATTCCATAAGATAAAAATAGACAGTGCTCAATGGCAATCAAGTAATGATAGATCAAAATATACATACATACACAGTGCAACACTAGTAAGAAACTTAATACTTTATATTTCTGTTTTGTGAAGCAGCACAACTGCCTTGTGGACCTTGCAGTCTACTGAACACGGGACAGAGGAGCAAGCTCAGTTAAAGTGATCTTTATAACTAGATCTTCAGGCCTGTTAGAGAATTGGAAAATATAAGCTGGCAGTGCTTCCTAAAAGGGTGTGCATTTATGTGTTAATACACACACTTGGGTGACTCCTGCTACTTACTTCAAAGGGGCAATTGCTTAAAACTGACAATTATTTTGCTTCACAGCACTGATCCTGATATATCCCCGCTTTCTCAAATGGTGGCAATTTGGATTGTTCATTACTTCAAGCCTAAATTGGATTCAATGACTCACTCTGTAGCTATAAGTGGTATTTCTGTGCTCTGAGTATATGACGAGAGTGCTGCAGAGAGAAAGCCAGCCAGAACATTCCTACTAGAGGAGACTGAAGTCTCTCTTTGAAGCATAGCCAGTTTCTGCCTATTATCCATATTTCAAAATGTAAGCCCTGATCCTGCAATGTGACCTGCCAGCATGGACTCCTATCCCCATGGGACTTCAGCATCAAGGCCTTTCTCTCCACTTGAGACACAATCTGCATGCTAGCTGTATGCATGTAACAAAGAAACTTTACTGTTATTTTTAGTTTAAAAAGAGAAAGAGAGAGAGAGAACAGTTTCCCTATTGGCACAACTTATACTTGTTGCATAGCTGTCATACAACACGCACATTGGGCCAAATTCAGAGGTATCATAGGCAGGTCAATGAAGCTGCACTCTTATCTCAGGGATGAATCTAGCCCATTACTGTTATCATATCTGAGTAAGAATATAGAAATCAAGATAGATAACAAAAACAATTAGGTCATTTGATTCATCCACCTGCCAGTGCAGAAAGGCTTCCTACACAGTATCTGCTAAACCTATTTTAGCTGTGACAAAAGATGGTGTTCCTGTCACTCTCCCTGGAGGACAATTCAACAGTCTAAGAAATCTCACCTTTAGGAAATTCTCCCTTCCCCTCTAATATTTAACTTAAATTCTCATTTTCTCTCTCTTGTCCTGTTACTCCCAGTTATAAACCTCTTGGATGGCTCTAAACAAAACCTCATTACTAAAGTATAAATTAAAAAAACACACGCACACTCAGCAAACTACGTGATCTGGTCTTCCTTTAACAAGTGTATATGGGAATTACTAGTATCCTTATCAATTAGGATGGAATAAGAAATTAACGTGTTGATTCATTTCAGCTTACAGTTAGACATACAGTACTGTGGAGTCTGTTTTTTTAATGTAGTGGTGATTGCTTGCCACAATAATTTGTAATAATTTTATTTACAAATGAACTCTTGATCCCCGACCTAAGGGCACAGGATGATGGGAAAACCACAATGGGGGTTCTTATGGCTAATGCAAAAGTACTTAGAGTGAGGAGATCATTAAGAGCTCAGAAACAACTCTCAGCAATTTTTGCAGCACTGTAAAATATTTTGCAACTTCTAAGCTGTCTTTAAAAAAAAAATCAAAGTAAGTGTTTTTCACTGCTAAGATCTATCCCTCATAATAGAACAGTTACCCTGTTAAACTGTCTTGCAGAAAATTGTCTCAAGTAGACAGTAGCCAAGGCCAAGTGTATATGGGGTGAGAAGAAAGGGAAAATGGGTTAAAAAGAAACACACGGTGGATGAAATTCTGTTCCCACTCAAGTCAATGGAAAAAGTACCATTGACTTTAGTGAGGTCAGGATTTCACTGTTTTTTATCAGGTTATTCCATAATTTTCCACCCTGAGATTTCTTCCATCTTGCTCTGAAGCATCTGGTATTCACCATTGTCAGAGACAGGATACTGGATTGAAATGATCATTGATATACTCTCCTATCACAATTCTTACTCTTATGCACAGTAAGGTCACCTCAGCCACATGGCATATATATTACTGTTTTCTATTTTGTTTTCCCAGGTAAGCATGCAGATTAATATATTACTTAATAGCTTACTATTTATGCTGTAAAATGAATACCATGCAAACATATAGGAGATGAAACACAGACAAGTTGATATCATTGGAACGTTGACGTCTGCATTTTTCGCCTTTGTGATTTTAACTGTGCAAGTGTAAAATGTTAGGAAAAATGCTGAAAAGCCAAAGTGACAATATTTAAAATGGCAAGAGAGTTCCACAGTTTAGGGGCCACTAGAACAAAGGCTTTGTCACCCACTGACTTAAAGTGTGATAGTGGAACTGTAAAAGGGGGACTGATTTCCAGAGGTGCTGAACACCTACACTTCTTCCAGCTGAAGCCAGTGGGAGCTGCAGGCCCTCAGAATGCAAATACCCACCAGGACAAGACTTAAGGAGCAGGTCTCAATATATCCAGGCCCCTCTCCATTAAGAGCCCGAAAAGCCAAAAAGACCAGCCTCTTTATAGGCAGTCATTGCTAAGTTGGAATAATATGATCATGTTACTCCTCCTTGTGAACAGGCACTCTGCTGCCTTCTGCACAAGCCACAAACAGCAAAGAGACCCATCTGGAAGCCCTGTACAGAGGAAGCTACAATAACTATGGAATGATAATATTGCCATAAATGTACACAATTTTCTCCATTGTGGGAAGGAAACCTTTTAAATTGGAACTTCCTTTACTGTGCCTTGTCATTTTTCTCTTGGCAATTGCTGAAGTGACCTATCTACACTATTTTTACTATTTAATACGAAGTGCAGCTTGTACCATCATTGTACATAATATCTTGCTTCTGCTGCTCTGTAGTTTGCTGCTGGGTAAAACAACAGTAGCTATTACTGTTTGCTGTTTGTACTACTGTAGCACCTAGAGGCCCTAGTGTGCCAGGCACAGTACAAACACATAGTAGAGAAAGTCCTTGCCTCAAAAAAGAGCTTACAGGCTACATGAACAAGACAGACAAAAGGTGAAAGGGAGAACAGAGGTGAAGATATTTGCCCAAAGACACACAGGAGGTCAGTGGCAAAGCCAGGAATAAATGACAGAAAACAGGCCAGCCCTGTGGAGCCATGTGGTAATATGTGGCAAGTGCAGTGAAACTGCCTATCACCATTTTATTTAACTTGCAGTTTTAAATGTACCCTTATGGATATTAATTGAAGTGTGGGGGGTTTTCTACACATGTGTAGAAACAGCTGCACCATTACTGAGTTGGTATGAACTAGAAATAATAAATAAAGCATTCGATTTTTTTTTCCAGTTGTTTGAACTCGAGTTTGTATTTTACCCCTTTTCTTTTTTTTCACCCCAAAACAAAAGCCAAAATGCACCTGGTACAATTTAATAAAATAACTAGGGTGACCTACAGTTCTGGAGCCTTAAATCCTACCTTTTCTGGAAGTGTCATTTTTACAGGAACTTAATGTTATTCAATCACTGAGTGATAAGAAGTCCTCTACTGGCCAAGTGAAATGTTAAGGCTAACAGAACATAGCACAGCAAGTTGCTAACTGAATTTGATTATGTGAAGAATGTAAATATTTGAAGTGGGTGAACTATCTAGGGTGGTCCAAGGGATTTGATTATGTACCATACGTAGGAGTCATTGGAAGAAATCAAGAAAAGGAAAATCTAGGCTAAATATCATGGGAAAATTCCTGACAGTGAGGTCATTTAAACTGCAGAACCATCTTACATGGGAAAACTAGAAAAGGCACTAGAAAATAAAGAGTCACAAGGTCACAGAATTCAGAGATGGAAAAGCCCTACTAAGCTCCAGCCCCTCTGTCTGAAAGTGCAGTAGTGGTCATATCAGAGATTAAATTGATACCACACTGGATCATAGTACTGAACAGTCCATCCTACAAGGGGATCAACTCCATAAACTGAAAGGTCTTTTTTCATCTCTGATTCCCACAACTCTATTATTCCTGGGGTGTATAATTAAAGAGGCACATTCCCCACGCAGTAGACAAAATGTAAGTTCCACTAGCATTAATGGGAATTCTACTCACACAGAACAGCCAGGGAAGACTTTAGCCCTTCCAAAGCAGGTGGTCTAATCCTATGTGAGGATAGGGTTTCTTGGAAAATACGCAGCCCCCATCACTGTGTGACTACATGTCCATTTCACAGGCCTGATTATTGCCAAAAAAAGCTGAAGATTCTAAAGCATTTAAATATCACTTTAAGAATAACTTTAGGAGATCACCACCAAGGCTGGACACTGGCAAATGTCAAGAAGATCATCAAGCATTTTGTTACAGTTACATTAATGCTTTTTTTTAGTGGAGTCAACAGGAAAAGGGCTGCATTGCCCCACCAGTGTAAAAGCCCATCAGGCAGAGAAGTTACAAGGGAAATTGCATGTGGATCACTGTATACACTGTTCCCAACTCATTGTCATCTCCTTGTGAGGGAAGGGTTTTTCAGGACTATTACAGAAGTGGGTGGGTGAGGTTCTGTGGCCTGCAGTGTGCAGGAGGTCAGACTAGAATCTAGTCACTAGGTGATCATGATGGTCCCTTCTGACCTTAAAGTCTATGAGACTGTAGAAGGGATAAGACTATCAATACAAGTGCGGATATTCCAGTAGATCCACAGGGAAATCCAGTAACTTAGGAGCATCCCGCAAAGAGCCTGCATGATTCGTTCTGAACTCTGGAAGCCGCACTGATATTGGCTCCCCTCCTAGACCTCCAAACTATCCCTACTCCAAGCCCTGATCCAAAGCCAGTTGAAAGCAATAGGTGTTTTTCCATTGACTTAATTGGGTTTTGGATCAGGCCTCAGATTTGGAAGAAGACATGGAGCAAGAGTTAATACTGCAACTGTCAGCATTAACTCCTAATATAAACTCCATGGCGATGCCAAGGACGATACCATCCAGGTAGAGCACTATTAAATATTTTAATTAATATAGATACTATAAATTGAAGTATAAAATAATGAAAAACAAGGAAGCCATGTTGTCAGCCTGATTACCTGTAGCAAGACAAGACGATTGGTGCTGCAGCCTGAGACAAAGGATGCTGCAGCTAGAGACACAAGGGAACAAACCCAGAAATGACACAGCCGCCTAAATTCCTACTGTAACGTGCAGTCTAGTGTCTGTGTTCGGTATTACCCTCTATTGGCTGGAACTGCTTAGTTGCATTTCATAGGTCCTACTATTGTAAAAATCACCAGCCTAAATCGGTGTGAATTTGCAGATAAGGCCACAGAATACAGTTCAATATACAGTCATTCTAGCTTGAAAAAGATGGCCAGTATACAGAATTTCATTCCTTTCACCAATTTCTACAGGGGCTTTTGCTGTGAGAGCCAAAACAATGTGCCAGCTCCATTATAGTTCATTAGCTCTCGCTCTCTCACACCAACAGCCCTGTTCTAGCAAACAAAAATAATAAATTCATATGGTCTCAGAGCTAGTAAATAAAGCTGCAGCAGCACAGGACTGGTAATGGTATTCTTAAGCATAAGCTTGTCACCTCAGGATGGACAGCGGCAGTTTAGACATAGTCATCTAGAAATCCTGGCTCCACCAACCATACCTGGTGCTCAGAGATGGTACATTGGCTGCCCACCTTCCTAGGGCATTGCGTCCTTCACAAGTTAATCTGACTCTCTGATTACACCATAGGGACCTACAACTTCAATTAACAGCAGGTATAATGTTCCAAGTGCCCTCTCTCCTGCGGAAAGTTTCATTACCACTGATGACACAGGCCTTGTTACAAGACAAGTTTGATTGCAGCAGGCATCTAGGCAATCCATCACAACCAGGAGAGTTCTCAACTTTTATGCAATATCAAAAAAACCTGCCTGATTTCCAATTTTAAAGTGCTTTAATTATTAAATAGAAGAGAACCAAAGGCTGCAAAGTTTGGATTCTTATCTAGAGCTGAAAAAAGTTCATGATCCAAGGATTTGGTTCAGGACCACCTCTATTTTTAACAGCATTCAAGAATGAAAGCTAGATGTGCAAATAGACCCTTTACAGTAACAGAATACTCACCAAAAAACCCCGAGAAGATTAGAAACCTTCATTCAAAGAAGGCATGCATCTCAGTCATTAAAAAAAGTGCAAGTGGATTTTCATCTTCAGTGTCATTACAGTCAATTTTGTTATCCCAGAGATAAATTTGGCCCATTCAATTGAAGGAATTGAAAAAAACTAAGTAAACTGCCGGCAAAAGTAGGCTCTGTTTCTAATGTATTTTTTATTCTGATTAATTTCCAGTGCATTATGACTGTGCAAATCTGGCAAAGCATGCTGAAGTAAAGTTACTAGTGAAGAGAAAGGACGGTCATATGGGTAATGCAAGGGTTGAAGTTGTGAAGATAACTGTCTAAACACAAGCGAGAGTAAACAGATGCAGTGCTGACTTTGTGAAATTGCAGACACATAGCTCCATTGCCTCTGCTATTAGCTTTCCCAATTAATTAAACTACGAAGATTAGTATCAGTCTTATTTTAAATCAGAACTCTACGGGGGGCAATGAAACTCTCAAGAAGCAGGTCAGTCTCATGTTGCTGCTGCCTAGGAAAGCAATGAGCAACAGCAGAGGGAGGCATGGGACCTATTTACGTGGTAGAACTAAAAACAAAAACTGAGGCTGGGAAAGAGGCGGATTAGCAGAAACTCCCAGCTTCATCACCATCCATGCAGGTTCTAGGGTGGGAGTAGAGAACAGAGAGAGAGAATGCTCCTTTTTCTTTCCAGGTACCAGAGGAGTTGTGGGGCAGGGGGGCCTTCAAATTTACTAAACATCTGCTAGCCAGAGACTACAAAAAATGGAGCCCCTCAACAGCATCCAGGGTCAACGCCCTCCATGCACCAACTGGCACTGGATCTTGGCTTCTTATCTGTGGGCTGCCCCTGGACAGTTCCCTCTTTCCCATTTTTGTATTATCCCCTGATTTAAGTTACAAAAGAGAAGTATGATATTGGGGGATGCGTAGGGTGGAATGGGGGGAGGAGAAAGAACATTAAACAGAAAGAAAATACAGGGGAAAAGGGAGAATACAATGTAGGAAAATGATACACCATGAACTATTATAGGAAAGGCATGGAGTAAAAAGGAGGCAAACCTGGAAAGGGAACAATATAAACCAAAAGCAAGAGTAATAAAAGAAATTATGTATTTTAATATGTATTAAATAGAAATTTGATTGACATATTACAATTAAATACAGTCCTAATATTTCTTCCTTTAAATTGAAATGAACACTGCAGGGAGTAGATATCTTCCACCCTGGCTAGTAGTCATTAAATTTTCCAAGGCCTGGGTTATGGCCCTGAATTAAAAATTATGAGATCCAGGTTCTGTTCCCAGTTTTGCCCCTAACTTTAGCAAATTACTGAGGGTGGAGATTTCAAAAATGTTCAACATTGGCCTCACTTTGCTGAGCATTTTTGCAAATTCCTCCCATGACTCCTAATCCAGGCCATAACCCATTTGACACCAATGAGAGCAGGGCGAGGCCAATGCTGAGTGCTTTGGAAAATATAAATGTTCATCTTTCTGTACCTCAGTTGGTCACCTGTAAAATGGGGATAATAAAACTTCCCTATCTCAAAGGAATATTGTGAGGATAAAGTCATCAGTATTTGTGAGGTGATCAGACACAAGAGCAATGAGCACCGTAAAAAAGCCTGATAAATAAAAGGCAGTGGAGGAGGTTAGAAAGTTCACAAAGCTATACATATGTTGTAATAAACATATTCTAAATTAAATCAAATTCAATACCTATCACAAACGGATGGAAGACAACTCATAATAATTACAAACATATTTAAAAAGCTGGTCTCCATTATCTAAATGGAATCTTGAATTGAAAAATCAAAAGCTAGCTATTCAGCCTAAGCCCATTTACTACTATTGTAAGTCTAGTTGCATGCTAGCAGGGCCATCCCTAGCCATTTTGGTGCCCTACGCAGCCCCTCACAGGGGGTGGAGGGTGGCCACAGGCCTCCGCAGGGGGACAGGAGCAGGTTTGGGGGGGTAGGGGGGGGAACCGCCCTCCAGCACAATCTGGCGGAGTGGGTTGGGGCCGGTGATTGCAGGATGGGCCCGACCCCACACAGACGCGGCGGCAGGAAGTGGAGTGATCCAGCCCCAGCCTGCTCCACTCTGCTCCCCTGGATCCCAGCCTTGGGACTTGGGGGGTAGGGAGGAACTGCTCCCCAGCACTCACCAGTGGCGCGGGCTAGGTCGCTGCACTTACCGCCGTCTGGTGAGTGTAGGGCATGCCAGACCCCTGCTGCAGTCCTCAGGGGAAGGGGTGAAGTGGGAGGCATAGCTGGGTCGGAACAGGGGCGGGAAGAGGTAGGGCTGGGGTGGAGCACGGGCAGGGGCTTTGGTGAAGGGGTGGAGTGGGGGGGGCTGGGCCGGAGGCCATGGGGAAGAGGCGGAGCAGGGGCCGGAGCAGCATGCAGCTGTGTAGAGCACCAGGAAATCTGGTGCCCCAAATTTCCTGGTGCCCTACACAGCTGCGTACTTTGCGTATGGGTAAGGATGGCCCTGCGTGCTAGTTATCTTCCCACTACCCCCTTGAAAAATTTTAGTGAATGCTTTTCCTTGTGAAATGTGCCAGGGTGACAGCTCTGGAGACAGAAGTAATCTTTCTATCCACAGCATGGAGAATGGTTGTGCAAATGGTCCTTAACTGCCCCCCAAATGTCCCCTTCAGATTACTTCTATGAGTGAAGTAGTGATTTAGCTTTTCTGTCCATTACACCTGTGTTGTTATTGATATTACAAGCTGAGCCCCATTGTGCAAGGCACAGTTCAGAAAGCCCACAACCAAGGATCAATCTTTGGCCTCTCCAGTGAGGCTGCCAAGTGTGATGATTTATGCAATGTGGACAGCTGTCCACTGAGAGTGAAACTGAGCATGCCAACTCATTTCACACCGGCTACTAATCAGCTTCCAAGTCTTAACAACTTTGTCACTATCCACATGGCCTCTGGATTCAAAACTGTGACCTAAAACTGAAAGGCTCCATATCTCCAGTATCCTGAGCTATCCAATCCCCAGTATACAAATTAATTTCCAGGCTCTTGTTAATATTGAAATAGGGAGTTCAATTCCTTAATATGGTCACTACCCTGCTGATTAGTGGTAGATTTCAGGGCCTTGCAGGTTGGTTTCCTGTTGGAGAAGACATCAGTGATGTGGAGTCTGGGTATTTTCATAGTATAGCTTGTTTATATACACTATACACACCCATCTTTGAACAGAGTTGGTCATAAATAGCATACAGGTAATTCCTGCTTTCAGAAACCTCAGTCCAACACCAATGCCCTGCCTCAGGAAGCAACTCTGCACAAAGAATTGATTCTAGCTAAACAAGGTAAAGCAGAAAGCAAACTTTCCAGCTGTTGGCAACAGCTCCCCCAAAAAGATGATGCATCACAAAACTTACAACAATATGTATATCTTCAAAGACCGAACACTGCTTGCATGCTAAGAAAACAAACTGGTTATACTTTGTGTAACAACGTCCTCCAGTGACTCCCCCCATAACAATATTAAGATCTTAATTTTTTTTAGTATTGAAGACTGTACTTTTAATCTGTGTTAACTGCTTAGGGTATAACATTAGCACTATAACAGTTAAATAAATATTATCTCTTATGCCAATACACAGTATCTACAATACTAACAAATTTCCCACATACATTAGCCCCCATATTAAATTGCTATACTGATCAGAAAGGAAGCATGATCCAGTGGCTAAGGTGTTAACTTTAGACTTGGGAGACAGGGTTTTGAGTCCCTACTACACCACAGACTTCCTGTAGGGCCAGGCAAGTTCCTGAGGATACATCTACACAGCAAAGAAAAACCTGCAGCTGGTGCAGGCTCATGGGGCTCAAGCTGTGGGGCTGTTTCATTGCTGTGTAGACATCTGGGGTCAGGCTGGAGCCTGGATGGGAGGGTCCCAGAACTCTGACTCCAGCCCGAGCCTGGAAATCTACACAGCAATGAAACAGCCCCACAGCCTGAGTCAGCTGGCATGGGCCAGATGCGGGTTTTTCTTTGCTGTGTAGACAGACCCTTAGTCTCTCTATGCTTCAGTGCCCATCCATAGACTACTTCCTTACCTCACTGGAGTGCTGGGAGGATAAATATATTAAAGATTGTGAGATCCTCAGATACCATAGTGATAGAGGCCACTTAAGTATCTAAAATAGATAAATTAAGGACCCTTTTGTGTTACTCAAACATGTTGGTTGTGTAAATATAAAATATGTTACAAAAAGTGAATGAAACTGGATAATTTATTAAAGTTACAAGTGTTCTCATGCTGAAAGTACTATTGAGTGAAAAACAACCGCTTGACACACATAACTTGTGAGAAGACCAAATCCACACCTAAACTTGCTAAATTAGGTTAAAGTTTTGGGCAGGGCAGGCGGGAGGGGGGAGATAGGAAAAAAGGACTGATGGAACAAAACAATACCTACGTTTGAATGCTTTGTTTTTGACAATATGGCCCTTTGATGCCTTTTATTTTTACAAGGTTAATTTTGTATTTCCCCTTGGAGCAAAAGTTCATTAACACATTGATCTCTTCCAGTAAGCCATATTGTTCTAGCATTTAATAATTTAACAATTAAGACATTATAGTGCTTTGTTTTACATACAGTACAATGCCAAATTCTGCATTTATATGTGAATCCCATTTAAGTAAATGGAAACCATGCATGCATCTGGGGGCCCAAACCTGCAAGGTGCTGTACCCTCAACTCCCAGTGATATAAATAGGATTGATGGTACTCAGCAGTTCTCAGTCAATACTCAGCACCTTGCAGGATCAAGCCCTCGAGCACAGAATTTGGCATTTGTGCTGCTGAAGAAAACATTTCAGTCTCTCAGGGTCATCTAGCTTTGTATCAGATATATTTTAGCATGCACAGTGTACTGGTGCTTTTTGGATCACTGTAGAGCACTGGGACATCTGAGATGTCTCTATGCCCCCAAACAGATTTGTGCTGCACTGGAATAAACAGCAGGATGTGGGGAAGCTTTTGGAGTTCAACTCCTGCATAACTGAAACAGCAAGATAGACAAGAACATAGTATGTAGTATGGGAACAAACAAATCTGGTGAGATTTTTGAGTTGCTATGCCAAGGCATCAAGTCACAAAGGAGGGAAGTAATCGGTCCTCTATACAGTTCAAGTGAAATCATGTCTGGAATATTACATTCAGGACTGGCCACCTTCATAACAGAAGGATATCAATGAGCTGGAGGCTATTCCAAGAAAAGTAACTACACAGTATTAAAGGGGCTAGGGTCAACTGAAGACGTGTAGCTTGGCAGAGTGATGACGAAGGGTGTGAATATAGAGATCTAACAAAGGAGATGTCATTCTGTTTTCTGTGTACTGCACCTTACATGTAGGTTCTATTCCAGTTGCATGGCCAGTCTCCTATGGCAAGCCCCTTGTAGAGAAGAACAGCATAAGCTCTGCTATGACTGTCTGCCTCTAGAATTGAGAAAAGGGAGAACTGAGACAGGATGAAAGAGGAAGGTGCCAGAGGAAGCTTCTCCTTAGCTATTCTGGTGGTTCGGCAGAGGCACTTCTACACCTGTGTTACACAGGTGGACTCTGAGGCGGAGCACATGCCCATTGCACTGGATGAAGTTCTCCACCAAGTCAGTTAAGCAGAAGGAATCAACATGACCAATGCTCCATCATCAGCACATGAACATTCATATCATTGAATTTTATTCCTGGTTCCCTTTTCCAGTCTCAGGTCCCACTCACTGCTCTTCCACCATCAACAGCGTTATCTGATCCCCAACACCCTCCTTCCGGCATCTCATTGCCTCCTGAACCACGAATGTAGGTGCTGGCTGGCTTTTTTCCTACAGACATATTTTTAAATGATCCTTAGCTATTTAAGATAATGTGAAGGAAACAATTACATCCAAATGATAGTGTGGGTGAAACGGAGGGTATGCCCTCTGGATAGTAGGATTAATTGAAGTAGGCTAATCCAAGATTTAGTAGACTGGATTTCCAACTGTCTCCCCTGCTTTCTCTGAGGCTTTTTCTTCACAGTGCTATCTTTACCTGTTAATTATATGCGACACTGCCGCTACCCTGCCCCCCACCCCAGATTATGATACAGCCAGTTATAGGGTAGATAGAAACGTTTTCATAATTCAGTTTATCAATATGCTTTAGAAATGTTCACAAGTGTAAGATCATGTCTTCCACACTGATAAAGTGAGAAGAGACTCAGAAGAGACAATGCAGTCTGAAGACCTTTTGGTGTTTCAATATCCTTTTACCAGCAAGTAATCATAAGAAGAAATATTTACAGTCAGACATCAGAGTATTTTTGAAGAGTAAATTAATGCATATGTACTCTGTTAGGGTACGTCTATACCCAGCCGCTAGTTCGGCGGCTGGCAATCGAACTTCTGGGTTCGACTTATCGCGTCTTGTCTGGACGCGATAAGTCGAACCCGGAAGTGCTCGCCGTCGACTGCGGTACTCCAGCTCGGCGAGAGGAGTACCGCGGAGTCGACGGGGGAGCCTGCCTGCCGCGTGTGGACCGAGGTAAGATCGAACTAAGGTACTTCGAACTTCAGCTACGTTATTCACGTAGCTGAAGTTGCGTACCTTAGTTCGATTTGGGGGGTTAGTGTAGACCAAGCCTTAGATAACAGATTTGAAGCCCACCAAATTCAGTTTCTCTAAACCAAGATTTCAACTGAGGTCCCTTTCCCAGAAGTGAAAGCCTTGTGCACTAGCTCACTATGTAACCTAACCCACTTGTGTGTATTAAATGCAGTATTTCTCAGCACACAAAGCATATACTTAATCTACTGAAAGTTAATGTCTCTGCTGAGTCACAGTTGCTGACTGAGAAATAAAAAAGTATTCATTTTAGATTTAATACATTAAAGGTTTTGTCTTTTTCATTATTATTAGAACACAACTGCATAAATATAAGAGGTGCTTTAAAAATGTATTGTTTGTGCTTGATTATTTTTAACCTGAGTAACACAATTGCTCGGTGACAAATTAGACAGAGGGTAAAATTTTCAAAAGCACCAATGTATGTAGGCGACTAAGTCCCACTGACTTTCACTAGGACTAAAATGCCTAATCATTTTTGAAAATGGGACTTATGTGCCAAAGTCACTAAGGTGCTTTTAAATATCTTACTCAGACTATAAATAGATATCATTATATATGCACACAAAATGGCATTAAATAACTTGTTTTTGCTTAAGAACCTAACCAAAATAAATAGAAAAAAAATAATAAACAGTGACAGCTCAAATGCAGGGAGCAGGAACATCTGATTTAGAGTGAGCACTGAATTTGTAATGAGCAAATGCTTTGTCAACTAAACATAGAAGTTCTTTGTTAAAATGTTTTATGCCCAGAAAATATGCACTTTGACTATGGGGCCTGCTTTGGGTCATGGAAACACAGGCCACAAGGCAAAGGCAGAAAGTACAATCTTGGAACTATTTGTATGATGTTTTGTTTGTTTGTTTGTTTTTAATAATTCTAGTAGCTCTCAGAAACCCTGGTGACGTGGATGCATAATATACTATGTGTAGATAAAGACATTAAACAGAATAGATAAATAGGGCCAAACTGATTCCTGACGTAACTCCACTGAAGTTAATCTAGCTACAGCTGGGATTGAAATTTGACTCTACAGGTTTTCCACAGCCTGAAGAAAGACCCATATCTTAAAAAAATCCCTCAAAGCTGCACCAGCATTCATGTTTTCTTCGCTCACACACCATGCAGGTGATTGCTGGTTTTCTACAAACGGTAAGTTCCATGTAGTCTCACATACAAATGTGCAAATGATTAGCCCTTCCAGCACCAGAAAGCTTTTCAAAAATGTTTGCCCAAAGATAGGCTCCGAAACCCTGTGCCCTGATTTTCAGAAGTGCTGCACAGCCTGCAGTTCCTATTGAATTCAGTGGGAACTGCTGAGTCTGGGTGTTCAATACTTTTGAAAAATCAGGGCACCTATTTTAGGTACCAGTTTAGGAAAGCATCCCCATCCAGGGCAGCACTTAGACACATGCTTAACTGTAGGCATGTACTTGTCCTATATAAGGATGGACTTAAGCACACGCAGAAGTGTTTTCCTGAACCAGGCCCCTAAATAAGAACTGAGAGCCTAATTTTTAGGCACCTATTTCTGAAAATGGGGTTGAAATTTGGCCTGGGTTTCTGGATAACCATTCATTTGTCCTCTAATGTACCCTGAACTTACCTTGACTTAAGCATATTGTACTACTCTTTTAAAAAAACAATACACCACTGAGGGACATTTACTGCGTCAAGGATAACACAGTTGTCATCTAATCATGTCAAAGTAATAGATTTTTAAGGCCCAAGGGACCATTAGATCCCTTCTGACCTCCTATGCAACACAAGCCATCAAATTTCATCCAGTTGCCCCTATTTTGTTAGAATGCATTACTGACAGGACTGTAACACAATTCAGTAATGTGGCTAAAATATGGTTCGGTTCCATCTACACAGACAGGACCAAAACAGGTAAAATCGTTGGGACAGGTACTGTCTTTTAGTTCTGTGTTTATATAGCACCGAGCACAATGGGATCCTGGGCCATGTCTAGGGCTTCTAGCTGCTACAATAATTCAAATAATAAACAACAACATAATCCAACAACAAGCTCAAATTGCCTATGTAGACAGCCCCAAATCAGAGGTATTGGTAAGTGTGACTCCAAAAACAATGACAGGAATTTATCATAGAGCTATGAAAAATACTGTCAGTATTTAACTCCTATTGTAATTTTCTAAAATTCTACTTACCCACTCATCCTCGAGAAGTAATTTTTAACGTAAAATATTATTCTTTTCATGATTATCAATTATCATGGTAAAATGGGGCAAGCAAGTAGATTTTGTTGTTCAATTTTCGTGACAGTGTTCTGTCTACTATGTAACTTCACAATTTGAAGTATTAAAAAGTTTGTTTTTTTGGAAGAACTGCTTGAGTTAGCCAATGGAGGGTGAACTATTCACACTCCACCTTCTCTTTTCATGATAAACACTGAAGGATGTTTCTCACCACTAATTCAAGATTTATCATCTTTGATCTTTCTTTCTGTAATGTGGCATGGTAGCTGAAAAGGTTGGAAGAAAAAAATCTGATGGAAAAGAAAGCATGCATTTGCATTATAGGGCAAGGCCATGGAGTTGTTGGCACAGTGGTTTTTATCTTTAAAGACCTAGATTTAATGTTTGGTCTTTCTAGCTTAAGTTGTTTTTCAGTTATGTGCGTGCAAAATATTTGATCAAAATGTGTGAAAGTGCTAGGTATTTTTCAAACAATTTAGAAGTGGCTAGACTGATTTTGCTCCAACTTTCTAAAACAAAAATAAAAAAAATAAAAACACTTTTGCATTGTCTAAGACCAATCATAGAACATTTCAGCTCAAGGGGAATTTATTTGACACTGTTAGGACCAAGTGAAAAGCAGCATTTTAAAGTAAGTTGGAACTCATTTTAACCGACAAAGTATAACAAACAACAATGCTTAGCATTTATTCAGCACTTTTAACACACAAAGCATTTTATAAATACTAATCATCAATAGATCCCTGTAAGATAGTTAAGTACAATCACCATTTTACAGCTGGAGAAACAGGCAAAGAGGTTATCTCTTATGTCTAAGGTCACAGAGGAAATTAATACCAGAGCTGTGTAAGAACACGTGAGTTCTAGGCACCCAATCTCAAGCTGGGATCCTAGCTCTCAATTTTCTTCTCTCACACATTTGGGTGCATGAGGATTGGGTCAAGATGCAGTCCTTAACAGAATTAGATCCAAGCCACCGCTGGTAGTCAGCCATAGGATAGGCCTGGTAGAGGAATAACATAGGTGTTACAGGTCTGAAGTGCAAAGGCAGGGCCCAGTACTTTACTTTCATTTGTGTCTGTTCTATTACTGTCTTCCACTGTCATTTCAAATGGGAGATTTAATTGTAAAGACGGGGCACATTTTTTTCAGAGGTTTATTTAGTTACTCTCTACTACCACTTCTATATCCGCCTCTTTTTCTCTAACTCTTCTTTTCCATGTGTCTGTCTCTTCTCCTACCCTGATTATATTCTCAAACCACTCACCACACAAAGAGCCAGCTTCCTCCAAGACACAACCAACTTCCTCCAGAGAGTCTGCAACATTAACAACCAGGGGCGTAGCCAGGTAGAGGGAACAGGGGGAGCGATCAAAAAAAAAGGTGCCACCCACTGCGGCGCTTTTATTTTACTCACCCGGCGGCGCTCCGGGTCTTTGGCAGCACTTTGGCAGCGGGACCTTCACTCGCTCCGGGTGTCTTCGGCGGCACTGAAGGACCCACCACCGAAATGCCACCAAAGACCTGCAGAGCAAGTGAAGGTCCCGCCGCCAAAGTGCTGCCAAAGACCCGGAGTGCCGCCGGGTGAGTAAAATAAAAGCGCCGCAGTGGGTGGCACCTTTTTTTTTTTTTGATCGCTCCCCCGGGTGAGTAAAAAGGCGCCAAGAAATTGACAAGGTGCCACTTGTGCTCAGTAGGGGAGCGGCTGCTGCCCTGCTCCCACCCTAGCTACACTACTGTTAACAACATCCCTCAGAACACCATCCTTTCCACCATGCATATCACCTCCCTATACTCCAACATCGCTCACAATGACGGCATCGCTACTGGTGTCAAATATCTACAAGACAATGGACAACTCTCAGATATCCTTCCCAAACACACATCACCAAACTCATCCATTTCATTCTCACCCATAACAATTTTATATTCAACAACAAATATTTTGTCCATACCATGGGAACAGACCTGGGTACTAGGATGTCTCTCCAATAGGTCACCCTCTTCATGGGCCACCTCGAGAAAGAATATCTGGACAAATGCACCACAAAACCAATGATATACCTGAGATACCTTGATGATATTTTCATCCTCTGGACAGACGACCTAAACTTTTTCGAATTTCCATCACAATCTCAACAATCACCATCAATCCATCAAATTCTCTTTAGAACACTCCTGCACCAGCACCAACTTCAGCAATGGAACCCTAGAGACAACTATATACAAGAAACCCACAGATCACCACAGTTACTTTCACAGATCCAGTAACCACTCCAAAATATCTGTTATCTACAGCCAGGCACTCAGATACCACAGAATATGCTCTGAGGAGAATGTCCAGGGTACACACCTTTGCACACTTAAAGCTGTCTTCACCAAATAACGCCACTTCACCAGAGAAGTACATTGCATCCACCGAACTACCCCAAGAGAACCTGCTTCAATACAGAAAAGACCCCCTCTGATTGCACACCCCTAGTTGGCACCTACCCCACCACATTGGAATCCATAGAGGGTATCATTAAACAATTACAACTCATACTCGATGGGGACCACATCCTGAAAAAAATCTTTCCCAAACCCTTTCTTCTGGCCTTCAAACAACTACCCAACACCTCCAAGCTCATCATCAGAAACAAGTTCCCCATAAACCATGACCTATCAACCCAAAGCGACACCAGACTCTGCCATAACAACAGATGCAAAATCTGCAAACATGTCTCCACTGCCACAATGATCATTATCCCCCACAACACATATTTCAAAAACTGTGGGTCATACTTGTGCCTTATCACGATATATGGTGTATCTCATCTGGTGCACTAAATGCCCTGATAACAACTATGTGGGTGAAACAAGTCAATCACCAAGCTCTCGAATAAATTCGCACAGAAAAATGATAAAAGACAAAAACATCATATCTCCTGTAGGTGAACACGTCACAAAATGATCAATCCGTATCTAATCGATCAGTCGTCATCCTCAAAGGAAACCTGCAGAACACCTTCAAAAGATGAGCCTGGGAGCTTGAAGTCATAGCTTTGCTAGACACTAAAAATCATGGTCTTCATAAAGATGCCAGCTTTATGTCTTATTACAGCAATTTGCAACTCACTAACCTCACTTTTTTTTCCTATGACTGGAGAGGTGTTAACAGGTCACTTCATCTTGAACGGTCTCTTACAATATGTGTTAGGTACTTATACTAAACAATCTGTTTTACCTTGTATTTGGCTGTGACACACTGAATACCTTTCCCTGACCTGCGGAAGAGCTCTGTGTAGCTCAAAAGCTTGTCTCTTTCACCAACAGAGAAGTTGATCCAATAAAAGATATTGCCCTATTCACCTTGTCTCTTATATCCCTACATTTCTTTCTTACACTTCTCAGGTTGTGTGTGTTTCTAGCAAGGTGACGCATGGGGAGGGGGCGCATGCAGGGTCACATGCCCCTCCAGGTTTGCTGCTTGGCTTGTATTGAGCATGCTCACACAGACTGAGCATGATCAGTAACACTGCTGACACCAACTGCCCCTCACTCTGTGATTCCCCCCACCTCCCATCAGCAGGCACAGCTGGCCTCTGGTTTCTAGTCTCCCTTCAAGCTGTTTGGTATCTGTCCTTAGTCTCAATCTCCCTCCCTCTCATCCCCTTTTGTTTCAATTCTCTCTCTTTTCATGTCATTCTCCTTCCCTCTCCTCCACCTGAACCTCTGGTCCTGCACCAGTAGTTTTCCCACCAGTAGTTTGAGAATTATTAAAATCATGCCACCCTAGCTAGTTTCAAAAAGAGTTGCTTCCAGTACCACTGGGAAAAGTTACTCTATAGGAACAGAAGCACAGTCACAGAGGGTGATCATTCTGTTGTATTTTCCTGTTAAATAATGTGGTATAAGTAATTTTCTTAAATTCATGCCTGATTTTATAAACTGAAAAGGGACCATTGCATAGTACCTGATGACACTGTGAATGGCTCTACCCAATGGTCTCAGTTTGATGTATACCAAAATCCATCAATGCGTTTTCTTTTAGAGAGCTTCCATGCAATTAATAACAACCTTGGTTGGCCCAAGGTGGTATAGGTGCAAATCTGTTTGCAAATGCAAATATTATCAGTGCATTATTACACCATCCTGAGGTGCATATATTTCCTAGAAACCAGACCAAGATGAAAAAAATATCTTTCTAATCATCCCATATTTTTCAATGTATTTCAATTAACTTTAAAAAAACAGAAAATTAATTTTTGATCAATATTAACTTGACTGAGATGTTCACAAAGTTATGTTCCTTATCAGGAACCATTTTAGGCAATTCTACTTCGTTTAAATTCTTCTCTCTGTAGTGTATCATATATACATGCCAGAAAAATTAATAATCTAATATATTCCTCTGTAACCAAGTTCAGTCTAGAATGCTTAAATGTAGCCAGCTGTGTTATAAAGGACATTGAGTATTTTTAAAATCCAGTCATTCAGTCCCAGTGTAATGAATTCAGTAGAACTGCATAGTGTAATACAGATTTTGACCATTAGAAAGCAAAAGTGCTACATTCAGATTATAGGATGACTATAAATTAAAAGGAAAAAAATAAATGAATAAATATTGGTACTGCACCAATGCACTTATTTCTTAAAATAAAATGCTGTTTTGTTTGGTTTTTTTAAAAGGGATATTTCCCAATAGAACTCTAAAATTCTGCCACCATGAAATATTTCTGGTTGAGATAGTTTCATAAAAGTGCTGTTTAATTTTCTTTTATATTCTGGGTACATATGGCCACAATTTTCATGTATTTCTCCCTCAGAGCAGAGTTTATTGATAATATTTAGATAAAATATAAAACACGCTGACAAAATATGGTCATTCTACCACTGCTTCAGTGTCCTCTCTCAGACACAATTCCATACAAGTCACGTCAGCAAAAGGAATTCAGCATGTTACTATTTTAACCTAAAACCAATCTCTAAGGGCCCAATCCTGCAAAATAATCCACATACACAGCCCTTACTCCTACATGGAGCCCTACTACTTTCCGCAGGATGCTGCAAAAGAGTAGGGCGCTCTGTTTGTAGGTCAGAATCTACAATTTAAGGCATAATACTAGAAAATAGTTAATATATAATAACTTCTTAACAACCTACATGATTATATGATAGCAAAGAGAAGACTCTACGGGTGCCTGATCCAAACCTAGCTGAAGTCAACTGGAGTCTTTCCATTGACTTCAGTGGGCTTTGATTCAGGCTCTCTATGGAGCCATCTGCCATCCAAAGTGTGGCTTTCATAGGAAACAGTATTTTATAAGGAGAGGTCAGAACTTTTGTTACCTACTGTTTAATGTTAAAACTTTCAATGTCTGTTTAAAAAAAAAAAAAAAAAAAAAAAGGAAATCTCTGACCGATTTGAGAAAAACATTTAGCCTCGGGGTGTTGAAAGTTTACTATGCGAAGATCCATGTTGGATGCTTGCCCGGAGCCCAGTGGCTGCATCTAATTTTCATATTATAGGCACATCATTCTTTTTTAATGCATGCAACCATAATATCCACTTGAACCTGTTGATAAATAAACCTGATAAACATAAATTGTTTGCTGCTTTCATTCACCAGCAATGAAAACCCTGCAGTTTATCAACTGTGTCCTCACCCAGCAGATACAGGGAGAGGGTGGCTGGGAGTTGCATTTTAGGACTCAGCAGGTCATATGAGACATGGTCTGCCACAACTGTCTTTGTACTTCTTTCCATGGCACTCCTTACAAATGAATCCCTTCCCTAAGTTAGTCTCTAAATCCACTAACCTAGAGACCCACATCTACTGTGATGCTGACAAGAAATTGCCAATTAATATTGGCTAGGTAGTGAAGCAGCGGGAATGCTGATATTTATTTTTAAAGATGGTATGTTTTCATCCCTCTTCCTTACACTGTTTCCTTAGGCCCTGGCCCTACAGTGCCTGTATAGAGCCCCATTAAATTCAATGGGATTCCATGTGGGCATAAGGAGACCCTGCTGTATGTATCAGGTTGCTGGAAATTCTTCGGGGCAGAGATCATCTTCATATATGTCCTTGACTCTTCATGCAGATGCATAGAGCCATTTATTTCAATGGGGCTCTGCACAGGCACAGGTCTGCCTACCTGGCTCTCAATGCAAGATTGACCTGTAATTGGAAAGTGCTTATCACAATCTGTGGATGCTATTATACTCCAAATAACAACAGTGGTGTCCTGGGGCACCGTAAGTATAACAGTAATGTTTCTACACTTCCTAATGTTCCTAGTGATCTCCAGCCAGTCCTGGCACCCATTTAATTTATTTTTCCTATTTTATCCACAGAGTGTGCAACCCAGGCTTGATCACCTCTCTCTCTCATCCCAGAGGTGAGGAATGGGGTTGCTGCCATCACTTTAAACTTCTCCTCACCCTGTCAGACTTTCCAAGAAGGAGCGGTATTTCTACTGAGGCTACACCGGTGGAAGCCAGCATGGACTCTGGAGTGAAATTTACTGTAACTATTTACAGATGTTGCCTGCAGATTTATAGAGTCAATTTCTCTTAATTCCTGTTCATCAGTGCAACTCCACTGAACTCAATTAAGTTGCACACGTTTAACTAGATGGATAATTTGGTCCATAATGGTGACTAGTCTTTCCTAAGAGTCTCCTGTGCCTATACATCTAAAATGCAAACTTTTCTTATTTTCTAGTATGATGGAGGCTGTAATTACAGGATTTACATGCCAAATTAATGCATCTTAAAGGAAAAATTAATCTGTATATTGCCAAAGATTGGATATTCAGTAGGATACAAAACAACATGTGTTTTTCCTGATGAGCCTGTTCTGTTCTGGCAGTCTTCACACATGCATACTTCCCAGTGAAATCAAAAGGAGTTTTGCATGCAAGAGGAGTACGGGGTTTAGCCTAAATAAATACTTTGAGATTTATTCTTGTTTACATTTGGCACTACTCTAGCAATGTAAAAAGGTCCTAAATTAAGCAGAGATAAAATTTACATGCACCTTAAAAGAACCCTTTATACCGTCAGTGTAAAGAAGATTAAGGCTCTTTGTGCTGGCTTTGTCTATAATAGTATAACTAAGGCCAGAAATCTCGTTCCAGTACACTTTCTATTAATTTATAGGACTACAATAGATAATCATGCCTGAAGTACTGCAAAAGATGGTATGAGACGTACAGAATTCTGGCATACACACTGCCCTAGTCTGCATATTCCCTGGCATTACAGATATCCTGAAGAGTGAATTGCACCTGTCCACAATCTTCAGCTCTTTTCTTTATCCCAAAGGCTTAAGATTTCTTTTAATAACAAACAAGAATGTTTTATGTCAAGGTTTTAAAACACCATAGCAATAAATCATTATATGACAAAAGCCATCTAAAAATAAAACTTAGGTATCAGATAAATCTTACTGTCCTCTACTTAGAAGGTGGCAATGTTTCTACTCAAAAGAATCGTGAATTTCCATGCATCTATCTTCCTAGGTAGCCACTAGATCAGGAGCACAAAGATTTCTAGATGCTCCTCCCCCACCCCGCCCCCAACACACAACTTCTCCCTCTTCCCTATATTTCAGGTCTTCTTGTTTATCTGTCACTGTCAAAACAGACATCCACTCTCAGCCCTGCACTCCCAGTAGGAGGCACTGATGGAGAGATGACTCTGCACACGAGCCCCCCGGAGTCACACACTTATCACCCACTTCTGAGATAGTCTCTAGAATGCACCATTCTGATGTCCTGGACACAGAAAATAAAGTAAAAACAGTCTTGGGGTTATAACGCATTGTATTTTAATATCACATTGAACAGGTTAATATAATAAAAATTCCAATACATGAAGTATCAATAACAGCTTATTACCCCATGAACTATTATAATTCTGTAAACACAAGATAAGAATATTCAATAAAACAGTTTGTTTTCTTACTTAAATATATCTGAAGTCAATATATACTTTCTGCCAGGTTTGGGGTTTTAACCAAATACATCTTTATATCTGGTTAATAAATGCAGAAAAGACCAGCATTTCTCCTATTAATACACAATATGAAAGATCATAAGTGTGACCAAAGCAGTGTCCATTATGGGTCATTCCATTTTTCTACTCTCATAACTTTTCCAATACATTCATCCTTTGAGAAGAAATTATCTATTCTTGGTCTCTGGTCAAAGATAATTTGTTTTTAAGTTTGAGCAAAATCCTTCTGACACACTGTCTTTATAGTGAGAATGCGGGGAAGAAAAAGAAACTTTTCCCAATGTAAAACAATTCCAACCACATATTTTAAAAGCAGGGATACAGCAAGCAGGGTTATAGGATTACCTTTTGGATCTCCTCACTTGCTAATGTTGAATATCTTAACTCATAGTATTTAATACATATCAATATATTCCTTTAAATAAACAATGTCTCTGGGGCCCAGAAAGCAATTGTAATACAAGCAGTGTTTAACTATATGAAATTAAGTATTTAAATTCCATATATGTTAAAGGTTGAAATAATATGGATGAACCTAATTAATCAATAGAGGTTTGCATACTTGGAGTTACAGTTTGCTCTCAGTTCACATGTATAATTCCCATTAATATTAAATAGGAGTTACAGGGGCACCTCAGGACAAAAATGTGTGCCCTCAGAATTTTAAAAAGCCAGTTTAATATACCTCCCTGAGTGGCAACCCACCCTAATTTAGAATTGCAAATACTATTCTCAGCAGCAGACTCTTGCTTTGTTAAGATAAAAGATAAGCATTGAATTTTCCATAACATTTGAAGGTGTTATTCATAAGAGCACCAATTCTTCACTCTCATTTGTGGGAGCGAACTGCTGCATCCATGCAGAAACACATTGACTCCAGTGAGACTCTGCACAGATGTAAGGATCTGCCCAAATGGATTGCACTGCACAGCTGCGTCAATGACAGCCACGCATCCATTTTTACCATTGATTTCAAGGGGAGTAAATGAGTGCTTTGAAAACCTCACTTTATGTGAAATATTTTAACTGGAATGAAACAAATGAAAAATAGACGGCTGCAAGCACAGTGTTAAGTAGTTGGCGTTAGAGACAGCTAGTAGGAAACAAACAAGCAAATTAGCTAAAAAAAGGAATAAATGAAGCAATAGTGCTATAGCTTTGTACAAATGAAAACAAATTTACTAGAGTAACAAAATACTGCCCCTGTAAATTACTACCCCTGGAGCCCTCAGCACTCAGACACAACCCCATCAGTGTTAGGACTGTAGGTTTCTTGAGGCAGGAATCTTATTAATTATTATTATTTACATTGTGGTAGTGCCTATGAGCCCTAGTCAAGGACCAGAACTCCACTGCTAGGCACTGTACAAACACAGAACCAAAAGATTGACCTTTGTCTTCCTACCTATGTCTAAAAATTCTAGAGCACTTGTTTCTATATATGACATAAATAATAAAAGGCAATAGAATTTATTTTAAAAAGCCACCTATAATTTTAATCCAATTAATGAACATGAAATATCAACATAATGCCCTTTGTGGGGAAACCGGGCCTCAACGGATGTAATGCCTTTCACCTCAATGTCTTCAACATACATGTAATGTCTTTTCACCCAAGCCTCAGCCTGAGAATTCTCCAAAAGCCTTTGAGACTGACTCCAGAATCTCAAGACATTTGGTGATGCCACAGTCGTCGGTGTCACAGGATCAGATGCCAGTTATAAAGATGACATTCATTAAAACCAAAGGGGCAGGCTGCAAAGAATACAGGACTTCAGTTCTTGAGTTTACCATTGCCCCAATTTGCCTAACGTAAATTGATATAGTCTTTTCCCGACTGAATTATTACTGAAATATTTTATTGAAATGTATTAGATGTCAGGTTTTTGTTTTGAAACAGCAGAAATCAGTAGGGAAATCTCAGGCTTTTAAATTTTCCATAGTCAGCAAGTATGGCCTTCAGTTCATATACAGCCCAGCTTGGCAGTGACTGAAAGGTATTATCTCCCATGACTAGTAAGTGGCCCAATATAAACTGTGCTTGATGGCTTCCTTTTAGGTTCAAATGAACAAGTGTCTACATCCACATCACTTGTAGAATATTTTTTAAACAATGAAACAAGCAAAGTGCATATTGACAATGACAATGCACTGTGTTTTTATTAAGCAGTAAACTTCGAAGTACTAATTGACCCTGTTCACTTTCTCCTGAAGATGAAAACAAGACACAAAAATTGAACTTTTCTGATCAACATGTATTGGAAGCATCTCTACACAGGCCATAATGAAGACATATTAATAGTCTCATCATTTAATCCTTCTTTCAAACCTCTGTTTGAAATTCAAACCCTACAATCCCAAATTATGTTTTACACCATTAGCATCTAATATTGTATACTGCCAACTGCTGCACGTTAGTGGTGTTCTTTAACACAGGTTGAACTTTGCGCCAACTGAAACTTTCAATTTGCAGTTCACGTTCACAACAGATACAGCAAAGCGACTCCCCAGCTTCCTTTTGTACAATGTACATCATATTTAACTGAGACTTCTGCAACAAAGAATTCCACAGCAAGAGCCCGGATTACTGCGGATCATAATACCCTATGAGCTGTGGTTATAATTAGCGTCATATCCATTGTAATCCTATGGACGTCATCGTGTGTTACCAGCATCTGTTGACAGATCTCATACCATGCATATCAGTGAAATGGCAAGTCTGGAGAGGGCAGCCCACAATAGAAACAATGGCATTTATTTTTGTCCTCTTCCAAGATTGTCTCATAGAACATATATGCTGCCAACTGCCAGTGTTGCACTGAGATCACTATTCATTATTATATTTGAACAAAGCTTCGTGCCCATGCATTTACAGTCTTCTCCTGGTAAATATGGAAATGGACTTTCCGTAACTTATTTTAGCACCCTGAAAAAACGATTTTGACACCCTTAGATCACTTCAGATCCATCAGGCCATCTACTGAGATATTATTAATCCAGGGGAAAATATACTATCAGACTCCTTTCCAAGCCAAGGAATAAGAATGCCCTCTCTTAGTTATTTTTAACTATATGTATCACTTTGGCATTTCTTTTAAATGCACGTGGCAGACAAAGTAACAAAGCCACAATATAGCTAATCTATTGATGTGCTCTGAACTGCTAACTTTCCACTGAAGCATTGTCTAACTGGAGTGAAAAATCAAACTGGTTTAGAACAAGGGATAGAAATGTAGAGTCCACTGTTGGTGACTCACATGAGCTTTTCCCTGTCCTACTCCCTCCACCCTCCAAACAAATGTTAAAAATGTGCAACAGATTAACTGCTAACAAAAATAAACCCAGATTCTCTGCATATCTGGTTTTCACTCTAGGAAAACTCCTCTGGAGAGTCCAAGAGTTATTCAACTGCCACACTATTAAAAAACCCTCAGTACTTTGTCTTCTTACTACAGCATTCTGTGCATCTGCCCACTCTGCCAAGAACATAGACTCAAATGGGGCACAAGATCGGTTTTATCCTGGATGCTGCAGTCTTATGAATTCAATATTTTCAAGGAAAGTAAATCCGGTTGATGCTATTTGGAAATACAAAACTGTTGTGCAAAACTGAAGTTGTTATGCAATGTGGTATTTTGCTGCATAAGAAACTGTGTTAGGTCCTCAGAGGAACTATAAACACCATACTTTACCAAATGAACAATCTCAATTTTCTAATACTGAAAAGCCTTCCATGCTTTAATTGCCACATAGGTGCAGTACATCAAAATCACTTGCTCACCAGGTAAAATGAATGTCCAGCTAAAATAAATCTCAATGATGACTGGTGTAGTTTTATTACTGGTTCAGAGGATACAACTGAAATAACAGATTCAAGTATTCAAGATATGCCCACAGAGTGCACATTACCTACACACAGTAGTGTCTGAACAGATGGTACCATGCCAGGTCCTGAAAACTAAACAGACAAAAACAAAAAAATAAAAGGAGGAGAAAGGTTTGCAATTTTGCTAGAAGTAGAAATTTAAGGTGAAATCCTTGCCCTATTGAATTTAATGGGGAAAAAAGACCCATCAACCTATGGTTAGGATTTCATCCTTAGTTTCCTGCTAAAAGCAACTAATTGCTCTTACCCTGACAGGGAGGTTATATATAGAAGGTAGGTGTTCAATAGGCTGAATTCTGCCTTCAGATACACATATGCAACTTCCACTGAAATTTTCAACGGGAGCTCTTCACACATAGCAAAGGACAGAATTTGGCCCAATTGCCTGATGGATACCACATATTTTATTTCTGCAATTAGCAGATGACCTCATAACTCCAGATCTTACAGCTATGAATTTCAACATTATCTGTTACTTTAGGAAATAACAGAAATATTTCACGTGATCCTCCCTTTCCCATGTGCTGCTTATGCAACAGCTTAGGTGATTTCTACTTTTTCATGTTTTAATGAAGCCGTATTAGTAATTATCGAGTGGAGTATCAAAACTGTTAACCAAGTTGCTGATAAGATTATAAATGCCACCTGTACTCAGCAACAGAGCATCAGCAGCCTCTATGCTGGTACAACTGTTTTTCAAAATTCAGAAGGTAAGAAGCATTTCCTCCACAGTGGGATGCTCAGCGTGTTTACAGAGTTGTTTCTGTAAGTTGGTAGGATGACAGCGGGGTACCTTTCAGTCCCTAACTCAGTAAATAAAGAGATTTTTTAAACCACAGCCTGAACATTTCTCAAGACTATATTTTCTTAACCACACTGTTCCACTGGATTTGACAGTAAGTTCAAATACGAGTCAACTCAGAGGACCACAATTTCAAGAGTGGTCTTTCAGTTTGTTCCTGGAAATATATGGTTGCATGTGCATTTGGGGTATCCGCAGGCGTAGCTTCTCATTTACACTTTCAATTACCTTATTTTTACAGGCAATCAGGTGCACACACAAATTCAGAGTTCACTTTTTGAAAATATGGCCCAGAAAGTGATTTTAAGAATGGTTAAAATCTCTGCCAACAGCCAGTGTGAGCATGAAAAATACTGATCCAATATTTTGTCAGCAAAGCGTATCAAAAAACTTTCATGATGTTCATTTAATTTCATATACAGCCTCCATTTACATAAAAGAATTCTAAAAGTGAAAGTGAAGGACTATTTCATAAGCTATATATAACAACATAGCTAAAAATGTTTATATAAAGAGTAAAACTGATCATAGATTCCTTTGCAAAAATTATAGCGGTTGAATTCACTAGTGCACATGCATTTACAACTGCAAGATAAAGTGTTATAATAAGGTGGTGATTATTATTCCACAGATACACATTGACAGACACACAGTTTATTTTCTTTCCTGACCTTCCTTTGCTGTTTCTCCCATGCTGGGTCCAGGAGCATGTCCCTATCCCATTCTTCCTCTTGGATCATATACTCATCATCTTCATACTCGTAGCTGTACTGCATACTTGTTTCTATCTGGTTCATATTGCTCAAGGACCAGATTCAACTCTACACTTGCTGTGGCTTTTATTACTTGATTTTTATTATTATTTTTTACTTTTTTTCTTTGAGTTCAGGCAGTGGTGTTTTTCCCTGCTTCCTTCTTTCTTTTTTTCTTTTTTCAAGGTGAGAGGGTGTTAATATTGATGAGTCTTGCTGGCAGGACAGGTTGAAGCTGTCAGGATACAGGTATGAGCTGAACTGTGATGACCTTCACTCCCCTCCCTCCCTCTCTGCTGCTGCAGGTTCCTGTGGCTGAGTCTCCAGAGAAGCCCCGGCTCCAGCTCACTGCTGCTGCTTATTATCCCCACTGTGTCACGTGGCTCCGCAGCCTGGACTATCCCCCACCTTTCTCAGTCTCTCTTTGTAAGTTGCAAGGCAGACCTTCAGCCTGATCAGCAGAAGCAGAATGATCTGTTGGTATACAGAAGACTATGCAATTTTGCATTTGCTAGTAAGTGTTATTAAACCGTTACACAAATACATGTAGGTATTTACTGTGCAGAGAAGAGCAATGATTTATCTACAGGAGCGAAGTCTAATCAAGGAAATTCACCTCTGTATACAGTCTCTGTTCAGTGGCTCTGAACATTTTCTGTGTTTTGCATTATTGTCTTTTTTCTTTTAATTGCACTCAGAAACTGTTGAAGTTTCATCTTTTTATATTCGGTGCATGCATCTGTAGTTTGGAGAGCTGGTTACAATATATAAATTAAAAAACAGAATCAAGATATATTACACACACACATAAACACCACATTACTTACCGTTGGTCCAAAGCTTCAAGGCCCTTGATTCATTTCTCACTTCACCTCCTCTCCCTTTTTGAAAAGATTCTCATGAGTCACTAAAGAAAAGCATTTATCAAGAGAAAACAAAATTACTAAATAGATCAGGACTGGAATATAAACTAGAGAGAATAAAAGCCAGATCTAGCAAAGCGCTGAGCACTCTCAACTCCCACAGAAATCGATGGGAGGCAGAGGATGTTCAGCACTTTGCAGGATCTGGCCCCCTGGTTAGAATGAGGGAATTATAAATTAATGACTGCTAAGGCAATAATTTGGAAAAAAAGTCTTTTGGAAAATTCCCTGGGGAAACTTTTTGTTCTCTGTATGGTGCATTGTGAACAATGAAAACACAATACAGACAGGCACATCCCATGCTTTCCATGTCATATCATTTTAATTTTCCTGGGAGGGAACATTTCTCTTGGGAACTGGCAAGCAGGTTTACTTTGTTCTTCATCTAGTCTATTATTAAACAATCACCTAAGTATTGCCAGCTAAGGTCATCCCTGTGCTAGTGCTTGTATTGGATACAAACCTATCCTCATCTACGAATCATAGAATTATAGAATATTAGGGTTGAAAGAGACCTCAGGAGGTCATCTAGTCCAATCCCCTGCTCAAAGCAGGACCAACACCAATTAAATCATCCCAGCCAGGGCTTTGTCAAAGCCCTTTATCAAAGAGGGAATGCTCCACAAAATTGACCCCAAATAAACAAGGTCAGATTTGGGGCCACTGAGATGCTATGAGTGAACTACAAGGGTGTATGTAACTTAGGAAGTCCACAGCCTATAGTCAGTTATCCCAAAGGAACACAGTTTAGAAATATGCACATTATTATTATGCTGACATATTTTTTGATCATTTTATTTATAAATATACACATACACACACACACAATTTGTGTAGTCATCTGGGTTTTGGTATTTACATGGTAACTTTAAATATTTCAAAACCCAAACGAAAAGCACTTTTTTCTAGTCATTAAACACTACAGGAGAAGGTTGATGTTTACAGATGAAAAGTAGGCAAAAATTCTATTAGGAAATTATTTTTAATAAGCAAATTATGGGAAATGTTGACACCCCGTGTTTTTAAAACTTCTCAGTAATTTGTATCAATCTTTCCAGAAAACATCTTCCCTTGGATAAAATGTAGCAAGTGAAATTTCTGGTGAAGTTAGGGGGTGAGTTTTTAACATCAGGCTAATGGCTCTGACTCAAAGTACTTAGTGTTTGTTTTAATAATTTGCTGTCTTAGGACCTTCATCAGGAAGCTAGCTTCAGTCTTCATTACGGTGAGTCTAGTAGTGCCCCTTAATAATTCTACAATTAAACTATTTTTTTAAAATATTTTAAATAACTTTATATGACATGCAATCAAGGTAGGTGAATAAATAGCGACAAATATTTGTATTGAGAATATTAGGTACAGTCATTAACTATATGCAATTGCTTAACTGTATACAGAAATCATTAGAATGCTGTATATACAAAAGTAACAGACAAACTGTATTACAAGAGAAATGGGGAGTCATCCATCAAGAACTAAACTAGGGTCTCTGAAGGTCCTTGCATGTTGGTGGTATAGTCAGCTGTGTTCTACAGTCTCGATTGGAGCGGATGGAAATTTTTCTTTCTAAACTTTTACAACAGAAAATTGGAGTTTCCGACAAAACCATTTTCCCCCCACAACAAGTACCTGCTTTCTGTGGACATTTTTGATTTTTCATAGAAAAAGCAAATACCCCCCCCAAAAAATATTTTTATTCCGATATCCTACTGTGGTGTTTCATGGGAGTTGCAGATCTATTTCTTCATGTCCCCATTCACCTCTATGGGCCAGGCTACCTAGCCAGACTACATCTCCCATGATGTACTATGGCCAGGGACTCCCAGTACAACCAATTCCCCTTACATGAAAGGAGACTAAGGTGCTTCATAGGAGATAGGGTAACCAGACAGCAAGTGTGAAAAATTGGGACGGGGATGGTGGTGGGGTAATAAGAGTTCATATCCGAATCAAAATATTTTTGGTTTTGATTTTTTGCCAAAAATTAAATTTTCAGCTAAAAAAAGTCTATTTTGTGACCAGTTCTAGTCGCCATTGATAGAATCATTGCCCATCAGAATGAACAGATATCATGACTTGGAATAAGGTGACCTAAAAATGTGATACGTTGGATCTGGGAATTAAATTTTATATCTAATAACAGAAGGCAACTGTTTTGTGTTTGATGTAACTGAAAAAGTAGAATTACCATATCCTTGTCTTTTTAATCTTTGTAACAATCATCCATCATCATTTATAAAGCACCCTCTGCAAAGGCACTCAGGGTGCTGAACAACAATCTTAAAAACAATTTCTCATTAATAAAAAGAGGGTTACATCGGATCATGATTCCCCTGGCTGCTTGATATGGAAGAAATGGAAAGAATGGAATGTGCTCACAGTACCGTTGAAGGCAGAGAGTGGAACCAACACACCAGTGCCCATGCCTTATCTGAATTTGCAGAAGCCCTCCAAACAAACGCCACATGGCGGGGACCGCAGGTTGGAGGGCCAGACAGGCAAAAAACCCACCCTGTCTCCATGGCTGTGAGGCAGGGTGCAGGTACCTATGGAAACAGCACCTGGAGGTGTTGGTTCTAATCACAGAAAGCCCATGCTTTAGAAAGCTGAGATGAGTTCCCCCAGGATATGAGGGGTTTCAAGGCAATGACTTATGACTCCTACACAAGGCTTTAAGTACTTTACCCCCTGAAGGGAGCATGCCTGACAGATTCCACAAGTTTCATCTTGTTGTGTTCCCCCTTCCTGTGGGTTTTACCCCACAGAGGTACATTTAGCCATTATGTCTGTGTAATGAAAGACTGCAAGATGGGTTGGGTGATGCATTAGTTTAGTACAATAGGCTTTAACTTTTGGAGACTTAGGTTCAAATCATCCCACTTTGTCTTCTGCATTGAACCATGTAATAATTTGGCATGAATGGGAGCATCTGTTAAAGAGAGGCCTAGGAGCAGAATAGTAGTGAATTGGAAGTTTTAGGTACAGGATTAATTTTTGTGGTCAGAAATATATGGGTAGTATGTAGTGTAGGCCAGATAAAATGGGGAGGGTTGGGCACACAACTAACCACTTAGCCCCATTAAAAAAAAAAAAAAAAAAAAAAAACATGCACAAAAAACCCCCTTCCTGGTTATAGAAACGGAACCAGGCTACCATTCTGGTAAAAATGTCTGTTTAACAGAGACCACCACTGATCCCTCATGCTGCATGAAGGCTCCTTGTAAAAGCCTGGAAGCCAGAACCCTGCAAAGTTTGATGCTGGCAGCAAGAAAACACTTTAAAGTTAGTTACTGGAACACAAGAACAATGTTTTAAACATCTTGCAGATCATGAGGGAGATGGACAATTAATTATAGACTTCTTGGAATTCTAGGCATCAGTGAAAGAACGTATTTGGGGCATGTACTCTGGATGCCAACATACAGACTCCCACATGAAGCTGTCAAGTGGGAGCCAACTGGTGTGAGGAAATGAGGGTGGCCCAAGAGAATCCTAACAAAGAACCCTTAGCGGGGAGGGCAGAACAGTCAGTCAATCTCAACAATATAGAGCAGATGGAAGCAGCAGGAAATGTCAGAGAAGAATGGAAGAGACTAGTGTGACGGGTTCTCCCTGGGGTGCCACCTGGAACTGGGGTATCACTGAGCCCTCTGACCCACCAGCCTGAGCTCCCTCTCACATTGTGTTGCCGTGACAAGTTGCAAAGCCCTCCAAGCTTGCACTTTCACCAGCATTCACATAGGTAGGAACACACTCAGCTGCAGTCACATGCAGGCTCTCTAACCACCAGGCTCCCAGCCTAGGACCCCAAAGCAGTACCATCCTGCCCTGGTTTAACACCCAGTCTGCCTCTCCCTCAATGTGAAGAGGACCATGCACACTTGTGGTAACCAAGCTGAGATTTTCCCTAGACACCTTAGTCAAATGCACACTGTTTTGGATTAAAACATAAAATAAGTTTATTAACTACAAAAGGATAGATTTTAAGTAATTATAAGTGATAGCAAACAGATCAAAGCAGATTACCCAGTGAATAAACAAAACCGCAAACTGAGCTTAAAATACTAGATAGCGTGAGAATTTGCTAATTCATATCCTACCTGAGTAATAAACAGGCTGGCAGATTCTTAAGGTACAAGCTGCCTTGGCTTTGCAGCTTGGGTTTCCCAGGTTTTCATACACAGGCTAGAAATCCCTTTAGCTTGGAGTCCCAGGCTTCCCCCAATTCAGTCTTTATTCCTCAGATGTTTCCAGGTGTGTTGTTGTAGGGAGAGTGAGGTCCCATCATGATATCATTTCCCCCCTTTTATATCTTCTTCCCACTTGCTGGAAAGCAGTTTTGCTGTGACCTGGGTCAAACCATTCCCATTGTGTAGTGCTATCTCTGAGAGGTTTCTATTGTACACAGTTCCTGGGGTAATCCTTGTGCTTGTGTGCATTTCCTCAATGAGCCATTAACATTGTTTGGCCTTTTTACTGTTCTACCTGAAAGGCTGCTTGTGGGTGTTTACAACCTCACAACATGTTTCAGTGACACATACATAGCCAAACTTCATAAGTTCACATACGATGATAGCACATACAATCCAACAAGATATTAATGTCTAGCCAATCAAGACTTTTAGAAGGATACCTCACAAGGCATACTTTGTACAAAACATTTCCTAATTATATGACAGTGGTGAATATTGGAGTGCCAGGGTGTCACAACTAGTTTCCACCCTGAGATCTAACACTGGCATAGGAAGGATGTAATGTAATGATGTAATGTAAAATGAACTATTATTATTTAATGTATATATCAGTGGCTCTCAAACTTTTTTTACTGGTGACCCCTTTCACATAGCAAGCTTCTGAGTGCAACCCCCCCTTATAAATTAAAAACACCTTTTTATATATTTAATACCATTATAAATGCAAAGCGGGATTTGGGGTGGAGGTTGATAGCTCGTGACCCCCCCGTGTAATAACCTCATGACCCCCTTAGGGGTCCCAACACCCAGTTTGAAAACCCATGGTATATATAGTGCCAGATGCAAGCAAAAAGACAAGATTATTATCCCAAGGAATTTACAGTCTAATATTCAGCTAACACAGATTAAAGCCAACATCAATGGGAGGTTGGGCGGGGTATCAATAGTGAAAGAGAAAGAGCTCTTGGGGGCAGCATTTGATGTTTATTTTGTATTGCACACAGATTTCTTGATTTTTAATAGAGAAAATCATCATATTATGTTACAAAACTTTCATTTATTTTTATAAATAAATTGTGCAGATGATAATGGGGAGCACCTGAGAAGTTAGTAGTAGAATGTTAGCCAAAAATGTGAGTTTTGAGGCAGAATTGATGGAGACGAGGGAGCCCTCTCGGTGTATCATGAGACAAGGGAAGCTGTGGCCGGCAAATGAAGTGGCATGAAAGAAGGTGGAGTCATGAGTGGGAGATGATAAGCTTGATTGTGCTTTTAATCTGTGCTTGGGTAGATCAGCAGTGGCTCCACTAAAGTTGCGGGAGTCACACAGCCATAAAGCTGGTGTCAGTGAGGGAAGAGTCAGACCAAAAGTGAGCACTGAAGCAAGTGGAGCCAGAGAGAAAGACGTGTGGAACAGGAAACAAGAACCCAGCTACAGGCAGGCTCAGTTTCAATAAACCTTGAGAGGGAGGATGAGGAATTTGAATGTGATGTGGAAAGGGACTTAAAGCCAGTAGCCAGACTTAGGCCTTGGCTACACTTACCCGCTAGTTCGACGGCTGGAAATCGAACTTCTGGGTTCGACTTATCGCGTCTAGTCTGGACGCGATAAGTCGAACCCGGAAGTGCTCGCCGTCGACTGCGGTACTCCAGCTCGGCGAGAGGAGTACCGCGGAGTCGACGGGGGAGCCTGCCTGCCGAGTGTGGACCAAGGTAAATTCGAACTAAGGTACTTCGACTTCAGCTACGTTATTCACGTAGCTGAAGTTGCGTACCTTAGTTCGAATTAGGGGGGTAGTGTAGACCAAGCCTTAAAGTGAAAGTGACATACTTTAGCCATAATGTGAGGAGATGAGATGATTTTCAGAGTGGTGTTTTGGACAAATTGGATTAAATGAGATGTGTGTCAGGGAGGTCAGAGATGGAGAATGTAGCAGTAAATTGTCAGGGCCTAGCCAGAAGACAGGCCCTCCCCCTCCAACCTTAATCCTCTTCCAGGAAGATGCTGAAATGGTAGAATGTGACTGCCACCTCCCTTGCTCCAGTGTGGTACAGGAAAACAACATATTCCAAATAAGTAAGTAAAATATAAAGCCTCTCTCTTCCACCTCCATCTATAGACACTACCCCCAAGCAACTGAAGCACTCAAAGGGGAGAGCCTGGCTGAAGGGCAACCAGCCAGCTTGTGATGAGAAGGATCTATGTTTGTAAGGGCACTGAAAGTGTTAAGATCAGCTTAGAATGCATTTTGCTTTTATTTCATTTGACCAAATCTGACTTCTTGTGCTTTGACTTATAATCACTTAAAATCTAGCTTTTGTAGTTAATAAATTTGTTTGTTTATTCTACCTGAAGCCAGGGCAGGTGCTTCCACTAGGCGACCCTAGGGTGGCAGGATTTGGGGGGTGGCATTTTGCCGCCCTCGGCGGAAATTCAGCAGTGGGGGGTCCTTCCGCTCCGGGTCTTCGGCAGAAATTCGGTGGTGGGTCCTTCATTTGCTCCGGGACCTGCCGCCGAAGTGCCCCAAAGACGCAGAGCGGAAGGACCCCCGCTGCCGAATGCTCAGAGGAGGAGCACTGCTGCCTAGGGCGGCAAAAACCCTGGCACCGCTCCTGCCTGAAGCAGTGCGTTTGGTTTGAAGTGTGTCAGACTCCCCTTGGGATAACAAGCCTGGTACATATCAATTTCTTTGTTAAACTGATGAACTCATATAAGCTTGCAGCGTCCAGCGGGCATAACTGGACACTGCAAGACAGAGGTTCCTACGGTTGTGTCTGGGACCGGAGATATTGGCTAGTGTTATTTGGTTGCACGATCCAAGTAGCTTACATGCTAGAGGCTGTGCGTGAACAGCCCAGGAGTAGGGGTTCTCACAGCAGAGCAGGGTAAGGCTGGCTCCCAGAGTCGAGGATTGGAGTGACCTAGCAGATCACTGGTCCAGATAACACCAGGGGAACGTCACACTGGGTAATGCTATTTAAAGTAATAAACTGGCGAATATTATTTCCTTAAAGAAATAATGGACTTAATATATGTGGACTGTCCAGGAGAGAGTTGGGCCATATAAGTCGTACACTTTGGGGGGAAATCTGGAATTGAGAGTGTGTTTGGGTCACCCTGCAGAGGTAAACCAGGCTCATAAAAGCCAGAGGATAACCCAAGTGTGGCTGGCAGGTTGCAGATACACACAGGCAGTCAGGGTGTGGCTTGCATGCTGGAAGGCTGATTGAGAGCGCCCCGGGACCTACTGCAGCAAGACATTGTAAAGCACCCAAGGTTGCAGGCCAGGGCTGACATAGCTCCTCCCTGGTTTGGATTGAACCCCAGTTTGTCACACCTCCCCACAGTCAAAGGGCTGTTCTTGCTGAGATAGATGCAATTTTCACCTCCCTGCACCAGCTTTAAACAAACTGGCTCATTGTATCATTTTAAATGAAACAGACATCATATTTCACTTAGCTCATTTTAAAAATCCTCTTCAACCTCACTGAGATTTCTCATTCCCCCATCAATAACATCCCCCAGAAAACTTCCAATGTTCACTAGGCCTTTCAATTCACTTCATCTTTTTCTCATCGTCTCACCCCCAGAATCCTCTCCTATTCTATACTTTTGTTAGAATTTTAAAAACAGTAAACCTTGTAACCTTATTCCTATGGATCACTCTTTCAAATTAACCAAAATATAGAGACAAAGAAATTAATTATACATTTCTACTAAATCAATCAGCAATGAAACAGTTAACAGCGTTGACATTTAAATCACCCTCATTATGTTTCAGAGTCAACACCCCAGATTGTGAATGGAGCACTTCACATCTGTCAAAGCTGTTTCAGACAAATCCTACAGGAAGACAAAAGATCCTCTAAATTTGCACTTGAATTTTGAAGGAATCTTCTAGCCAGGGGCAGGGCTTATCTCTCTCTAACAAAAATCTGGGCTTTCCAATCCCATGAACTATCATCTCAAGGAGAAAGGGCAATTTCACAGAGGGCTAGCACTTCAATCCTACGCCCTGAATCCCCCATCTTCATGTCTGGGTACTAACTCCCAAATAGAAAACCCTTGGGAATAAGTGCTGACAGGGTTATCATTCATTCCCATGTATTTCCTCTATGGTTTTCCAGAAGATGCTGCTACGGAGATTGAGTCTCTCCATGCCATGCTACCACTAAGCCTAGGGAGCCACGTATGCCTTGTCTACACTTATGGTGATGTGTAGAGTATTACACGACAAGCACAGGCACAAGTGTGTAGCTACACATGGCAGTGAAAGACTAGCAAGGTGGAGGCAAAGGGAAAGGCTCTGGGAGCTGCTGGAGCCTTTCCCCGCTTTCTTCCCCCAGCCAGAGCCTTTCCCCGCTGCCGGAGCCTTTCACTGGCGGGGGCAGGGGTAGGTCCAGCAGCATACACGGCTAAAAATAGGAGGGAGGCACTGCTTGAGCATGTGGAGAGATGAGCAGGGTGTATACCCTAAGGTTTAGGTATGTAAGGCACTCTGTTCTACTCACCTAAGCTGTGCCTTACCGTCCACATTGCTATTTACACCTATGCTAGCTGGGTGGCCAGTGTCTCTACTCTACAGGCTGCCCTAAGTGTAGACATACCCGTTTATGTGTAGGGGCTTCTATGGAGGCAGAAGGAAAGGCGATGATGACTCTCTCTGACAAATATAGTGGCATTTTTGTGAGTTTTCCCCTATTTTCATTCCTTTTGCAGTGAAATGGAGATGAATTTGCAGACTTGGTAAGATAGGCCTGCAATGAGTCACATAAGGAGAGACAGCTTTCCAACCAGAAGGGCTGGAAACTGCTTTTTAAAAAAATAATTGAAAATCTCAATTCCACAGAAAACTTTGGAAATACCAAAAATCCTAGAGAAAGGGAGAATTCATGACATGTGTTAAAATCTTAAGTGCTAATTCCACTGGCTCACATTTCACTCACAAAAGAGTAAGGGCTTGGCTACACTCGAAACTCCAAAGCGCTGCTGTGGGAGCGCTCCCGTGGCAGCGCTTTGAAGTGCAAGTGTGGTCGCGGCGCCAGTGCTGGGAGAGAGCGCTGCAGGTACTCCACCTTCCTGAGGGGATTAGCTTACAGCGTGCTCCCAGCGCTGGGGCACTGTTTACACTGGCGCTTTACAGCGCTGTAACTTGCTGCACTCAGGGGGTTGTTTTTTCACACCCCTGAGCGAGAAAGTTGCAGCGCTGTAAAGCGCCAGTGTAGCCAAGGCCTAAGAGAAGAAATCCTCAAAGTTAAAGGGACCCCAAGTCTTGGGTCAACTGCCAATATAAGCCTGAACCAGTGACCAAAAACAAAAAGCCATTTTATTTTCAACATTGATTATAGGTGTGGTTTCCAGTAGCCTTTCACTTGTGACAAATATTAGCTCTAAATTTGTTTGTTTTTTTTAAAGTTTAAATTACAAAATTTAAGATTATTTTAAATGAATTTAAAGCAGACATTGTCAATGTAGCTTAGGCTAAAATTCTGGATTCGGTTAAAAATGGTGAGGGGCTGACAAAGGCAAATATAAGTGGAAAGAAGTTGCATATTATATATGTAATTTTAAATTAAAAATAAATAAGAGAACAAAGTTTAATGGAATATTTAGGCTCTCTTCTTCAGGGCTGATCTATACTACAAAGTTAGGTCAGCTTAACTATATTGTGCAATATTGTGAAAAATGTCATGTACTGATGTAATTAAGCTGACCTGAGCCCCAGTATAGACACTGCTGTCTCGACGGAAGAATTCTTCCATTGATCTTGCTACCACCTCTTGGAGAGGAGGATTTACTACAGTGACAGAAGAACCCCTTCTGTCACTGTAATAAGTGTCTACACTACAGCAGCACAGCAGCAGCTGTAGCATTTCTAGTGTAGACATACCCTCACTTTTGTGACCCCAAACACCACCCCATTTTGCTAGTGCAGAAAAACCAAGAGGTGAAGTAGAATACACAACAGTAAATACGTGTTAAATTGGTTTCATTGTCTTAGTTGAGCAAAATAGTAATTAAAAAGAGCATATATTCTGAAAAATAAGGCCCAGATCCTGCACTGACCTCCATTTAGGTGGATACTTCTGTATGCGTACACAGGCCCAGGGGCTCTCTTTTACAGAGCTCACTGCAGAGTCTGGCCCTGTTTGATTTCTGAAATCAGTTTTAATGAGCTAAGGTGTTATTAGCTATGTAAAAGCCAAGTATTATTATAACCAGGGACGGTGTGTCTTTAAAAAGTGAAAAATAAACAGAGCATGATTATAAAGAGTCTAATAGAAAAACTTTTGAAGTCAAGAAAATGATATTTGAAGGAAGAGTAGGTAATTTATCAACACAACAGGGATATATATGAATGATATTATTCTTATTAAAAAGAGTTATAATACTTAAAACATGTTTCAAAGTAAAAAAAAAAAAGAAATATAGAGTATTGAAAGACATGTCTGGTTTCATAACAACTGACCTTGTCAAAGGATCCCAAAGTGTTTCACAATCTATATATAGGAATAACTTCTTCTGCCACTGAAACACAACCATGGATGAATGCAGCAGGAAACATTTATAGAATATACAAATACTACCAAGCATGGCAGCTTTATGAGTACAGAGAAGATGCTGATGAGACTGCCATCATCAAGTTTTGCCCACTGTTTTGACAGAGAGGAAGGAAGGTTCTGTGGTTAAGGCTCTGGACTGGGACTCAGGAAATCTGGCTCTGCTTGAGACTGTGTGACATTGAGCAGGTACAGTGAGATTTTCAAAAGAGCTCGGTACTGGCCTAACTGCTTCCACGGAAATAAGTGATCTCTCTGTGCCTCCATTCCTCAACCTGTAAAACAGGGTAAATTATGTTTCTATTCTCCCACTATTTGTCATGTCCATTTAGATTATGAGAAATGTGGGGCAGAGACTTTCTTTCACTGTATGTTTGTAACTTGCCTATGCACTACTCTAATACATAATAATAATAAATAATAATAATAATAATAAACAAACTGCACTGTGAATGTTGAAAGATTTAATATAATGCAGGACAGACCCCTTAATAGTGACTCGACCTGTTGCCAATTTAGAACCTAGATTAAACAAATATTGCTACTTTCATGAATCACAGGAACTCTCGGATCTTAAATTTCTCTCTGCTCCCTTCTAAAATTCCACTCCAGAGAGGCCATGACACCTGCATCCCTAGCTCCACTAGGAGACTGCCTCCTTGTTTCCATGGGTCCTACCTCGGTGACTATAGAGGTATCTCAGAATAGTGATGTGAATTAGTGAAGTGATAGTCAAAGGGTCTTTGTGCATATTGGAACTATAATACCAAAGGAAAAGCTGGGAAATGTATATAGTAATTTATACACAGCATACCTAGTCTGTTAAAGTACTAGAACTGCAGCAGCACTAGACAGACGTTACAATGTAATACACATGATGACAGGTGGGAAACTACAAATAGTGCTGGCATACGATTGGAAAAAATGGTCAGACAGATCCAGGATTTTAAAAATGATTCAGTGATGAGAATGCATGGGGCAGGAGTAGGGGTATAGAATAGCCTATTACAAACTTTCAGAAGAACAGACATGTGTTCTCAGAACTTTGGCTGTGTTCCTGTATCATGCTGGCTTAGTCCCATCTCACATAGATATTAAGTAAGGAAGAAATTATAGTTCTAGTGCAATGCTAAAACCTGTAATAGGCCCATAGAACATGGATTTCAGGAATGTCAGCAGCTAAAAAAATCCATCTAAGAGCTATATTATGGGCTGTACCTGATTTAACCAGAATAGTTTCAAAGATGTGCTATATTGTTTAGCAATGGTTTGGGTATTGCTGAACAAAGAGAACAGGCATGTGTATCAGGTAACGAGGACATGAACAATTCCATAAACTTTGCTGTACCTAGAATAAATTGGCAACAAACACTGACTAAAACAGAATTCCCAGATAATAACTAACTATGATGATAAGTACCAGAGGGCTGGACTTGGAATTATTGCAGTGTGATTTAGAGGTTAGAAGTGGGTGTGGGGGGGAGACGCTGGAAATTAGACACTGCTGAGTTCTAAACCCAGCTCTTATACTGAATCCCTCAGTGACTTTAGCCAAGCTGTGATATCTCTGATCCAAATTCTCTCAGATACACCAATGCAACCCCACTGAAGTAAATGAGAAGCTAACTTGCCTTGTAAATCCAAAATGGATATGACTACTTCTAACATATTCGACAGGGATGATGTTGTGAGGATCAGTTCATGGGTCAAATTCACCTTGGGTAAATGCCACCAAAGTCAACTTAGTTACAGAGGGTTGAATTTGAATCATTATCAAGCATTTGGAGGCATGAGGTTTTATTTTCTCTTTGGAACATGTATGTAGTACAAGATGCTGTTGTCCAAAGATGCTGCTCTTACATTTGGCCTTGGAGAATGTTACTTGGACACTCAGCTGTATCCTTTTAATAGTCAGTGAAGAGAACTAAGCAATCCTGCTGGACGTGGTGGATAAAATTTCTCAGGGCTCGAGTTCTCCAATCTCTCTTTTGATAAGCAAGGGAAGATGAGTCAGGAGGGGGTTGTCTGTCCAGTAATTATCAATCCCACTAGTCTTATTAATGTTCCCATCTCAGGAGCAGTGGGCATCAGCTGACACCTCATATTGCCCTTCATGCTGTCCAGTGCAAGTGTGGTAGCTAATAAGTTCACTATCCCCAACTATAATCCATTCATGCAGGAGGCTCTTGACTTTGCTTGTAAAACCAAGCCCTGTATGCATGAGTCACCTGGTCCTTTATTGGCTTTATTGAGAAGAATATATTATTTGTATATAATGTCAGCTGTAGGAAGTGGTTTGTTCACTTTGGATCAAATTCATACGGAGTGTAAATGCACTGACTTCAGTGAGCTGACACCAATCATGAATCTGGTCTCTTATCTGTGGGACATGACATAGGATTACATTTGGAATAGCAGTGATATGCAGGTCTCCTCAGATTTCATATCTGAGCTGCCTGAGGCTTTTTGCTGATCAGACGCTTTGTTTTATGTGATTTTAATGTCCAGAGGGACAATAGTTCCTATGGCTTGACCCAAGGTCTGATACCTAACATGACAATTGTAAGCCAATCCCTGGGGCTTTCAGGCTCTTCACATATATGTGAGCAAACTGCAGAACTCATTTCTGAACTGAGATGGGGAATTATGATCATACCATGGTCTCCTTACTCACTGAAGTAAAGGGGTCATTTTTGCTCCCATCAAGAAATGTTGTAAGGACTAAAATTTGTAAAGCATTTTGGAAGTAGCACTGAGTATATTTGTTTAAAGTTTACATGAATAAAGCATGGGTTAAGGCCAGGTATAGATTATTCATGAATGCAAATCTCACAGTGGGAATTAATACCATAGCTCTCAGAAGAATTTTAATCCTAAAAAAGGTATTAACTTTAAATGTAGTCTTCTGTTGGCCTTCCCATGTTTTTTTGTTTAAATAGTCTTTTCAAAAGTGAGCAAATGTGTGAGCAGTGGAAAATGGATCATAATACAGGAGGGAATCTATACATTAGATATGATCTATCACAGAATATAGACATTGTTTCTACGTTCTTAGATGTCTTACTGCTAATATCTAAAAATTACTAAAGCATGGGGGGAAATTGCACAAATAGGACTTAAACTAATATAAAAGTATATTTTATTTACTATGTACTACATAGTAAATTGGGTTACTATATTTATGATTAATCTGTTAAATTTCCACTGTGGATGATACCTAAAAAATTAAAATTGTAGTCAAAAATATTCAAAAGTAACTAGTGATTATGGGTGTGCAATCTGAGACATCTTAAAGGGGCTTGATTTTCACAGGGTGGGTGCTCTATACTTTCAGAACATGAGACTCATTTTAGGAGTCAAGCTGAGCACCCAAAATTTGGGGCACACAGAATCCAGTCATTAATGAAAATTTTGACCTTGAAATCTGAATCTGCAACCCTTACTCACATGGATAATCCTTACTGACACTCACATTCAGTGGGACTACTCGTGTAAACAAAGGCTGCAGGACTGACACCTTAATTTGTATTTGTTCTGCTCTCCGTGATAGGACAGAGCTAGGACAAACCGCTTCAACTTCTTGTTCCATGTTTTGAAATATCGAGTGACTAAATTTCTTCATCCCCTGTCACCTTGCTGACAAGCTGCCCATTCTTCCAGAGCATGGTGGGGACATGCTTAAAGAATAGCTGGTTTATTCCATGAAGTTTATCTACCAACATGTTTACACATTAGTCAGGCAAAGCTGAAGAAGATATCAGCCAATATTTTGGAAAGATTGTTTCAGCAAATTAATCTAGTTACTGCTTTCCCCACAGCATATTGCTTGAAATTTGATGAACACGTTGATTAAGGTAGCACCACCTATTATGAAAGTTGCCAAACATTTATCATTAAAAAGCCCTGTTTTCAGTAGCTTATGACTTTGCTAAACTTTAAGCACATGGGCTGAAATTCTACATGCTGGGTGTCTCCCTCAATTTCAATTTTTTTTCCAGAAAATTTCAGCTAAAACAGTTTAGCCGTTTCCAAGAATGAGGCTAGCGAAAGATATGCTGTTTTGCCCTTGTTAAAAAAAAAATCTAGTAAGCTTCTCTTTGAAAAGCTCTAGAGTTCCATTCTTTGGAGCAGGGACATGAAATTTGGCCAGGGGTGGCCTTTGTATCAGGGATGTGCCTTTTGCTGCCTCTGTGAAAACCAGTCTAAATTTGGCCAAGTTATGAGTCTTGCGGGGGGAGGGGAGAGAGGGGATGACAGTTTGCATATGCGTAGTAGAGACTTGCTGGAGCTTCACGTCTAAATTCCCTCTAAATTCTGTTTGCATTGAGCGTGTTCCAGCCCAGGGCTGAACTGGACTTTCACTACAATTGCAGCTCTGGGCTCCTGCAGGCTGTGGTGAATCCAAGCACCTAAAATTTGGGCAAAGAATTTCTCTCCTCTGTGTTCTTAATGACACCCCTTCTAGACCCAAACATTAATCAGGAAGCTGCCTGATTCAAAAGTAGAGAGCCAGACCTACTGGGACAAGGAGCCTGGGACTGACTGGGCAGAGACGGGGACATGGTCAGACTGTTGTAACTTTTCAATGGGGCAAGCACTGGATACCTTCCTCTCTCCTTAGTGACTCAAAATGAACCATAGGACCTTCAAGAATGAAATATGTTGGAGCAGGTAGTATCGCCTATGCTGAACTTCTAGCTCAATCTCTCTGCTGACCAGTTATGGAAAAGTCTGAGGAATCAGACAGAGACTACTGCAGTTGAAGGAATGAGAGATGGTAATGGTTTGAACAACCAGTCTGACAAGAAGGACCATTATTTATATTTAGCACCTATAGATATAGAGAACACTATTTCTCTTTCATGGAAAGAACTGTGGTTCATCCTAACCCTTCGAAATATCTGGCAACTGGCTGGCTGGGTAGTAAATAGAAGCTCAAACAGCTGTGTCCTAGGAATGGACAGCTGTACCATATGAGATCTGCTGCTGAGCCATATGTTGTGAACACGTGACCACTGGTTGCTTGGATTACTGGTGGGGTGAAATATGGTTTTGGGTACAGAGGGCAAAAAAAAACTAGAAACCTGAAATGTTATATTATAGAAGACCTAAACTACATAGTAAAGTTACATTCTTCACCTCTTTCCCTTCAATTGCTGTAATTTATATATTGTTTCAGTGACTGTAAGTGGCATCTTCTACTTGACTATGTCCAGGAGATAACAGATGTGTGCCAAATAAGAACAATAAATCTGCCATTCAAAGCTAATCTATACGCAACAGACTACAAAAAAAAATCACCAACATTTTTAGATACTTATACATAGCACAATAAAAGGCAAAACAAAATATATTCTTCAACTAGATGTTTACCTTATCTTGCAGGAAATTTACCTGTTCAATCCATTATTCTAGAACATGGATCAGCTTACAATTCAGTTATCGTACTAACGATACATACATTAATTCAAACATGCACAACAGTTAACATGCACTCTTGCTTTCTAAAAAACTTCTGCATATTTTAGTAACCACAAAAATTGATAAGAAACATGATAGATGTTAAAGAGGTTACAATCCCTTTACCACAGAGGTGGGCAAACTATGGCGCGGGACCGTCCTGCCTGGCCCTTGAGCTCCCCCCAGCTCCTCCTCTACTGTCCTCCCCCTCCACCCCCCCGCAGCCATAGCTCACCATGCCACCAGTGCTCTGGGCGGCGGTGCTGCGAGCTCCTGCCGGGCAGCGTGGTGGCGGGGCTGGCTCTGGCCGGGCAGCGCGGCTGCCAGTCCTGCTGCTTTGAGCAGCATGGTAACGAGGTTGGGGGCGGGGTGGATAAGGGGCAGGAGGTCCCTTGGGGCAGTCAGGGGACAGGGAGCTAGGGTCAGTTGGATGGGGGTGGAGGTTCTGGGGTGGGGCGGTCAGGGGATGGGGAACAGGGGCGGTTGGATAGGTGTGGAAGTCCCAGGGGGGTCTGTCAGGAGGCAAAGCTGTGGATAGGGGTAGGGGCAGTCAGGGGACAAGGAGCAGGGGGGCTTGGATAGGGGGTAGGGTCCCTGGAGGGGGTGGTCAGGGGACAAGAAGCAGGGGGTTTGGATGGGTTGGGAGTTCTGAGGGGGGCAATCGGGGTGGGAAGTGGGAGGGGCAGATAGGGGGTGGGGGCCAGGCTGTTTGGGGAGGCACAGCCTTCCCTACCCGGCCCTCCATACAATTTGGGAAACCCCGATGTGGCCCTCAGACCAAACATTTTGCCCACCCCTGCTTTAGCATCTCCTAAAAAGACTCATTATTACCTTGTTATCCTGTCAAATTTCAGAAGCTATTCAGGGTCACATTCAATAAGCAATGGCCTTGGAAATCTCATAGACATATAGGGAATACAGCGGTGATGATGATTAAAGTAGGTAGCACTTTTCCTTCTGTGACAGCACTGTTTTAGTGCTCCAAAATGATCTGGAGATAATGTGCTGCTGCAGGAGAAACACAAAAATAAGATATTAGCTACTTAAACTCATTAAAAAGATTCTGACCAATTTCATCAGAGTAGGGTACATAACTCGGACATCCTGGTCAAATTCTAACTTGAAGAGTTACTTTCTGCCTACTTAAATTCCCTCTGCAGTTTTAGCAGAATACGTATTCACAGATTCCTCTCCTCCATTGTTGTGCATTGTCATTGCATACTCTTAAACAGCTGTTGCATAATACCCCAGAAGTGATTGCATTTCAGATGCACAGATGAACAGACTCCCTCTTTGTAGTTTGAAAGTCAGTACAGTTTGTGAAATGCTTGGGGAGGAAAGGGATGGTGTAAGGAAAGACATTAATAGACATTCTCAAGAAAAACAAGGAGTCCGGTGGCACCTTAAAGACTAACCGATTTATTTGGGCATAAGTTTTCATGGGTTAAAAACCCACTTCTTCAGATGCATGGAGAGAAAATTCACCCATGTATCAGGAATGAGATCAGCCTTCAGTTGCTCTTTGTGGCCCGAGTCCTATAAAGTTTTACACACATGGTTGACTTTACACATGTGCATAGTCCCACTGAAGTCAGTATTAAAATTAAGCATGTGCATAAATCTTTTCTGGATATGGGGCTATACCTGTATTGGTTGTTTGCGTTTACATTGCATGGCAAGTTATTGTTGCCTAAGGTAGCATTAGTGGGCAATAAATTTGTCATTGTCTTAATTGTAGAGGAAAATAATTTCACAAAAATGTTCTCAGACTTTCAAAATTAAAAAAGGAAACCATTTCCATTGTTTGAATTTTGATTTCCCCCATATTTCTCCCATTTTATTACAAAACACTTTGGCTTTGAGTACATTATTCCTGAGTGTAACAAATAAGGGTTTTTAAATGGCCAGTGGCATTATATTAAACAGCACAGGACCTTCTGAAGCCTTCTGGTATTAAGAGGGGTCATTCTTCAGCATTGCCAACCCCAAGCACTCAAAAATCAGGAGCCACTATTAAAAGTAATGAGATTTCACATTAATAATTATTTTCAGTAGGGCTTAGAAGCCCCTGCTGTGCTAGGTGCTGTACAATCACAGGACAAAAGACCGGTCCCTCTCCCATGCAGCTTACAAGCTGACGAAGTGGAAAGCTTACATTCCAATACATCTGTTAGTCTATAAGGTGCCACAGGACTCTTTGTCGCTTTTTACAGATCCAAACTAACACGTCTACCCCTCTGAAGCTGAGGAAAGTGAACATTATGGGTTGTTCTTATTTGCTCTCTGGTCTTGGGGCCCTGGGGCTTCACAGCTGCAATGGTCCCCGCACCAGCACGCGAGCTGGAAGTTTGCTTCAAAACATCCCGCAAGTTCCTTCTAAATGACAGAACTAGCCGCGAAGCCTCCCGTCGCTAGGGGCGCGGCGCCCCACAGCCAAGGCGGAGCAGGGACCGACGCCGGCTTAGACACAGCGGACCCCCGGCAGCGCGGCTCAACCCAGCCCCATCCCGCGCAGTGACTGCACGCAGGAGGCTCGAACGCTGCGGTCTAGACTGCTGGGCAGGTCGCGCGCACTCTGAGCCCACTCGCGAGCGCCAAACCCCGCCCAGAGCTCGTCACTTGACTTGCGGCGCGCATGCGCAGTCTCCCAACAGGCGGTGCTTTTTTTTTTTTTTTTGGCCCCCTTCAGCTCCATCGGTTCCGGGTCAGAGGTGAAGACGCTTTACGCACGTGGCTGGGGGGATAGGTCGTCTCGCTTCTCTGCATTCCAAGGCGCGTGCGGCGGGAGCGGCTCGGTAGGGACTAGTCCTTGCCCCCCAGTCGCTGTAGAGCCGCGGCTTCCCCTCCCCCCCGTGAGACGGGCAGAGCCAGCACCCCCAGCTCCCGGGTGCTTGGGTGCGGGGACCCCCCATGAAGCTCGGCCAGAGCCAGCGTCCCCTAGCTGCGCCCACCCTCCGCCGCGCGGCAGAGCTGGTGCATGGAAACGCCCCGGGCGCTTGGGCAGAGCTTGTGCTCTGGGAAATCTTACAGCGCGCTGGGCCCGGGGGGCGTGTGATAAATTGTTCTGTGTAGAGGCAGGGGGGTGGGGGTCACCGGGAACGCAGCAGTGTGAACATACAAGAACTTGGTCCCCGTTGCCCCCCATGGTAGGCCCGTTTGTGCCCGCACGTGCCCATTGAACGCGTTGGTACCCCCGGCTGAGCTGCTGTGTAACGAGAGCTGTAGTCCACGAAAGCTTATGCTCTAATAAATTTGTTAGTCTCTAAGGTGCCACAAGTACTTCTGTTCTTTTTGCGGATACAGACTAACACAGCTGCTACTCTGAAACCTAGCCTTTAGTTAGGCTCAGCTGTTTTATTGTCGGTAAACTCATCAGGCTTTGCTGAAAACCAGAAAAAAGAGTCTCCTGTGAGATCAAATGCAGTTTGTTCCAGGGTTGCTTTATTTGTGTGTGGTGAGTTTTATTTTATTTATTTTAATATTATGGCTTCTTCCACAGAAATATAAAACATGACATCCCTCGCCCACCAGCTGAAACGGCTCGCTCTCCCTCAGAATGACCCCAGCCTTTTGTCTCGAAGTGAAGCAGCATCCTTACTGTTTGATTGCAAGGAAGCTGCCAATATTGACAGAGACACCTTCTTTGCAATAGGTAAGTGTGACTATAGGGACACCATCAGCTTAAACCCCACATTTCTATCAGAAAATGTTAGGATCTTCTGCTGTTGTGGGTAACACTATGACTGAAAGTGGTTAGAGGAAAAACGATTTTTTTGTTTTGTGCCTTTGAAAGCACTTTGATTTAGTTAGTTTCCTCTTTCTCTTTTATAGTCTCCCTGGTTGTGTAGGTCTTTCCCACTGGAATGTAGGAGAGTAAAACTTCTTAAAATAGAAAAATGTGTTTGTAAAACCTCAGACGTTACTAGAGAGATTGGGGAGCAAGTGTAGTACCTGAAACTACTTTTAACCTAGTTTATTAAACTGACCTCATTTTAACATGACAATGACCTTTTAGCTTATCACAATCTATATCGGGGGTCGGCAACTTTTCAGAAGTAGTGTGCCGAGTCTTCATTTATTCACTCTAATTTAAGGTTTCACGTTCCAGTAATATATTTTAACGTTTTTAGAAGGTCTCTTTCTGTAAGTCTATAATATATAACTAAACCATTGTTGTATGTAAAGTAAATAAGGTTTTTAAAATGTTTAAGAAGCTTCATTTAATTTTAAATTAAAATGCAGAGCCCCCCCCCCCCCCCCCAGACTGGTGGCCAGGCCCCAGGCAGTGTGCGTGCCACTGAAAATCAGCTTGCATGCCACCTTTGGCATGCGTGCCATAGGTTGCCTACCCCGACCTATATCTAATGTAGCATAGGTATTTCTAAGGTATCTGTTAGCTTTGTATTTAAGCACCAAAGGAATCCATGTATTTCAGTGGTTCTCAGGCTTTTGTACTGGTGGCCCCTTTCACATAGCAAGCCTCTGAGTGCGACCTCCCTCTTATAAATTAAAAACACTTTTTTATATATATTTAAAACCATTATAAATGCTTGATGCAAAGTGGGGCTTGGAATAGAGGCTGAGAGCTTGCTACCCTGCTCCCCCCATAATAACCTCATGACCCCCTGAGGGGTCCCGACCCCCAGTTTGAGAACCCCTGATGTATTTGAACATTTGGTTCTCTCATGTCTCCCTCTGTTTGTTGGTTTCCTTGCTTTACTTGCATCCAGAGTCACTTTGCACTGAGTTTGTAGTATTTACAAGCCTGTCTACAATAATGAAATAGTTTTTTTTATTTTATTATGCTGTAAAAGGAAGAACTCATTTGCTATATACACTGTTCTTTGCATCTCTGTATCTTATAGATCAGAAAATACTGTATTTTAGTTTAGTTCTAAAAAGTACTTCTCATTTCTTATGCTTGTTTGTTGGTGAAAAGTTGTGTTGTACTTTTTCCTCACCAATTTAAAAACTGTCTAAATGCAGCAAAAGCTCTGCTCCTAGACATGTAGAAAATTCCATGTTGGTTATTCTGCTGTATGTTCTGTACATAGTAGACACTTAATACTTTTTACTATTGTTATAGCATTTTGCTCCTTGTAACACTCCTATAATGCAAGAGTGATAAGTACTGATTTTACAGATGAAGAAACTGAGGCAGAGGGAGGGTATGATTTGTCCAGATTCACAGATGAAGCTTTACTGTCAGAGCGGGGATTAGAATTACAGAGTTATTGGTTTCTAGTCCTGTGCCCAGATCTCTAGTGAGCTATGCTTGCCTACTTGGATTGTCATATCTATCTCTAGTATACAAAATCTACTTCGTGTAACAGTATGACCTTACAGTTATGGGAGGGGGGAAAACATTTTACTAGAACAGTTTAGTTTGCATGACTCATTCAATGAAGGTGATGTACAGGAGTGCAGTATGAAATATTGCAGACTAATGTTGATGATTCTTGGATGGGAAGGAGAAGAATGTTTTGAGGTAGAGAACTGTTGTGTTTAAACCATTTTCACATACTTCTCATAGGGTGCACTGGCCTCGAAGAGCTGATGGGGATTGATCCTTCCTTTGAGATGTTTCATTCTACTTTGTTCAGTCTCACATCAAAGGGCTTGGAGCGCAGTGTTCAGACTAAAGCAGTAAATGAGCAGCTGGATGAGAATATTTCATCATTCCTGATTCATCTGTCTCCTTACTTCATGCTTAAACCAGCACAAAAGTGCCTGGAATGGCTAATTCACAGGTAATCAAATAAATCACATGCAAGTCAATAGATAAGTTTATGAGTAATACATGTTTTTTTTTAGAATAGTTTGGGTGTGATTTGGCCCTAGTTTCCTTGAACTACAGGTCAAATCCTGGCACAATCAACTCAAACTTTCATTATTACTAGGCAAGATAAGGTTAGTTCCTTGCAAATCAGTATATGGGTCTGTTACAGGAGAACTTAACAAGGGTCTGTATTCTCTCTGGGACCACTAAAGATTCCATGGCATTCTATGTACGGGTTTGTCCGACTGTCTTTGACCAAAGTTTCCCAGTTCTGTGGTTGGCTCTTCTGGGATGGAGCACAGCAGCTGCTGCATTTTGCAGGAGGTTATGATGCATTTATTTGATAACATTCAGAATGAAAGAGGCTATGTAAAATTGATGTATTTTCAATATAATATGTGAACTCTGTGCAATATAGTCTAGTCTAATAGTATAATATTTTGGTATGTGCTAAATATTTTTGAATTCCAAGGAACTGAAAAGAGTGGGAGAGAAAATGGACCAGATATTTTGTGATATGCTACTGTCCTTATTTACATAAGATGATTGCGGATATAGAAAGTAGAAAATACTTCATAACACTAAAGCATGAATGGCTGTTGCACACGCATCCCTTGGGTTGCAGAATTGCTCTGGCCTGTCTTATGCTGAAACTCAAACTAGATGATCATAATGATCCCCACTGGCTTTAAAATCTTTGAAAATGAAACAGCGTTTGTTTCCCTTTAACTAATTAGGGTAGAAAGATAATTTCCCTGTGGGCAGGTTATTCCATAACTGCTGGGTGCAGGGTCTCCTGCTTCTTCATCTGAGCATCTGATCCTGGATGCTACAGGACCAGATGGACTTCAGGCCTGATTCAGCATAGCATTCTATGTTTAATGTTTTTATTTTAAATCTGTGTTGCAAGAGTAGTATGTATGGACCTCGTGCTATGAAATTTCTGATTGTGTTTGCTTTTTTCCTTAGGTTTCATATCCATCTTTACAACCAGGACAGTTTGGTTGGTTGTGTTTTGCCATACCATGAGACTAAATTGTTTGTGAGAGTTATCCAGCTGTTAAAAATTGGAGACCCAACTCATAAATGGAATTGGTTGCATCCAATTCAGGTAAAGTAGCTAAAAGATACAGTTCAGAGGATGTATGAGAAATAGTACTTAGTGAGGTCCTGGTCCTGATATTGTATCTATTAACATGCCCCCTCCCACCGCGTTTGCAGCCCCATGGTTGTGGGTCTTGGCTACAAGATTCTGTTGCAGGAATGGGGCCCCAATGTCCACATGTTGTTCCTGATCTCTCTCTTTAAGGGAAAATTAATTATAGCCCTTGTTTTGATAAAGAAAAAAAATATTTTTATTATTAGTATGTTTGCAGTCAACTTGGAAATATATATTTATTATTAGTACATATAATTTTATAAAATTATAAGGGGAAGAAACGAAGTCCAGTGAGAGGAAACCATTACTTATTTCAATTTAAATCAGGGTATCAGTGATCATTTAATATGCTTTGGAGAGATGAATGAAGTCTGTATGTGTGTATGTTTGATTTCACTTTAGAATATTCTTAAGTGTATTTATATTTTTATATCCCTTTTCTTTGATTTTTGTCATGGACAGAAACCAGGAGTCCCCCTTGCTAGGGGTGCTTTGATTACACACTGCTACAAAGATCTGGGTTTCATGGATTTCATTTGCAGTCTGGTGACAAAATCTGTAAAGGTTGGTAAATTCTTCTAGTTCTGTTGGCCTGTGTGTGTCTCTTCCCCCTCCCCTCTTATGTATGTGCATCATGGTGTGCTGTTTTTGCACGTTTTGATTCGTGTAGCGGTAAACACACTCAATACACAGAAGTGTCTGAAAATCTTTTTTCTTTGAGCCCACTCTTATTTACTGAGATATTAAAACCTAATAGAAATTAGTGTAATGTTGTCATTGGGAACAATACTGAAAATTCTATGGATCAGACCATTGGTCCTTCTGCTCTGATGTTTTGCTTCTGGTGGTGGCCAATATCTGAGGCAAAATTGGAAAATCCCAAGTGGGAGAGACAAAATGAAGTTAGCAAACTGTGCAGTGCTGTATATACAGTGGGAGGTGAAGGGGAGAAGGAGCTTTAGCTGAAGGAGGCTGTGGCAAAGGAAATTGTTTTTTGGTTAATGCAGGAAATTGACTGATGTGCTAGAGTGACTTCACAAGACTTTTACTGTAATTTTTATGGAGAAAGCTGAGATGCTTTTATTTTATATATTTAAAAAAAAAAGCCACCTGATTCCTGCCACTCTATTCGCAAATAATTTTTGCGCTTGGGCACCTCTTTTCATAGGTGTCATGGCTATTTTAAGTGTGTGCTTTGAAATGTTAACAATAGTTTAAATTGTGGGTGTTAGACCCATTGATCTCAGGGTGGTAGAAAGAATCATAGTTTTCAATCACTGGCAAAAAACAAAACAAAAAAACCAATAGTAATAAAATCTTAGAAGAACGATAGATGTAGCAGTCACAATTCCTTAAACTTTTGGAATATGCCAAAATAAGCAAAATGCAAATACAGTGGATTCCACTTATTAGCAACTTCTCAGTTCCTGACAAAGAATTGCCGTTATAAGTGGCAAAGCAGGTTTACCGGGCTGCAGCCAGGAAAGGGAGCTCTGGGACTTGCCAAGCACCATCCATAGGCATGTTTGCAGAGTTGAAGCTAGAAAAGGCACGTCCCAGTGCTTCCTTCCCTGGCTGCAGCCCTTCAAACCTGCCTGCAGTCAGGGCCTTTCTTCCAAAATAGTTCAGTCAGTGGCATGCCATTGCCAGTATCCAAATCCCATGAACAATAAAGTCAATAGGACAGGATTGGTTCCTGGTAAAATGTTGCTATTAATCAGAAGTTGTTAATATCAGAAGTGCTATTAAGCAGAATCCTGTAGTAACAGGAACTCTTAACATGAGACCTTAAATATTTTATTTATGTTTTTGATGATCTTCCTAATGCCTAAGTAACTATTTCCCCTTCGTTCTAGATCTTTTCTGTGCATCATGGTGGCGTCTCTCAGTTGAGGGTCCTGTTTACTTTTTATGCCTCCACTATTGTGTCTGCTCTTGGGGCTGTAGAGAAGATAACGGACACCATAATCTCCAAACTGCTCCCTTACATACAAAAGGTACCCAGTATTTCATTCTCTTGCATGATACAGTGTGGCTTATTTTGCCAACTAGAATCCTATAATTAAATTCCAAGAGGGATTTTCACCCTGGAATAAATTAGAAAAGAGACTAGGTAAACAAAACACAGCTCACTTTTCTGTGTTCCTGTTGCTGCTTCTGCTGACTATTAAAGATGTACAATACGTGTTGACCTCACAATCCTGCGTGATGGAGCAAACCTTGACCAGTTCAGGGTTGCTATTGTTGGACTGCATAGGGAGCTGTGTCTGCCTGGCTTTGATCTGATACACTTCTCATAATACAGCACTTTGAGGCTGAGGGAGTCTAGATAACTATAGCTAAGGCCCTCCCAACTTCACGGCTGTGAAAAACGCGTCGTGGACCGTGAAATCTGGTCTTTTATGCGTTTTTACCCTATACTGGATAGATTTCATGGGGTAGGTCAGCCTTCCTCAAACTGGGGGTCCCGACCCAAAAGGGAGATGTGTGTGGGGAGGAGGTCGCAAAGTTATTGTAGGGGGAGTGCGGTATTGCCACCCTTACTTCTGCGCTGCCTTCAGAGTTGAGTGGCCGGAGAGCAGTGGCAGCTGGCCAGGCACCCAGCTCTGAAGGGAGCACCCTGCCAGCAGCAGCAGAGAAGTTAGGGTGGCAATACCATACCTCTCCACCCTTACTTCTGCACTGCTGCCTTCTGAGCTGGGTGGCTGGAGAGTGGTGGCTGCTGACTGCGGGCCCAGCTCTGAAGGCAGTAGCGCAGAAGTAAGTGGCAATACCATACAATGCCATCCTTACTTCTGCGCTGCTGCTGGCGGCAGCTCTCTACCTGCTTTGCTACAGTGTTAATGAGCATATGTCGTCTTCTTCTCTGTCTAGATTTGAGGTTTAATTAGCTCACTAAAGCTTTAACGTGATGAAAAGGGGATAATGCACTTGCATTAATGTTGCCCAAATAGTATTCCTGTACCGTTATTTAGACAAACTGTTTTTAAACTTAAACTTGGCAGAAGTGCACTTTGAATTCTTTCTCTCTTGGTAGGGTTTGAAATCTTCTCTAGTGGATTACAGAGCTGCAACCTACATGATCATCTGCCAGTTGGCAATGAAAGTGACAATGGAGACCTCCTTGGTGCAGTCCTTGACGTTACAGATCAGCAAGAATTTGACAAAAACACCTTCTCTAGCCAGGGAAGGGCTGGCCTGCCTGCTCGTTCTTCTTCAGAACCAAAAGGGAGAGGGTCTTGGGAAAAAGTAAGTATACATGAGTTGACAGATTAGCTCTTAATAGTTGAGTCCTAAAGATGGAAACTAATGATATTTAAAAGGATTCTATTATTACCATAGGGTGGTCACACCACTATAGTTAAGGTTGAGATTACCATACTGTTTAACAGTCAATATTTCAAAGTGCTCTAAAATCCACTTGCGTAATCAAGATTGTTTTGAAGATTTCTGTGCCTCGTCAGGGGTAGAATTAGTGGTACAAGTTTGAGGTCTTTTTGTCCAGGTGTTGCTCAGCTATAGTCTCTCTACCCCCTCTCTCTCTCCCCCCTCTCCTCCGGAATAAGGTGCTTGTAATATTCAGGTGTCAACCCCAAAAGCATGAGGAGATTAGCTTGAAAATTGGTATGCCGCAAGAGGGGCTAGGGTAGAGTCCATAGTGCAAATTTGGGGTAATTTGGTCAGTGGTTTCCCGAGTTACAGCCCCCCTAAAATGAGCTGTTTATAATATCATGTTCTTACTTTTTGATGCAGAGTTAAGAAGAATTTTTCTTGAAATGTATAGCATGGGCTGCTCCTGGAAACAGCTGTTGACCAGTTCAAAAATATTTCTAAAGTTTCTGCACCCTAGAAGCTTTATTGCTAATGCTTACTGATCTGTGAGAGCTATTGTGTACTCTGTGTTTCACTCCCTAAGGAGTTTCTGGGGAATGTGTTCACATGGTGGCTTAGAGGAACAAGCACTTGAGTGCCAGGGCCATTAGTTAGAATCCTCTTCTCTGGAGTTCTGCATTCGGAGTACATTAGTGCTGTCAACCCACCTTTCCCTTGGTGGGTGGGACCATGATAATGCTCCTTTTGGAAGTGTTAGTAGTGTACGCAATTCTGAGGAATTTCAGCATCTACTCATCTGCCCAAGTCCTGCCCTGGGATAGTTTGGTGAGCAAGACTGTGTCCAGGATGTGAAGCCTGGCGTGGGGGCAGAATGATATGGAGGAATTAGTTGCCACATTGCAGATGATACCGGAGAGGCCAGTGCAAGAGTTCCAACCAGAAATGAATCCAGTCTCTGGTGGGATAGGCTTGCTGAGCTCCTGCTGGGCACTGGGAACAGACATCCTTGGTGCTGGGCACAGGCACACAGTGCTCATGCAGTATGGAAAGCTGGTAAGAGGCATGGTCAATGTGTGGCACAGCACCCAGGCACTGAGGTGGGAGTGAGAATATCCACTCAGATGAATGGAGCAGTTTGCAACGCTCAGAGCTATTGTTTCAGGCCTCATTCATCACCAAAAGGTGTCTTCCTTTAATCTGAGCACATCCCATTGAGATGAGTATGCCACTTCACACCTCTGCAATCCTCTTGCTCCCTTTCCTTTCATATCAGCCCCAGAGGCCACTCAGGACAGGCTGCCACCCTGATCAAAATTTCAGTGTGTCACCTCCCTCCTCATAGGCCTAGAGTGGCAGATTTGGCCCGGCTGCCCCTCTGTCATGACAGAGGGACAGCCAGCCAAATCTGCTGCCTTAGGCAGCTGCCTGGTTCACATGTAGCTAGAGCGGACTCTGCCAGCCCCCTTTACCTCCCTCTTCCCCTGAAGTGGAGTAGGGATTCTAGGGCTCCCCTCCCTGTGTCTGTCTCTCTCTAGCTTGTAGACGTGCTCTTCGCAGCCCACAAGTTACCACATTCCCTCCTGCCCTTGGATCCCCTAGCCCAACTGGGCACTGGAGGAGTGTGGAGCAAGTAGTTGAATGGTGGTGAGGTATTCCAAGAAAGACCCACTCATCTCTCCCCAATACACGCAAGAACCCCTCAGTCTTTCCCTTTTCCCTACCACCACTTTCTTAAGAAACAAGGGAAATAGACTGCCCAAAAACAAGGCAGAGTTATGGTTGATTGGCAGTGCCTTGTACCTTTGCAGAATGTGATATGCACCAATCCTTAAACCTGTGAAAACTGGTAAATGCATCCCTGTAACCCTTTTTATGTTTTTCATTGAGGCTGATCCTCTTGACAATATAATATGGATAGTTGAAAGTTCTATATAATAGAAAGTGATGGATAAGCTATAACCCAGAGCAATATTCAGTCTTCCTTTTGGTGTTCTCCTGTGCAGGCCATTTCGCTACCTGTGTAACATTCCAGACCTGGTTATTATCCTACATGGCATTTCAGCTGCCTATGACGTCACTCCCCTTCTGCATTACCTGCTGCCGCACCTAGTTTGCTCCATTATTAACTCCGCTACTGGTATGTTAGCATGTGCCCAATGTTTTTTCTGGGTAAACCCTTGTAGCAACTTTGCTAGATAAATCAGTTTTAATTGTTCCTGATGATAGACTGCTCCAAACTGTGAGGGACTGCTCGTGTTTTTCTTTCTGTGAGGCTTGTGGGATAGCTTTGTTTCTTTAAATGCCACAGCAGATTAGTGATGTGCTAGGCACCTAGATATTCATTTGCAGTGCTCCGTTGAGAACAGATGATCTAGTGAGAGCTACTGTAATTTTATGAAGGTCCTTGACTTGTCAAGTGCTGCACGTAGAACGTCACTTGATAGAACATTTGCCACAATTTTTACTCCAGGCATAGAGTGATAATACTGAGCAGCGTGTAATATTTAATCATTGCAACATCTATAGGAAATAGCTAAATTTTATGGTCCCCATTTTACAGGTTGGGAAAGTAAGGTACAGCACATGGTTACTTGGCTTGACCAAAGGGGCACAGCAGGTTAGTGTTAGAGACGGGGTACGTTCCTGTCTCCCCGTTATGTGCTTAATCCACTAGAGACTGCTGCCTATTTTTTTTCGTGGTTGTTGGTGTAATAAATGTAAAGCGTTTGTAAGATGAACAGTTGAGTTAAAATAATTAGACATTTTTAAAATAATGTTTCTTCTTAAGAGGGGCACGAGGAATCTGAAGTGACAGATAACCATATCTATACGAGACATCTAGAAGCCATACTTACAAGTATACCACTGGAAAAGGATTTAGATCGCTTATTGGCCTGGTGAGCTAATTTCGATTATTTTCCACAATGTATGTTAATTTCAGCTACAATAGCACCTAATTTGTGACAATGTAATTAGCATTGTTTCAGAATATCTGTTATCTTCCCAGCTTTCATGGGTTCCTGACACGCCCTGATCCTGCAAACATATTGGTGTTTGAACACTGAGTGTTTGACTTCACTGGGACTACTTGCTTGAGCAGAATTAAATACATGGATAAGTCTTTGCGAGATTGGGGCCTTACAAAGAAAAAATTACTTCGGGGATTAAATTTAAACTCAGAAGAAAACCTGTATTTATAACATACGATATGAATCACACAAACTATTCTATTTGTCTCAATTAATAATGCTGATGATTAGTGTTGTCTTGTCAATATGTCTGTTTTGTTTGTGTTTTTGTCATTTTAGTAAATTTCTTGAAGAGTTTATTTCCTATGGTGTGGAGAATGAATCTGATTCTACCAAAATGGCTGTGCTCAATAAACAACTTCTTCCTCTCATCAGACTTCTTGAAAGAAAGTAAGTTAGTTTTTATTTCCTATGCATTTTGTGCAATATGAAAGTATGGTAAGTCACCTGTGAATCAATATATTCTTCTCTTAGTAATTTGTGTTCATATGGCATTTATCTAGAGTACCTTTAGCCTAATTATGACTTCATACATGTTACTTAGGTATGCTGAGTGATTTATGCAAGCATAATTTTGGTCTTTTACAGTACATGTAATTAAAGCCAAATCTATCCTGGTACATTCCCCATCACCTTAATATCCGAGCACCTCAGCTGCTAGCCTCTCCTAGCACTCTTAAGTTATACTGAGCCTTTTCTATTAATCATTTACACTAGTGGTCTGCATATTATTGACCAGCTTTATGAAAACACAATCCGATTAATACCCTCTGAAGAATTATTTACTGTAATTTATTGTAAGTGGATGAGGCTTTCTTTAAACAACTAACAAAATCATCCAAAGCACAGGACTTGGTGGTGATGGGGGACTTCAACTATCCAGACGTCTGTTGGAAAAATAACACTGCAGGACATAGATTATCCGAAGTTGTTGGAATGTCTTGGAGAAAATTTTTTATTTTAGAAGGTGGAGAAAGCTACTAGGGGAGAGGCTGTTCCAGATTTGATTTTTGACAAATAGGAAGGAACTGGTTGAGAATTTGGAAGTGGAAGGCAGCTTGGGTGAAAGTGATCATGAAATGGTAGAGTTCATGATTCTAAGGAATGGTAGGAGGGAAAACAGCACAATAAAGATAATAGATTTCAAGAAGGCAGACTTCAGTAAACTCAGGGAGTTGGTAGGTAAGATCCCATGGAAAGCAAGTCAAGGGGAAAACAGTTGAAGTGACTTGGCAGTTTTTCAAAAAGACTTTATTAAGGGCACAAGAGCAGTCTATCTGATTGCATAGGAAAGATAGGAAGTATGGCAAGGGACCACTCTGGCTTAACCAGGACATCTTCAATGATCTGAAACTCAAAAAAGAGTCATACAAAATGTGGAAACTAGGTCAAATTAAAAATGATGAATATAAACAAATAACATAAATATGTAGGGACAAAATTAGAAAGGCCAGGGCACAAAATGAGATTAAACTAGCTATAGACATAAAGGATAAGAAGAAAATTACTCTGAAACTATAGAAAATAATGGTGATCTTGAAGGTGGATAGTCTTCAGAATCCTGTATGTTGAGGATGGATTCTCCTAAACAAAATAAGTCAATGCAGTTATTTAATTATTATTACCATACTACTCATTTAGTACTACTGATTGCATTCAGTGTCACTCAGTACTACTTAAAGGTGAAATTGTAAAAGGAAGATCTGCCTATTTCAGCTATTTATTTTTTATCACAACTGCATCTAAAATGATAGTACCATAGAGTAACAACTATATTTTTTGCTCAAACATGAGAATTCAAGAATAGTCCAGAAGGAAGACAGGCAGTCCTTAAGAAAGAAGTATGAAATAAAAAAGTTTACCAACCTGAAGATCCTGCATGTTCAGACCTATTCCTTTCATCATCTTCAGTGCAGCTTCCTCCTGAGAAGGAACACTTCCCATGATGTTGTTTCATTCGGGCAACCAGGCCCTGCATTTCTTTGTTGCACTGATTGCATTTTGCATGCATGCCTGTCTTACCCACAGGTAGAGGAACTTCATTAAAATATTCCCAAACTAGGTCTCTTTTACGGCCTGCTGCCATTATAGGTTTTCCCTTCTAATGGGAGAATGGTATGATAGATCTCAGATCAATGAAGGCTACACTCAGAAAGACCTCAAGACTTCTGGAATATGCTGCTCAAACAGTTTCACTTTTGTTTCTACTGCCTGTCCCTCCCTTCTCACACTTATCTCCAGACTTCTTCTCCTTGTCCAGATTTATTCCGCCCCCCAACAATCTTCTGTTCATTGAACTTTTTGAAACTTTGCACTTTTAGAGAGAGGTAAGGGATTGACTCTGTACACAAATTTGCAGAGGGACAATAAGGTTAAGGTCTGTTATTTCTCACCTCTGTTGTTTATTTATTTATTTTATTTTAAAACATTTTTGGTGTTAACAAGCATGTTATCTCTGGAGACACAAATCCACCGTTTGAGAACTGCAAAACTAAGCATCGCCGATGGTATCTTCTAGACTTAGCGCTGAGTCCCATTGGGTAGACAGAAAGATTAACCTAAATAGTCTATACAGAAGCCCCTGGAACCTCATAAAATTGGGTTCCTAATCCATGAACTATTGGAACTCATTTACAAAACTTTTCTTAAACATTATTGTCTCCTACTATGGAATTAGAATTTATAATACCTACTCAGTGATAGTTTTTTTTTTTTCTCAAGCATTTTATCAAAAAAATCTGATTTAAATTAAAAAAAAAAACGATTTTTTTTTTTAAATCGTTGATTTTTATCCACCCTGACTGGAGAGGACTGAGAAGGAACATAACAATTTTCAAGTACATAAAAGATTGTTACAAGGAGGAGGGAGAAAAATTGTTCATAACCTCTGAGGGTAGGACAAGAAGCAATTGGCTTATAAATTGCAGCAAGGGCGGTTTAGGTTGGGCATTAGGAAAAACTTTCTAACTGTCAGGGTAGTTAAGCATTGGAGTGAAGTGCAATGGGAGGTTGTGGAATCTCTGTCATTGGAGATTTTTAAAAGCAGGTTAAACAAATGGATGGTCTCAATAATACTTAGCCCTGCCTTGAGTATAAGGGACTGGAAGGAAGACCTCTCGAGGTCCCTTCCAGTCTTATGATTCAAACAAGTGCTCCCACATTCGCTATCCTCTGCATATATTTCTGTTGTAATTGGTGCATAACTTCTATAGTAATTCTCTGTGCAGAACCTGTTTCTCTTGGTTGTTGGCAGATATCCTAAAGCCTTAGACTTGGTACTGGAAGAGCATCTGAAAGATGTTACAGATCAGAATGAGCAAGATCTTTTCCACCAATTTATCTCTCTCTCATTGAGTGGAAGTAAATATCAGGTAGGTAAAGGCCCAATTTCTGGACCTAAATCAACTCTGGTATGCTGCCTTGAAGTCAGCAGTATTATACCGGGGTGTATCTGTCCTTCCTTGTCTCAAATCAATCACAATACAAGAAAAAAAAATTAAAGTATTGTTGTGCTTGAACAAAACTGATAATGTCTACAGTTATCAAACGTAAAAAGCAACTTGAATAAATGTCTATTAGCTTATATTGTTCTGCTTTGATCATGAAGTTCTGCTATGTTGTGACAAGGTCATGTGCCCCAGTGTTACTTTGGGACACTGTCAATGTCTTGCAAGCTGGATAGAACTGTCAAAATTAGAAAAGGTGGAAGCGCAGCAACCACCATTCTAATCAAGGAAGATTGTGAAGACATTTTTTGTAGTGTTATCGTGTTGCTTTTTACTCTTTTCAAAGGCTGATATTCAGTGACCAGAGGAATTTAGTGACTCCAAGTTTCTTAGCATGCTGTCTCCAAAGGGTAACAGAGCCTGGGCATATCACATACCAGTGCACAGCAAAATCATTTGTACTCCACCCTTTTTTTTGTCAAGAAAACTTTAATGTGTGGGTTTTGTGTGTGTGTGTTTTTAACATTCTTATAGCTACATTTCTTCATATTCAAAGCTGGTTACCTCCAAATCAAACATGCAAACTGGCAAAGATTATGGGCCATTAAAAGAAGTGTTTGAGACACTTTAGGCAAATTCAAGAAAAACAGGACTGCATAAATAGCACAGATTCTATAAATGGGTGGCCAATTGATAAAATCCTGGTATGTAAAATTAGGACATAGGACTCTGTTCAAGCAACTTCAGGGTTGCTGAGATAAGCTGCAGGCATCTGGTCTATTCGAGTTACCTTCTTAGCTGTCTCTATCTGGGTTCTGGTAGTCTGGTGTTCAGTCACTGGAGTTTTCTCAGAACCCTTAGATAAGTGCAGTGTGTTTCTAGGACAAAAAAGTGTGGGTGCTTCCTTACCTTGGCAGAGTGAGAATTTTAGGGCTTGTTTACACATGGAGTTATTCAACCATAGGTATTTCAATTTAAATTCACACCATACCTTAATCTGAATTAACTTTCTCATGTAGAAATGCCCTCAGGGTATAATTTTAAAAATACAGTAAGTCCATACACAGGGCAATTGTACTGTGTTATTCTGAAATTGACATTTTACAATCAGAAATATACGATTTCTATTCTGGATCAGTAGTTACTGGGGATTTTTTTCTTAGCTTATGTATTAATGACAAAGTTTAATTCATTAATTTTCAACATACATTGAGTAACTGTGCAATGTACATTTCAGTTTCTGGCAAACTCGGATACCTCTCTGGTGCTTAGCCTGAATCATCCACAGCCAGCAGTCAGGGTCTTGGCTGTTCAGTATTTGAAGGAGATCATTGAAGCATCAAAGGTTGGTACCTCTGAGTCTCTCATTTAAGTAACTTAATTGATGTCTTATCTTCAGAAGTTATAGAAACTTTTACTGAAGACAAGACAAACATCACACTAAAATATGACACCTACATTATCCTTAATGTTGTTTTCAATCAGTTCAGTTGTTGTTTCTTTAAACTTGGATCCTGTCATCCAGAGTCTTTAATTAAACAGGGTTTAATTCCTGTTTATGAAGCTGCTTGTAGTCCCACAATGGAGTCTGATACTTCTGTTTGTTTCTTCCATTGGTATTAGCAGTTAGTTTCTCCCTAACTGAGGTTTCTATTCTCCTGTACTTGAGTTGATATGTCATGAAAGTTATACTGCCAAGAAGGCTTTGGAAACTAATGGTCCTTAACCGTTTTCCCTCTTTGTTCAGGAGGGCTTTGACAAGTCCTTCATAGAAGAAGCCATTTTTGCACGACTTATGGATGACAACGTGGAGGTTGTTATGACTGCTCTCAGTGCCTTGGAGGTAAGTCAGTATTTCTTGATAGGTCAGGTGAGATTTTAGCTATTTCTCTATATTCAGAAGCGGTCTGGAATTAATGCTTTATATTAATTGTGCCTTCACCTCCCTGACCTCTCTGGCATTGATGAGAATTTGTGTGTAGCTCTGTCCTGTTAATAAGACAGAGAAGCAAAAATCTAGCAGACTATTCCTTACTTCACATTTTTTTCTCTTTTCGGAGACTATACTAAATCCAGTGTACTGTGTTGATCTGGTCACTAGAACATATTTTAATCCAGAGTTCTGCTCATCCTATAAAATACTCTGTCCGTTTTATACAAATAAATAAGAGGAGCCTTCAGCCCCCTGCCCAGAAAAGCTCTAGGTGCTAGGAAAAGACATCTGTGTCAAAGTTTTTCGGTCTTGGTGTAGGGATAAGCATGCATTATTCGTTTTTTTTTTGTTTTGTTTTGTTTTGTTTTGTTTTTTAACACGGTTGATTGCAGCCATACTTACTAAAGTCCTGCCTAGTATTTCTACATCAGGCAATACTATGTGTTGTGGGGGAAGAGATCATTACATAAACTACTTTTAATTATTACATATATTAGTATTTCTGGTAGGATTTTTCCTTGTGACACTTGTAGAGTTGTTGATTTTAAGAAATGGTATACCAATGACCACAAAGAGATATGAACAGAGCACATGAATGATCAGAAATAAAATGTTTTGTTAGCATGTGTTGGGTTTTCTTTTTATTTGCATGTAACAAATACTACATAGAGGAAAAATAATCCTTACTTCATTATGAAACATTCTGGTTGTTTTAAAATCAGTGCATTTTCCATCCAGCTGTGCATTCAGACCATATTCTTGATGGATCTAGCAAACCAGAGCATACTACACGTTACTGTAATTTTCTTTTTCCTTATAATAAACGTACTATCTGACCAACATAAGTTCACTTATCACCGTTTAATTTTTCTACTTAATATGATCAGTGATGCATTTGCTATCATAGTTTTGTAGATTATCTTATCTTGTATATTGGTAATTTCATTTTTGCATCTGTTGATTTGTTTGTAGATTTTCAAGGGACAAATCAGTCCAGAAATAACTGTTTCAAGTCTGTTGACTCTATTTCAAAGAGTTGATCTTTCAAAAGACGGGAAGTGGTATGTGCCTGTGTTTCTTCTGTCTTCCCCTTTCTCCTCCCCAACCTTTTAATATTAATGGGTGGAGCCTGGGTTGTGGGGTTGTTGTTGTGGGTGGTGTGTGTCATATCTTAACTTTGAATTCCTTTAGTTGTGGTAATTTTATATTGAGTCTTGAGAGAGATTTGAAATTACTTGATGACATTTTTTGTGAATTTCATTTACTCTGGCTTGCTATTCAAACTCTAATTTGAATCAATAGGAAGTTGACAACAATTTGGAGAAATGTTATTGGTGATGTAATCAAGTGGTGCTCCTTCAACTTTGTTTTTTTTCCGTTCTAGGTATAAGGTTCTTGAGGGAGCAATACACATTTTATTCAAAGAAGAGATTCTGAATGAGAAGGAAGAGCTATTAAATCGAGTAGTAATGCAGTTGCTACCATTTATGGTAATCACTAATAATAATTCAAAATCCGCAGAATGGAAAATGGCAGTTTGTCTATCAGAATCTGGCCTCTGCTCCCTACATCCTTTGTTGAAGGGCTGGCCAGAAGGTAAGCTATTAAAAACAAATGGTTTGGGAAAAAAAGAAAAATTATTGGACATTAGAACTTGATGCTCATAGAGAGCTGGCCACCACTAAGAAGTTATCACCCCTAATGTGTGATTAAAAGTCTTGGAAAGTGGGTTATCTATTCAGACATCAAACGCTTGTGATTTATTTATTTATTTACTCAAATTAAGAGAAATACTTTGATATGAAGTGAGATTTTTTTTTGTTTGTTTAACATTTATAATTGTAACTGATATGAGGAGTCTTTTTGGGAGGACTTTGATTTGCTGTTTTGAGGCCAAGTCATCTGGACTTTAATGTGGCAAAATTCCATTTGAACTCAAGTTTAAAAGGGCCTTTCAACAATAGAGGAAACAGTGGAATGGGGTGGCTGACATGTTGAGTAGTGGGATCTTTTTTATTTTTGAAAGAATAACCTCTTAGAATAAACTCTTCTGATGTAAAAAGAGGAGAGGGAATAAGCAAGGGAGGTCAAGAAGCGATGCACATGGAAAGCATCAGTATTTTGAGAGCTTAGTAAAGAAAAGCAAGAATGTTGGTGATAAGAAAATTAATTGCTTAAAGTGTTCAAATATTTCTAAATATTGTCAAGCTGTCAGTATTTTCACTTGTGATTCATGTATCCACCTTTTCTGTTTTATGGAAATAGCTTTTGAAAAAGTGATAAAATCCATCAAGTCTGCAGATTTGGTTGGTGTGGCAAACCAGAAAATGATTCTGCTGTTTTCTGATAACATAACTTCAGGGGATCCTTCCTTAATGTTACAGATGGTATGTGCACAATTAAAATACATTCTTTTTAATGGTAGTCCAAATTTCTATACTTACTTACAGATGATTGCTATAGCAGACAGAATGAGATTCGTGGGAGCTTGAAATATGCTGTTGGTTACATTTTACAGCATTATCCAGCTGCTGATACAATATATTTATGGCATAGTCACAAATGTAATGATCAGAATAAATTTAATGCCCATTAACTCTCTCATAATAAGGAAAACCTTGAACACAACACAAAGAGTACTATATTTAGGTGCCTTATTAGTGTAACCATAGCAAAACTGTTTTGTGGGCATTATATTCCCCCAAACAATTTGCCAATCAGAGAACAAATATGTAATGAGTTTGGAGGTCTCTGCCCAGTTTGGACAGACAGATGTCCATGGACAAATGTTCACATTGCCTATTGCGATGACGTTTTCTGTATTGATTGGTACCCTTGTTGGAGGAGAGGCCAATGACTGAATTGGCCATAGAGACTGAACTCTATCCTCTCACCAATGGAAGTGTTAATATCAGGTCAAAATTAAGGTATGTTGATAAGGAAGTATGGGAAAGCTTAGAACTTCTTCTGCCTGTGCTGTGACATTGCTGGAGCAAGGACATAAAAAGAACATATTGTGACGTCTCTTATGCTGTTGTGGGTTTTTGATGTGTTTTTTTTTTTTTTTTAATAGGTGGAAGATCTGATACATGTAGCTGAAAATGAATCTGACAGCGTGAGGCAGAAAGTAATTGCTCACGTAATCAGCTTTGTGCTTGTCCAGTGCTGCTGTAAATCACAAATGGAAGAAAGTTATTGGTCATTGGCTCTCAGAATCTTCAGACTTCTGGAGGGAAAAATAAGAAAACTCGAAGGCAGTCATTCTGCAGAGGTAAGAATTAAGTAATTTTGTAGCTGATACTCTTTTTTGTGAGGGTAAGGTCTTTTTCATAAGTGGAGTAGCAAGATCAGCAACCTTGGGATGGACAGAAAAATCTTGTCTCTGTTCCTTTAAAGAAATACCCTTGTCAGCATTTTCTTAAGGCTAGTATTAAGACTTTTAAGTTTCTTTTTTTAGTCATTGAAGTGAATGCACCAATAGAATTAAGGAATTGTTGTGTTTTACAATGATTGTTACTATGCTATAAACTCTTTCTAAAAAATAGAAAATTAAAGTTTGAATTACCAATATTAGTTGTCTGTCATCTTGTGGAAGGAAGAGAAGTTTAAATAATTGAGCACAGACATACCTATAGAGTCTGATTTAACTGTAATCCAAAATAAGCATCCAAAACAATATATAAAAAGTTTTTCCTGAAAATAAAGGCAATTAATGAGGAAAGGAAGCCATAAAATCTGTTTGTTTAGAAAATAAAGCTGGTCATTTTTAACAAATGGGAGCCCTATTCCTTGGGAAGAGAGCAAGGCAATTAATAGCATTCAAGGGACACTGTCAACTTGAAATATACAGTTGCAAAAAGACAAAGAAATAAAAGTAATTTTAATCCCTCACCTGCTTCTGAGTTTCCTGTGTCAGTGTTTAGGTTTTCTAAATAACATTTTCCTATTCTTTTAAAAAGCGTTTTTTTCCTCTCTCCCACACAAGACCCACACAAGAAGGGACAATTGGCCCTGATCTCGCAAACGCTCATGCGTGTGTGTTACATTCCACACATGAGTAAGTCCCATTGAACTCAATGTGTCTACTCAAGTACATAAAGTTTGTTGTGTATATGAGTATTCAGAGGAAATTGCCTGAGTGTATAGTGAAACTGTACACAAAATGCTATTAATTTAATTGCACATAACAAACTTCTAAAAAACTGGAGAAATTTGTTCTTTTTATTAGTATTATTTTGTGTACTGCTTGTAACAGTAGTAATAATACAATAGAAGGTACAGATTTTCAGCCAGATATTTTTTGTGGCGATACTCCTTTTAACAGACATGAAGTCTGCCATTGGAAAACAAAGTACTAGTAAACTTCACATAGAGAAAATAATCTTGTGACTTTTTGTTTTTGTAATTTGCTGGCGTTTTAACTCTGCAGTCAGCAGCAGTCCCTTGTTTAGATAACCAGGTGATCGGGTCAGTTCAGGCTTTCAGCATTCCTCATTAGCAGCTGTTAGCTGATTACCTGCTGGAGTTAGGAAGGAATTTTTTTCCCTTTTTTGTAAAGTGTTGTACCTTTTGGTACTTTATTTTATTTCCCTGAAGACATTTAGTTACAGGCAACTGCTTAAGACAGGATCCCAAATTTTATTTGTGTGTTCTTGGAAATGGTATTAGAATTGCAGAAGAGACTCTGTTATCAATAGAATTCATTTTTATGGCACTTGCTGCTATTTTAATGTAACTTCTGGCTGATTTTGTAGTATGGAACAGGGAATTGTGGCTCCAAATGCAAAAGCCTGCTTGCTCTTTCCCTACTCTAATTAGTTAATTTCTGTAGTGGTCTGATAATATCAAGTGCTATGCATAAGTGCTACAGTAAGTATGATCATGAAAATAAGGACAGGTACACACAGGTAGGAAGGCATTTTGTAATAACCTATAGAGTTGTGTGGGTGTGCATATAAGTTATGTTTTCATTCTCAGGCGCTTCCTGCAAAATGGCCTATCGAGTCAATGCCTGGGGGCTTGGTGTCAGTCGAGTTGTTGAATAAATACATAGAAAAGCTCAACGTTGGTCAGGCTGTTGATGTAGAAGATTCAGCCATGCTCATGCTTCTGTTGAAAAGCTTTGTTAGTGGCCTGAAGCCTCCCGTATCCTTTCTGAAAGGTAAGCTTCAGAACTCAAACAGCGAACCTTCACAGACCACAGGAAGAAAAAATTATGTCCTACGTTCCCCCCCCCCCCCCTTTAAATTTCCTTTCTCTAGACTTGAAAACAGCCACGTTTCTTAGATTCTTGAGCTGCAAAGCTGTTGGGGGGAATCGTTTCAGGGGTATGGCTACACTGCTGGCTTGGGTTTGGGCTGCAGCGCTATAAAATTGCAGTGTAGACCAGTGGTTAATATGAGATAGGTATATCTCCACATAGAACTGGAAGGGACCCTGAAAGGTCATCGAGTCCCGCCCCCTGCCTTCACTAGCAGGACCAAGTACTGATTTTGCCCCAGATCCCTAAGTGGCCCCGCTCAAGGATTGAACTCACAACCCTGGGTTTAGCAGGCCAATGTTCAAACCACTGAGCTATGGTTCTCAAACTAGGGCCGCCGCTTGTTCAGGGAAAGTCCCTGGCAGGCCGGGCCAGTTTGTTTACCTGCCGCGTCTGCAGGTTCGGCCGATTGCGGCTCCCACTGGCCGCAGTTCGCTGCTCCAAGCCAATGGGGGCCACTGGAAGCAGCGCGGGCTGAGGGATGTGCTGGCCGCCACTTCCCGCAGCCCCCATTGGCCTGGAGCGGCGAACCGTGGCCAGTGGGAGCCCCAATCGGCCGAACCTGCGGACACAGCAGGTAAACAGACTGGCCTGGCCTGCCAGGGGCTTTCCCTGAACAAGCGGCGGCCCTAGTTTGAGAACCACTGGTATAGACTATTGGGCTTTCAGCTGGAGCCCAGGCTTTGAGACCCTGCAAAGGGGGAGGCTCTGGGAGCCCAGGCTCGAGCCTAAGTCCAAATGTTAACACTGCAATTTTACTGCCCCTCAAGCCTGAGTCAGCTGACATGGCATGGTCATGGCCATGGCTTGGATCCTTTTTCACAGGGTGGACATACCCTGAAGGTACTTTATACAAATAATGATGGGGTTTTTGTCTTTCTCCACCCTGCTCGTGCCAATAGATGAAACCTGGTGGAATCCTGAAAGTTTGAATGAAAACAGCAGAGAGTATTTACACCTGTTGTTGGGGCTGTTTGACATCCTTGTCAGTGGAGCCAGTGAAGGAGCTGATGCTCTTCAGTTCAGAGCACTGCTGAGTCTTTTGTTCAAGGTATTTTTTGTGTGTGTGTGTTTTTTTGTTCTTAATGAATATTCTGAATTGTTTCTTTATTAACTTGTTTTGAACCACTACATAATTTTTAAAGAAAGCTGAGAACAGTTCCAAGGGATCCTGCTTAAATATTTATTTGCTTCATGGTAACATCTGAGTGAGAGTGGAAGACTGTTTAAGCACTAAGCAATGCATTTCTGAAAAAGGTTTGGTTGTGGGTTGCCAGAAGTCCATTACTATTTCTAAATATGATCTAAGAGTAAATATTGTATAGCGCAATTCCGGTAATTTAACATAGCTTTTTGTGCACTAGTCTTCATTGATATACAGCAGAAAGCATTTAATAAACATCTATAATGGTTTAAAATTTGGTATCAAGGTCTTTTTACAGAAGATTTCATTATATGGACAGTGTTTTTATAACGATTATGATTGCCTGAATGGAGAAATGTTTTAACACTGCAAGGCAGACCTGGTTCAAACAGAGAAAAGTAGATGTGCTTAACTATGTCCAGTTGTATAGCTAGCTAAGTAGATTTCATGGGTTATGTTAGTTGTTTGGTTTACCATATAACATGATAAGAATCATGTATTGTGTTCAGGGGGAAAATGACCTGGGGGCTTATCTGCAGGGTGTGAGTGGGGTGCCGGGGCCTGGCTGCAGGGAGCAAATCTCTTGGGCCAGGCAGCCCCTATTTTCTTCCCTGGCTGCAGGGTGTCCTGTGAGCCAGCAGGTGCCAGGACCAGACAGGGTGTGCTTAGTGGCCAGTCCGCATGGAAGGAGCCCAGGACATTATAGCCAGGACTGGGTGGAATCAGGTATGGGGCTGCCCAAACAGTGGAGCCCCCCATGAGGATCAGGAGCCAGGCACAGGTAGTGGAGGGGTGGGGATGAGACAGGCTCTGTGGGGGGGTCACTGCCTGATCCCCTGGCCTCCCCCATTTCCTCAGTTGCCCCTATCTTCTGCCCAGCGCCCTTCTGCTCCCTACCAGGGCTTCCCCCTGCCCAGCTCCTCTTTTCCACTGGGACTCAGCTTCCCCAGGGCCCCCTACCTCCACATACATCTTTTGCAGTGACCTCTCCTACTTAGCAGGTAACCTAGTCTCCCTCCTTAGTAGAATTCTGGTTGCGCCCCTGAGGATGGTGCCAAAGTGTCTTTCAGTACTTTACTCTCAAAACAGCTGTTTGGGGTAGGGGCTGTGTTTGTTTAACACTTAGGTTTGAGGCCCCACTGCGCTAATTGGGGCCTTGGGCACCACAATGCTAGTATTAAATAATAATTATAAGTTAAAACAGATCATTAAATGACAATCACAAATCAAACTGAAAAGCTAAGGTTCCAGTTTGTATTAAAAATACAAGAGCTTCAGAAATCCTTGTGTCAAATGACATTGAATTCCATAGTCCCTGAAAGAAAAAAGGGTGGTGGGGGGAAGACTTGACCCTTGGAGTCTTCAGTTGAAGTAAAATTATAGAAAGCTCTCTGGATGTCATAAAGAATGCTGCATGCAGCAAGGGGTTAACAGCTGCCCCAAAAGAGGACAGAGTCCTCAAACAAGATGTTGGCTTTATATTATGCCCAACACTTTTAGTCTCAATCTAAATGAAATGGGTGTTTCTGTAAATACCTTTTCAAGCTATAATAGCAAGAGAAAAAGGACTTTTTCATAAAAGAACGTAAAGATGCACAGGACAAAGGAGTAACAAATATATTTAACTTTTTATTTTAAAGGTACATTTAGAAGATTCAGAGGATCTGTTCAAATTCCTTTCAGTTTTATGGACCTATAACTATAACCTCTCAAATCAGCTAAACTACACAGTGAATGCGATGCTACAGACTCAAGCTTTGTATATAGGGTGTGCAATGCTTACATCGCAGGCTGCCCAAAAGAAGAAACAGCTGGTATCAGCCTCCTCCCCAGGTACTGGGAAACTGTATACTTCTGGCTTGCTAAGGCTTAGTCACATGTTAATAAAAAGTAATATCTGTGCTCTAGAACAAGTGTTAAACATTAATTTTCTTGTCATATGTTATTTCTGTCTGCATTATGAATGCTACATTTCTTGTTGAAACCATACATCTGAATTTCCTAACGTTTTGTCTTTGTCAAATCATAACCATAACAGAGTTGTTTTGGTAGGTAACACTTGTGCATACAATTGTCAAATAACCACATGCTTTTGAAATTTATGTCTGAGAAATCACACTGTGTTTTATGTAGAGCATAACAAATTTTAAACAAGAAAAGGATGCTATATAGGCTTTAGTAGTAAAACTTAAGTCCTTCATTTTTAAACAAATACAAAAATATAAGCATCTTGGTGCTGAAATTTATGGCCAGATTTCCACATGGCTCATATTAAAAATAGTTACTGTATATCCCTCAAGATTTTTAAGGAAAAGAGCAGACCCTTTAAATACAAAGGAATCTGTTGGTGCTGCTGTAGATGATGATGTAAGAATTCTAAGAATGCTCACTGTAAACAATTTTTTTTCCATTTTCATTTTTTAGTGGTAATATCTTTGCTGATTAACTTGGGGAGTCCCGTGAGTGAAGTGCGAAGGGCTGCTCTTAATTGTCTTCATTCCCTGAGTGGGATAAAGGAGTCTCCATTTCATCCCATTCTTCATAATCTGGTACAAAAAGCAGAGGAGATCATAACTGATCCCATCTATGTGACCCAGGTAAGATTTTTGTTGAGGTGCATGTGAGTGAAATAAATTTTCAGGGACCTATTTGGAATTCCAACTTCTCTATTGGTTAGTGGAGATCATGTTACAGACAAGGTGCTTGTCTATTCTCTCCCACCCCTATTGGTTTAGGAGACCACTCACTCTGCTTTCTTGAGTGGGAAGGAAAGGGCCATAATGGCATTTGAGAAAGTGGAACGTCTGGGGTTGGGGAAGGAGTATCAGAATATTTGCCAGGAAAACCAGAATGCAAAAGAAATTACAGTGGAGCTCACTTAAATACTTGAGGACTGAATAAATTTGTTTAAGCCACTATTCATATAGTGAAAAATTAAATGCGACTTGAAAGTCAGCATGTGTGTCTATAACAGAATTATGTAATTTGCAGATAATTTGTATTTCAAAACATCCTAACTTTTAAGATTTTTTTTAAGAGATCCTCTATTGAATAAATAGCCACATTTTCATGGATAATAATTACTAATAAAACTAGATGTGGAAGGCAGGGCAGCGAGGCTATTGTTGAGAGAGTTAGCATTATTGAAAAAGTTGGGTGTTCTAGTCCTGTGTCATTTTCGCTTGGAATCCCAGGCAATTTCTGCTGGGACGTTGGGGAGGAAAGACAGGCCACAAGCCACCCACCCTCTTCTCCAAAGACTGTTCCCCTTCTCCAGAGGTTGCTCTTGCTTGGAGGAATAAGGCCCAGGAACTTGTCTGTTTTTCCCTGGAGAGAAGCTTGTAAAGGGAAAAGTAGACATTGAAGCCTCTTCCCACAGTTAGCTCCACGGATGAGAAGGATTGCAGAGAAAGGCAATCCCAACAATTTAAAAAACACATATTGATTCTACATTATTCTTTCAAGCAGTGAATGGGCTGTTTTGCTAATGTCCTCTGAACCAGCCAGATTTTGTATAGAGCAATAGATTCATAAAAGCTTCTATTTGTACAGTACACAAATTATTTGTATGTGGAATGTTCATACATCTGTCATGTAAAATGGTGTTTATTTCTGACTGAAAGAGAAAAATCAAACTAACTTAAGAAGGACTTAAAAATGAATAATATATTACATTTACTCACGTCTGCCTCACATTGCATTCACTTTCAAATATTACAGCTTTCTGGGGCCTTTAACTTCTGTGGCAAGGACTTGTTTTTCACACTTTTTTTTTTTTTTTTTTTTTTTTTTTTGTAAATCAACTAGAGTTTGGGAAGCTTGTTTGAGGAGCTGCAGACACAAAGTAAACAGAAATCCCAGCAGAAGAAGCTGTTAGAAGCTTTGGAACACATACTCAATTGTGTACAAGCCCCTGGTTGTCCATCATATGTTGCAAGAAGCTTGATGAAGATTCTTCAGCAGGTCAACGGTGAGGTGCGTGTGGGCTTTCTGGTTTCTGAATTTATTTTATGGATAGGATGTAAGGTTTGTTGGGGTTTTTTGTTTTAATGATGGAAGTGTCTTGAAATGTAGAGAACTCAAAAGATGCAGCTTTATTTAGCAAGAGTAACTTTGAGTTACTGCCGATTAATTTTATAGTACTTTTGATAGACATTCGGATGATACTTTAGGTAACTTGCTATGCAAAGGTTACACATCTGCAAAACATAACTCAAAGATTATCACAAACATTTCCATGCCCCAGCCATGAACTTTTTTCTATTGTAGGACACTGCACTAGAGTCCTTAGGCAAATTTAAAGTCCTGCTGACTCTGGAACAAGGTCTCAAGAACATTTTTCTAGAAGGATTTCACCGAGAGCTATAATGTAATAACAAATGCGCTGTGCATGTTCAGTATTTTAAAATTAGATTTATTTTGTGTGTATTTAACTCCCTTTTAAGCAGTATGTTCAGAATTCCCTTCTCTGTACTGCTGCAGAATGCATTAGTTCATTGTGTTAAAACCATGGATGGCGATAGATATGATGTGAGCTTTAATACAGTAGAACAGGTTATCCTATTTAAAAGGATTGTGAATGGCATACTGAATGATTGCCATTGTTGCCAGAAACTTAGGGTTTGTCAGAGCTGTAGTAATCATAACTACTCTGAAAATCCAGGCATAGATTTATGCCATGGTGTTGTATCCATGTCACTCCCAGGATATTAGCGAGACGAGGTGGGTGAAGTAAGTCTTTTATTTCAAGTTTACACAGAGCTCTTCTTCAGGTCCGTAAGAAGAGGAGCTCTGTGTAAGCTCAAAAGCTTCTCTCTTGCACCAACAGACGCTATTACCTCACTCGCCTAATATCCTGGGACCAACACAGCTACAACAATACTGCATAAATCCAGTCTTTCTGTTCAGTCCAAGATTTTTAGTGTCTAGCATAACTCATTCATAACTTTGCTAGACACTGGATATATGGCTTATTACAACAATCTATAACCCTCTAACAGCCCCATCCCCCAGCTGTCTTTACCTCCCTTCCTTTTCCCCCTGTTACTGGAGGGGTATTAATGGGCAAAGTTCCCTGCAATGCCAAGTTCACCATGGAAGGCGCATCCTCGAGGTAAGGACATGCCCTGACACTTTTTATTATACTTACATAACGCACAGTGTGATGTCAGTGATCGATATTGCATTAAAATTGAAACTGCCCTTCTGAAAGTTTGTTAAAGCAACAGTTGATTTAAAAAAAAACAACCTCTTATAAATGTTCTTCACTTGTAGATGATACTGTCTCACCTGTTGCCTGCAATAGATAGATTGCTGGAGAAAATGCTAAAGGAACCTGAGACAGTATTGAAAGATGAAGTTGTTCTTCTGCATCTCATCCTGGGGAAATACAGTGAACATTCAGCTGCCCTCTTATGCAAGGATCAGCAGAGTCTGGATTTGTTCATCAGAAGTCTGCACGTTGCAAAGGAGCTTTACAAAGGAATTCCAACTTTCCAGATCACAGCACTTGGGCAGGTATGTGTTTCTGAACAAAGTTTTTTCATATTTTTTTAATTCAGATAGCAGATGTGAGTGTTGATGAGTGAATTTAAAAGGACTCTTTCAACGTTAGAAGGCCCTAAATTCTGAATGAAACTCTTTTACATATCAGTTTCCCAGATCCATGTAGCTCTTTTGAAGTGTTTTCCAAACGGATACCTCAAAGCTCTTTTACTTTTCAACATTTTAAAGACAAAGTGTTTTTTCCCTTTTTATTTTTTTGTTTTTAATAAGGTAAGTAGCCAGGGTTGCTGCTGCTGCTCCATTTTATTTACTTTTCACCAGCTACTGTAGCAGTTTTACCTCAAATTTTTTTGTTTTTCAAGAAACAAAAAGAAAATATGTAATAAGATAAGTGAGAAATATGTTTGCTTGGAATAGAAATCAATTGTTTCTTTCAAATATTGTATTACAGTCACAAAAGTGGGACAATGTGTACATAAATGTGACTGACGCATTTGTGTGTATGTATGTAAATCATTATATATACAAATGTAAAAATAATTTAGATTTTCCCATGTTTCACATTTTGTCATTAAAAAGTGTACCTGTTTTTGGCTTCGTTAAATATTTATTTTTTAACATTGCAGATCACTAAACCATTCTTTGCTGCAGTGCCAGATGGGAAGGTGCAACAGAAGCTATTGAGAGTTCTGTTTGATTTACTGTTAAATTGCAAAAACCCACTTTGTGCCCAGGCAATTAGCAGTGTTTTTAAAGGGGTAAGTTGCAGCCTGTTAGGACTTGGGAATCTATTCAGAATTGTTAAGATATTTCAGGTTAAATTGCAATCAATAATTATATTGATTGCTTATGGAATTCTTAACGTGATAGTCATCAGAAGCCATATAAAGCACATTAAAATGCAATTTAATATGCATTAAAGATGCATTAAAATAGTACCCCTAAAAGATAAGTATCACATCTGTATGTATTCATTATGTTGTAATAATGAACTTCAGAGGAAGGAGGAACATTCCACTCGGCTTCATTTTTATTTTCGGTATGAAAAAAGTAGTTTTGTCTAAAATCAAAAAGTGTTTTTCCAAATACATTGAGAGTAACTGTTGCTTTAATAATAATTTGTTTGTTGTAATACATAGATGAAAATTGTTCTTGCATTCTGATTGACATAAGAAATGCAGTTAGGACAGGCATTCAGAGCTATTACGATGATCAAGGCCAGATAAATACTTGGGTGGGTGGATAGATGTTTGTTGCTCATATGTACTTAATATTTTTTTTTATTTTGCTCTAGATTTCAGTTGATGCTGAGCAGATTAGTGTAGAGCTTGACCCTCCTGAGAAAGCCAAAGCTCTGGCTACCGTTCAGCAAACTAGGAGACAGAAAATACAGCAGCAGAGGTAATGGGAATAGAGATGTAGAAGTTACAGCCTTTGTCTATATACATTTAGAAAACACCACTTGTTGAGAGAATGTCATAAAATATATAGAAGGCATAGGAACTTCTTTGACTACATCTGTAAAGAAGACGAAAAATCCCAAGTACTTCAGAGTTTAAAGCCTCCCCATATTATTTAAAAGAGCTGACAGAGTGCTTGATACAGAAGACCGCTATCCCTGCCCAACAACCTTAAAATCATATATTGAACTTGATGTGCACAGTCAGGCCAGAGCTTTTTTTGTGTGTGTTTACTATTAACATAGATGTAAAGAGAGTGCACGGGTGAGGTTTTTAATGGATATTGACAAAATCTTCTTGCTGTTCAACTAAAAAGTAAACGCTTTTTAAAGTAAAAGCTTCAGTCATGTTATTTTTATACCCTCACTAAGTAAGTTCAGGAGAGAGAACTTTCGTTCAGTTAGTCAGTCCTCCTCTTTCTATCGCTGTTCATCTGTATGCAACCCCTTCACCTGCTTAATTTACCGAGGGTCTTGCTCATTAAATTACTTCTTAGTGTGTGTGTGTGTGTGTGTGTGTGTGTGTTTTGTCAGAGGAAAACTTATAGAAATGTAGGCTGGAAGGGACCTCAAGAAGTCCATTCCAGCCTCCTGTGCATGACCAAGTAAACCTAGACCATCAATGACCAGTGTCTGTCTAAAGTGTTCTTAAAAACCTCCAATGACGGGGATTCCACAACCTCCCTTAAAAACCTATTCCAGAGCTTAATTACCCTTATAGTTGGAAAGTTTTTCCTAATAGCTAACCTAAATCTCCCTTACTGCAGATTGTCCATTCTACATGTCCTACCATAAGTGGACATGGAGAACAGTTGATCACCATCCTCTTTATAACAGCTCTTAACATGTTTGAAGACTGCTATCAAGTCCCCCCTCAGTCTTTTAATAGATGGTTTAATAATTTGTTCCAGTATCTTTCCAGGTATGTAAGTTAGGCCGTCAGGTCTATAATTCCCCTGGGTCCTCTTTGTTCCCCTTTTTAAAGATAGGTACTGTGTTTGCATTTCTCCAGTCTTCTGGGACCTCATCTGTCCCCCAAGATTTTTCAAAGGCAATGGCTAACAGTTCCGAAATTGCATCATGTAGTTCCTAAAGTACCCTAGATGAATTTCATCTGGCCCTGTCAAGTTGAATACATCTGATTTATCTAAATATTTTTTCACCTGTTCTTTCCCTATTTTGGCTTATGTTCCTTCCCCCTTGTTGATATTAATTGTGTTGCATATCTGGTTACCCATAAACTTTTTAGTGAAGACTGAAAGAAAATAGGCATTGAACACCTCAGCTTTCTTGATGTCAGCTGTTATTAGCTCTCCTTCCCTTCCAAGTAGAGAACCTACACTTTCCTTCATCTCTCTCTTGTTTGTAATGTTTTAAAGATCCTATTATTGCCTTCTATGTCCTTTGCTAGGTGTAACTCACTTTGTGCCTTAATCTTTCTGATTTTGTACCTATTTGCTTGTGCTATTCTTTGTCCTCTTCCTTTGCAATTTGTCCATGTTTCCACTTTTTGTAGGATTCCTCTTTGATTTTCAGGTCATTAAAGAACGCTTGATGGGGCCATATTGGCCTCTTACTATTCTTCCTATCTCTTCTTTGCATTGGGTAGTTTGCAGTTGTTGTCTTTATTATTGTCTCCTTGAGAAACTGCCAGCTCTCCTGAACTCTTTTTTCCCTTAGATTTTTCTTCCCAGGGACCCTTATCTGCCAGTTCTGAATTTGTTTAAGTCTTCTGTTTTGAAGTCCATCATCTTTTTATTGCTCTCTCTCTTTTTCCTTGGAATCATGAAATCATCATTTCATGATTACTTTCACCCAAATTGCCTGCTATCTTCAGATTTGCTACCAATTCCTCCCTGTTCATCAGAATCAAGTCTAAAGTGGATGTCCCTCTGGTTACTGCTTCCTCTTTCTGGAACAAAAAGTTGTCCCCAGTACATTCCAAGAACTTATTGGAAATTTTGTGTTTTGCCATATTACTTTTCCAAGAGATGTCTGAGTAAAGTGCCCCATTACTACCAGATCTTGTGTTTTGGATATTCTAGAAGTGACTCATCCCCACATCCTCCAGATTTGTGGTCTATAGTAGACTCCTACCATGGTGTCATTCCTATTTTTTTAACCCCTTTTATCTTTACCCAGAGACTTTCAGCTGGTCTGCCTCTCACCTACTTCTGGACCTTAGAACAAGTGTATATATTCTTGATGTATTATGCAACACCTCCTCCCTTTTTACCCTGCCTGTCCTTCCTGAGCAGGCTACACCTCTGTATCAATGTTCCAGTCATGAGAGTTATCCCAACGTGTCTCAGTGATGCCAGTTAAGTCATAATTTAGCTTGTGCATGAATGCTTCCAGGTCTTCCTGTTTTTTCTCCATACACCTTGCATTTGTGAATAGACATCTAAAATGCTGAGCAGATTCTCCCACTGATTTTCCTCTCGTCACCTCTGTGACCCTGCTGTAATTGTCCATGTCCTTCCCCTGCACCCAAATATCTAATTCTCTGCTAAAGTTACCTTCTTTTATATTTATCTGTGGGCTTTTGTCACCTACCCCCTTTGAACTTGGTTTAAAGCCTTCCTTACTAAATTGGGGAGTCAGTGCATGAAGATACCCTTCCCCTTCTTGGTCAGGTGGACCAAGTTCAGTCAGTGCCTAGCCAGCCAGTAGTTAAAATGAGACTATTGTCCGTTAGCTGGATGCCCAGCGGGTCAGCATTGAGACAACTGACTAATAACAGAAAAATGATTTCAGCCACAGGAACCCATCTCGGATTATAGGGTTGTGTTTGAGTATGTGTCTGTACAGTAGGCACACTGTATTTTAACTTTTTTTTTTTTTAACACAATTGGATCTGTTTTTCTTTTGATATATCCTGAGATTCTATTTTTGTTTGAAAGGCCACGCAAAACCTTTTCAATCTGAACCCAAGTTGTGGAGGTTTGTTTTCTAACAGCGAACTGTGCTCAGTTCATTTTCTTTGAATATATCTTGATTTTCTTGAGTATAATCTTTTTAGAAAACCCCAAGTTCCAGAATCAGTACCTGAAATAAGCAGTGTGAACTGGCAGAGAGTTACACTCATCCTGGAATTACTGCAGCACAAGAAGAAGGTCAAGCGTCCTCAGGTGCTAGTACCTGCACTTTTTAATCTGCTGGCCAGGTAATGATACGTCACTAAAAATTAATAAGAAACATCAATCATTACCTGTTCTCTCCTCACTAATAGGGGAGGTAAAACATTAGAGTGTGGGCTAATACCTAAACATTGTGGCAGCAACATGTCGGTGCGCCCTTTTTTTTAACTCCTTTAGTCAGGAGAGCAGGACGCAGGGCTGCTGTCAATATTGTACACTGAATGTTACGGTGGGCCTTTGAGGGTGGTACAACATACACAGCTTGTCAGACATGTGCTTTATTTCTATATTAAGGGGTTTGAGAGTGCAACGGTTTCCCTAAACCCTGATTTTCTGTATGGTCATGCAGACCTCCGCTGGTAATGGTGGTGGTGACAACACTGACCTTGTGGTTCCTAATTCAGGGCTGCTAAAGGATGATTTACAGAAAGTAGTAATATTGCCCTTTTTAAAGCAGCCTAATGAAATTACTGCTATTCCTGTCTTGCCCCATTTCCAGATGTTTACTTTTTTTACATATACCTCTCCCAATCCCCCTAAGAAGCACTCAAAGCCAGATGTTACTCAAACATGTGATATCTTGGCAGGAAGAGCCTTGCTGAATTGCCTGTCTGCCTCCTTGGGACCTAGTCTGTGAAAATTAAAGCCCTAAATTTCCCTTTATTTTGTAACACAAACTTTTAACAGATTTGGTATTAGTTTTCAAACCTTCAAATTTACCTTTTACAGCCAAGGGGAAAGATGGATGTTTCAAAGGGAAGTGGGTGATTCAGTGAGCTTTTCCTTTCAGTGACATTAAGTGTGCAAATGACATTTCAGTGCACAACAGTGATTATTTTCTGAGGTAAAATAATCTGAGATAAAATAGGAAAATTCTCTGCATACTGTGTAAGATTAGTGATGTTTTTATGGAAATCTCTTTGTTTTAACATTATCTCTGGTTTGAATTTTTAAGATGTGACTAGTCCACTAATTTATCTGAAATTTATTTTTCATCCTTCCACTTCCTACCCCTGACTACCTCCTGAATCTTTAGATGCCTGGAAACTTCAACAACAGAACAGGAAAATATGGAATATACAAAGCAGCTAATCCTAAGCTGTTTGCTAAACATCTGTCAGAAACTGTCCCCAGATGGCAGTAGGATCCAGTCAGGTAAAAAATCACAGCTTCCAGTTCGAGCACGAAAACTTTCCCTAGCTTTTGTACATTATCTGCTTTTTAGGATTGAAATAGTGTATCTGTTTGTTCTTAACATTGGTGATCTTCTTTTTAAAAAAGTACTAAGCAAGATTTTTTTCCCCCTCTCTGCAGATATCCTTGATAAAGAGAAATTCAATGTGGAGCTGGTAGTTCAGTGTGTCAGGGTATCAGAAATGCCTCAGACACATCACCACGCGCTGCTACTGCTTGGTACTGCTGCTGGCATGTTCCCTGTAAGTTGTGTGTGAGGTTTATTGACAACTCTTCTCTTTCGTTTCTGATTTTGAGAGGGGAAGACAGAAAGCTTAAAGATATAGAAGACTTCAGGAGAGAAAACTGCTACTGAAAGAAACGGGACAAAATTAGATGTCCCTTAAATTCTTTTGAAGAGATTCCCACTCCCATTTTTTATTTAAAAACAGAAAGATACTTTGTCATGGTGTTGTTAATCACTAATTGGGATCGTCTTATCCCTCCCACAGAAAACCCCATGGGGAATGGAAAATTTATTACAAAAGGGCAATATGGTTCAGCATGACATTATCCCCCTCAGGTTAAATGACTCACCCACCCTTCTGTTGTTGGCCTTTTGCACCTCCTTTATTTTATAGACTCATAGACTTTAAGGTCAGAAGGGACCATTATGATCATCTAGTCTGACCTCCTGCACAACGCAGGCCACAGAATCTCACCCACCCACTCCTGTAACAAATCCCTAACCTATGCCTGAGTTATTGAAGTCCTCAAATACTGGTTTAAAGACCTCAAGGTGCAGAGAATTCTCCAGCAGGTGACCCGTGCCCCACGCTGCAGAGGAAGGCGAAAAACCTCCAGGGCCTTTGCCAATCTGCCCTGGAGGAAAATTCCTTCCTGACCCCAAATATGGCGATCAGTTAAACCCTGAGCATGTGGGCAAGACTCACCAGCCAGCACCCAGGAAAGAATTCTCTGTAGTAACTCGGATCCCACCCCATCTAACATCCCATCACAGACCATTGGGCATATTTACCTGCTAATAATCAAAGATCAATTAATTGCCAAAATTAGGCTATCCCATCATACCATCCCCTCCATAAACTTATCAAGCTTAGTCTTGAAACCAGATATGTCTTTTGCCCCTACTACTCCCCTTGGAAGGCTGTTCCAGAACTTCACTCCTCTAATGGTTAGAAACCTTTGTCTAATTTCAAGTCTAAACTTCCTAATGTCCAGTTTATATCCATTTGTTCTTGTGTCCACATTGGTACTAAGCTTGAATAATTCCTCTCCCTCCCTGATATTTATCCCTCTGATATATTTATAAGAGCAATCGTATCTCCCCTCAGCCTTCTTTTGGTTAGGCTAAACAAGCCAAGCTCTTTGAGTCTCCTTTCATAAGACAGGTTTTCCATTCCTCGGATCATCCTAGTAGCCCTTCTCTGTACCTGTTCCAGTTTGAATTCATCCTTCTTAAACATGGGAGACCAGAACTGCACACAATATTCCAGATGAGGTCTCACCAGTGCCTTGTATAACGGTACTAACACCTCCTTATCTTTACTGGAAATACCTCGCCTGATGCATCCCAAGACCGCATTAGCTTTTTTAACGGCCATATCACATTGGCAGCTCAGTCATCCTGTGATCAACCAATACTCCAAGGTCCTTCTCCTCTGTTACTTCCAACTGATGTGTCCCCAATTTATAACCAAAATTCTTATTAATCCCTAAATGCGTGACCTTGCACTTTTCACTATTAAATTTCACCCTATTACTATTACTCAAGTTTACAAGGTCATCCAGATCTTCCTGTATGATATCCCGGTCCTTCTCTGTATTGGCAATACCTCCCAGCTTCGAGTCATCCGCAAACTTTATTAGCACATTCCCACTTTTTGTGCCAAGGTCAGTAATAAAAAGATCCACCCCTCCACGCTATGCAGCATAGGGGAGCGTCTGGTCCAGATATGACAGTGAAAGATATTCTTAATGGTTTTTATCTCATGCGACCGTGTAATGATTTTATTTAATATAGTTTTAAGTCTTTGAAACTGCTTCTGAAATAGGAGTTCTCGTCTGTGAGCTGAAATTTGCATATGCAGCCATTGTTAAAATAGGTTACACAAGTGATGTTAAAGTGTATCAGTATATAAAGGCATATATCTGTTACTTTTTCCCCTGTTGTTCAGTCTACCAGTTGAGAAGTTGAAAAATAAAGTGCTCCTCCCCATGATTAAACTGAAATGTATTTGACAGGTAGTTTTTAATTGCTTTATGGGAACCCAGTATATGACATGAAAACAATTTTCCATCCTTCTTTAATACTGGGTCAGTGACTGGTTTTCATTTTTTAAATAAAGTAAATATTTGCCTGGAATATTAAATATCTTTCTAAACATGGCCTATTTATTCTGCTTGCTAAGCCTGGATGGGAAACCTGTTCACAGCTCCTTTCATTGTGCTCTTATAAAACCAATGACACAGAGGCTTTAGCAAGATGGTGCCACCAGCAGTACTCAAAGAATTGTCAGAAGTTATCTTTAGAGCTTTCACAGCACTAGGCTACGTTAAACTGAAAAATTTCAAATTGAATTTGTTTGTTCATTCACATTGTGGTTGTGAGGTAGCCTAAAGTAGTCAGAAAACTAAAATTTAAAGCAGCTGCTCAATCGTTACCTCACATTGTGTCATCTTTCATATTGCAGGTATTTGAAAGATAGAGGGGCAGTTAGGTGTCCAACTTCCATTGAGAGTCATTGGCATTTGTGTCTTTGAAAATCTACTCATAGGTGATTTTGCATACAGCAGTACTGCATTATCTGGATATAAGAGCACGACAGACTTAGTCAGCCTTAACTCTTAATTCCTTTTCTTTACCAATTTACTTAGATTTTTGTTTTGGTGTTTAAATATTACACCTCTACCCCGATATAACATGAATTTGGATATAATGCGGTAAAGCAGTGCTTGGGGGGGGCTACGCACTCCGGTGGATCAAAGCAAGTTCGATATAATGCAGTAAGATTTTTTGGCTCCCGAGGACAGCATTATATCGAGGTAGAGGTGTATATGCCCTTCAGCATAGTTGCTCTCTGCAACTTCAAGGGACACCGTCAACTTGAAATCTAGTCAGTTTAAAAAAAAAAAAATTCTGTGAATAAAGGATGGTTTTCTCTAATTTCTTTCAGTTATAGTAAACTTCAGTACTATTTATTTAAAAATAATATATATTATTCCAGATAAAGAAAGGGTCAAAAAGCCTTAAAGTGTATTGAGAGGCGGGGAGGGAGAATGGAGAAGAACAAAACCACAAACACCTACAGACCCTTACAGAAATTAGTAGCTTTAGTATCTAAAACTGGAAACACTAACCTGGAGTTTTTTGGGGGCTTTGTTTTTCAGGACAAAGTTCTCCATAACATCATGCCCATTTTTACGTTTATGGGGGCAAACGTCATGCGTCTAGATGATACTTATAGTTTCCAAATAATTAATAAGACGGTGAAGATGGTTATTCCTGCTCTTATACAGGTGAGATTTGTTTTCTTTCATTCGAAGAAGGCTCTGAACAGTATTTTGGGTGTGGGTTTTTTGTTTTGTTTTTAGGGCACTAGTAAATAATTTATAGCATGTTCCTTGAGATTTCTACTGGTTATGACAGACATGACCAGCCCTAAGGTCCAATGAAAAGTACTATTGAAAAAGTATCCTCCTTATCCAGGGGAGTGGAAATGGATTTTACAGGCGGTGGAATGAAAGTGATGACTTGCATAGCTAGTCTGGAGCATGTTTTTGGTGTACAGGTCTCAGTGACATACTTAGTAATGATTTGATTAAAACACCATATATTATCAGATTGTATGACTGAATGTGGCTTGAAATGTTTAAAAAAATATTTTCTAACCTATCAAAGAAATATTAGGAGTATCAAATCTGGCCTTTGCTGGACTCACTGGAGATCACAGATGTAGTATAGTACTTATTTATGGGAATGGGAATGTCATTTCTTTTTTTCTAACTCTTTATTTCTGGCCATTTGAGCTAAATGAATATAAACCCAAAACAAACACAGAGTTAGAAAAAGACTTAATAAAAACACTTTCCCTGAATCTACTTTCACTTAGCATTGTCCCTAACACACTCCAGTGGTCCATGGGTTTTCATGAAAAACGTGGTGGGTGAGATCTGAATTTCTAATGTAAACACAAGTAGGAAGAAAATCTCCGGTTGGAAAACCTTTCAGGCCCCCTTCATACATCATAAAGAAACAAAAAAGAGAAAAACCCCATTTTACTTTCTCTGCATGTCACTTTTAGAGAAATGAAGCTGTTCTCCAGTACGTTTTGAAAAGTAACTTTTAATTATTGAATAATGGAGCCATTACCAAATGCGAAAACAAATCTATGTAAGCATATGTGTGCGTATATATAATTATTACATATAGATAGTGGTCTGTTAGTGAGCTGATATTCTCTAGGTCCTACCAAAATTGTTTTTATTAAAGTGTAAAATTCGAGGAAAGAATTGAAATGCATGCTGAGGGTGAGATTTTCAAAAGTGCTCAGCATTGGTCTCCCTTGAAAATCTCCTTTTGACTTCATGGGAATAAATTTAGACTGTTGCTGAGTAATTTTCAAAATCCCAGTCAACTTGAGAGCATTTTAATAAAATGCTTTCCTAAAACTCAAAGAAAATTCAATGACTGAAAATTGTTTTGTAAAACATCCAGTCTTTTGTTCGCCCCACTTTGCACTGGTGCAGCACATCTACATTAAGGGGGCTCGTACACAGTTATGCCAGTGCAGACTTTTGTAATTATCAACAAGCCTTACATTTTTGCAGGATGAAGCCTTTAGATGTTTATCTTGTGATTGTAATGTTTGGCAGTGGTCTTGCTTTGATTTATGTGCCTCACAAGAACAATTCCCACCTCTTTTTCTGTGCATATAAAATCCTCATTAGATTGTGCCTGTTTAGGATAGTTTATTGAACTCCCTAACCTCCTGTTTATAGGCTGAAGAAGGTGGCTCTCCAGAGGCTGCACAGAGTGTGGAGGAGGTAGTTATTAAAATCATACACGTGTTTGTGGATGCCTTGCCTCATGTGCCTGAGCACAGACGCCTGCCCATCCTGGCTCAGCTGATTGATACGTTGGGAGGGGAACGATTCCTCTGGGTTCTTCTAGTGCTCCTGTTTGAACAGCATGTGACCAAAACAGTGACTGCAGCAACCAATGGAGAAAAGGTCAGAACCATGGGGGGTGAACTCTTTAACTGTAAAAATGTCCAAACTGAAAATAACAGTATGTTTTCGATGTAAGTGGTGGTGTAGCCTCATCGGTCCAGGATATTATAGAGACAAGGTGGGTGAGATAATATCTTTTATTGGACCATCTTCTGTTGGTGAGAGAGAGAGAACCTTTTGAGTTTAGAGTCAGCTCGAAAGTTTGTCTATTTCACCAACAGAAGTTGGTCCAATAAAAGACATTACATCACCCACCTTGTGTCTCTAGCATGTATTCCATTCAGTTGTGAGATAAGGCCCTTGACTACCCTACAAAAATTACCATCTGTGTAAGCACTGTTGTTGCCAAAACATGAGGATAATGTTTATTATGTGTATTGTAGTAAAACCAAGGAGCCCCAATCATAGACTGCAACCCATTGTGCTAGGTGCTGTACAGACATAACAAAAAGGCAGTTCCTGCCCCAAATTGCTTACAGTCTAAGTAATTATGGGTTAAAACTTTTTTCTTTGCCTCTGTGTCTTACTAAAATGAGATTCTCTGGTGTGGATTTTATTCTTCCACATAGGCAGGAATAAATCATATTATATCACAGAAATGTATGTGTTTTTGTAGTGTAGCCAGGATCTTCATGGAAATTGTTAAAGGGAGAATAGTTTAGGCTCAAAATTCAGGGTTTGTTTATTTTTAATTTTTAAAGGAGGTGATTACATTTTTTTATAAATGAAAGTTTTTCAATTCCCTAACCACGTTGTGAACCCAAACACAACAGCACTTTGCTATTGCAGGGTATCCAGAAAGTGAAATAGATCCGTCTAGTTTCTGTGTCCAGGCTGAGTGAAATACTGAAATTATTCAAACAGCATTAATGGGGAAAAGATAGATTACAATTTTCAGTTTTAATTATTTCATACCATGTTAATAGCACAGCTATTGTAATATTTCATAACCTATTGGCCAAATTCAGCCCTGCCTAGGTTGAAATGCATGTGGTTCTCAGTCTTGGCTCAGTTGGGCCCATATTTTCTGCTTTGTTTGTTTTAAAGACCAAGTTAGGCTTTTGAGGAGTTTTTTTTTTCTTTTGCACAAAAATCAGCAAATACAATAAATTTCCTACTGACTACTTTTCTAGTGCATTTAGAGGTTAATTCTGATATTCAGTACATGGTACCTGTCCAAAATTGGAAAAGCTTTAGTCTGTGCTGTAAAAAATCATTGTCATCATCTTATTTTTGCTCTTGTTTAGCTGATATTTCTTGAGGTTCTATTCTCATGTGCCAGTTCTGGCAATCTCTTTGTGGGATGGAAAAATCAAATCTAATAATGTCTTCTTTTAATGTTTTTGGCTCTAGAAATCTAGTAGTTTTCTGTTTGGGCTTAAAAAAGACAGACGACAACAAAAAACATCCTACCAAATTGACTGATGGAGTAGCAAAAGAGATTTGTTTTTTCTACCTCAAATAATTTTTTCAGGTGCACGCTAATTTTAATGGAATATTGTGGAACGTTTCACTGTTGATCAGCTGGATCTGAAATAGTGAAGTTAGTGGTAAGCTATAGTCATTACCACAGTACGGCTTTTCGATAGTCTTTAGTGTGTGGAATGAGCTGTTGGTCTCTGTCCATTCACAGGGGACATGAGTCCACCAACACATCTTGCTGCTGTTATCATATCCAGCAACATTCCCTAGCACCGTACATTCATACACATTCAACAACAAACATTTTTTCTCTTATTTTTAGTTCTTGAAATAAATATTTTCTCTCTTTAATCCCTAAACAGGATGCTGTTTTGGAAACAGACATTGAATTTTGGATTTCTGTTTGTTGTGAGTTTAGTGTTCAACATCAATTCCAGAGCTTGATGAAAATAATCCAGTACTTAACAAAACTGCCAGAGAACAAAGAAGGTAACCACAAAACAGACTTGCTCTGCAGAACCAACAGATGCTTGTGAACCTTAATGTTACTTCTGTTGTTCAAGATTTTGGGCTGCAGGATTACCTTAATTGCATCTCTCTCCCTCTCATTCAGTTAGAACTACAGTTGAGAAGTATATACCTTTTTTGTGCCAAAAAATTAATTTCAGAATACTTTGAATTAGCATTCAGGGCCAAATAGTACTTTTCCTTCATAGAATATAGTAAGATGCCCCAAAGTAGTTTAGTTTAAAATAAAAAGGGACCACCCATAATAATTAGTGTATAGAACATAGCATGTATAATATAGCATGTGCCTGTTTTATAAGGCTGTTCTTTAAAGCAATTTACAACACAGGAAGAATCAGACAAAATCTTAATATTTGTATTAAAAGTTAATGAAATGGAGACATGTTTCCCTCTCCTGTATTTTAGTGTCTTGCTTCTGCCTTAATATAGGGATGATTCTGGGACTTTTGCAAAACGAATAGGGCTAGCACAAAGCTGACTGGAGTTCAGAACAGTGCTCCTGCCCTTCTGCTTGAGCTCTGGGCTTGCCTATTGTATAGAATCACTGTGATGATCTAAAAATTAACACGCTGGGGAGAGAAAACTGATGACTTTCAGATGGCATTTTGTAGGAGAATATATTGAAAAATATAGAAGACTCTTTTGAGCCTGATCCTTCCATTCTTGCACAAGCAAAATTCCTGTTTGAAGTCATTCGGGATTTTGCCATTGTGAGGACTGTAGGATTGGACCCTAAATCTCAGTTACCCAAGTTTACCTCAGCTACTGAACACTGCAGCACTTATTTGCCCTTTAATTGTTGCAACATTTTATTTCAGTTTTAGTAATTGTCAATCAAAAGCTTTTTTCTTAGTCATGGCTGAAAAAATAATTTTTTGGAGGGGGGGATGTTTCATCAGATGATCCTGGACCAAAAAAATTAATACGCAAGACGAAAACACAAGATGAAGAAGTGCAGCTTTTTAATGTGGAGTCTCACTCAGGCAAACAACTGCGACATTTTAAATTTTTATCTGTCTCCTTCATGGCACAGCTTTTGGCTTCTCAAAGTTTTGTGAAAAAGGTAATGCAGGTTTTTTTTTGTCATTTTCTTTTCATTCTGAGCAAATATGTTCTTTTAGCTTTCTGAAGTATATTTGGCCGACTGGCTTTTACACAGTTCTGAAGCCTTTTTGCAATTTGTTGTTAGTAAAAGTTTGGGGGGACTTTTGGGGGGTTTCTCTTTTTCCTTTCCAGTTCTCTTACAAAGAGACTTAGCCTGCGTGATTGAACATTAGGTAAATCCTGGCCACAGTGAAGTCAATGGCAAATAGCCTCAATAACTGATTGCTATCACACTATCTGGATTCACCAGACTCCAGCATTATAACTCCAAGGTACCTTTTGTTTTTTGTTTTCGAATTATATATTATCAGGTATCTTTTGAGTTATAGTGTTGGAATTTTGTGAATTCATATAGCGTTGGAATCTGGTAAAACACTAAATCAGGGGTGAAAAATTATACTATTAAATCTTAAAGAATCAAAGTTTTGGTTTTTTTTAAAACATCAGTTTAGGGGAACTGGGTGGCTCAGCAGAGAACTGATGAGATGTGACATTTTTCACCTATAGGTCACTGATTCAAATCCAGCCTTAGTTTGTAGCATTTTTCAATCAATCTGACTACAGTTTGGTGGCTTACGTGAAATGTGTCAGTGGTCTGTCTCTTTCTAGTGGATAAGTGTCCGGTCACAAATCCGCCTTTGCAATTGGTATTAGTAGGCTGGGCACTTTGACTGGTAGTCTCAGCAGAGAGGCCAAGGCCTGAAAGGCCATGGAAACTCAACTCCTCTTTTTAGAGGTGATCCCTCCATCTCCGGTTTGAAACGTATTGATAGAATAGTATGAGGCATGCTTGCACTGCACATGCCAATCCTGTGCATTCCATGAGGACTTCAGTTACCTGAGGCGGTAATCCAATGTCATTCATCAGCAATAGATGTACTATAAAAATGTTACAACAATCTTTAGTTGAGTTTCTTGGGTTTCATCCTGTCATTAATTTTTTTTATGGCTAAATTACAGCTGCGGAAAAATTGTACTTGAAATGTTAACATAGCCTTCATGGAAGCAGCTCCAGTGTGTTACTGTAATACAGTCCTAACAACTGTTTGGTTTTTTTGTTAATCAGATAGTCGAATGTGATGGAGCTGAAGAGCTACAGGAGCTGGAGCAGAGGTACACAAAAAAAAGGGAAAAACCCCTATAAATGTCTTATGTTCGTTACAAGTTAAGGATGTTGCTAAGTGGGAGATCTTCATAGTGTTTGAAAAAAGATTTGGGGAGAATAAATACAAAAAGGATTTTCTTTAATGTCTCTCTAGTGAAACACCAAGCAGGTTGTTTTTCAGTTGGTTTAACTGTTGTCTGATTTTTGGTTTTGTTTATCCTTGACAAGTGAAGTGCTTTTTTAAAAATTAAATCTGTCTGCTTTGCATGACTTCATGGATTTACTTTATTGTATTGACTTCACGTGTTTACATGAGCATGTAGCTGCCATGATAAGAGGGTCTCTAAAAATTTGAAATTATATCTGAAATTCTTCTAACCAAAACACTTGTTGCTCCTTCACTCCCAGAAAAAATCCCTTATCGATGAAAGCCCTTTTGTCAGAATGAGAGTATTACAGTCATCACAAATGTAATTTAAAAGAGTTGAATGTAGTAGATGTTTCAGTGCAGCAAAATTTAGATTTTTTGAGGGAGGTGTAACTTGCCTGGGAAGACAGTAAGTAAAGAAGGGATGTATGGCACAAGTGAAGTGCTGCACTTCTTACCTGGTTCTAGGCTTTCATACATTTCCTGAGGTTTTGGGCAGAATTATTATTCTTTGGAAATGATGATAAATGGTTGGAGGACTAGATGGACTCCTTTTAATATGTGCGCTCAACTTGAACTATTTCCTAATGGTTTTTTGTATTTTAATATCTAGATTTAATGTAAATAGTTTTCTGTACTGGGTATTTTATTAACCCTCATTATTGTCTGAAATTTCCTGCCCTCCAGGAATAAAATCACTTTGTAAATGTTACTCATTAAAAGATGTTTCTCCATCTAGATTATTAGAAGAAGTTCTTCGCTACATAAATGTTGTGGCACACTCAGTGGAAGAAAATGCAGACAAACCAACAGCAAAGTTTTGGAGGGCTCTGCTCAATAAGTCTTACGATATGCTAGATAAAGTGAGTTTTCATTACTCCACTTGCTGGTTTTGCTTTTCCTTCCTTCCTTCCTTTTTTTTTTTTTTAAATCATGATTATAACATTTCTGTTACATTTTATTTTTTGTGGGAGAAGGTGGGTGAGGTAATATCTTTGTTGGACCAACTTCTGTTGGTGAGAGAGACAAGCTTTCAAGCTTACGCAGAGCTCTTCTTCAGGTCTGTCTAAGCTTGAAAGCTTGTCTCTCTCACCAACAGAAGTTGGCCCAATAAAAGATAATACCTCATCCACTTTGTCTTGCAAATATCCTGGGACCATCGGCTACAACAGAACTGCATATAACATTTTATTTTTGGAACATTTGTAGAAGGTTTAATATTACATAATTCATTAGTAATCTTTACCAACCAATTTGGGACCTGATGCATTGTTACTTTAATTTTCTAGTGCCAGCAGTATTATTAGGCAGAGCAAACGAAATGAAGTAAACTCAGTGATGGTCATTTTTCTGTTAAGTATCCTGGTGGTTGGAAACAGCCATCTAGATATTTTCAGCATGAAAATAGCCTTCTGGTGTTTTTTCTAGTTACAACTTTTAATGTTGACTTTTAGTTAGTTAATATTTCTCCAGAAGAATTTAAATGGAGTGACAAGCCTTACTGTGTTTTTCAAGTCTTATTTTTTTTTTAAATCAGAAGTACAGATGCTATGTTGGCTTGGTGCCCTAGCAGCAATAGTGGAGCTGTGGATCAGAGGTCTCCTCAGTTCTCAGGGTGACTGGTGCTGAATTTTCTTCCCTTAGAAACTTAGTTGTCCCACAACTCCTAGCCAATGTGCATGGAGCAATGTCAGAAGGATTATTTTGGTGGTGAGCGATATCTAGCCAACTGCAGCCTGGAGTGGAAGAAAACGATGTAGGAATCCTTGGGTTAAATGAAGCAGAGCAAGTAGTAGGTAGTTTATTTCCTAATTGGTGGCTAGCAGTTAGGGTGTGAGAGTTAAATATTGTAGCAGGAACTTACTTTCTCCTTTTCCTTTCACAAACAAAGCACTATCAGGACATGCTTTCCCTTCTTTGCTCTCAGGAAGTCCACACTTCTTTACTTTTTGGGGGGGTTGGATGGTGCAGTACAGGAAAGAACATTTCTGTTGCTGTTTTTTACAGGTCAATGCCTTATTGCCGACACAGACATTTATCCCTGTCATTAGCGGACTGATGACCAACCAGCTGCCTTCTGTGAGACGTAAAGCAATGGATCTCTTGAACAATAAATTGCAGCAGCGCACACGTTGGCAGAAGGCCCAAGTAAGGGAAAGGGTTAAGCCCGTTCTTTTTGTTTAAACTGTTTGCACCTTTCTGCTAATGAGGTGTCGTGTGTAAGGGCAGGTGTAGAATTTTCAGATGGAAATGTGAATTTCGCATTAGCAGTGTACCTTTTGTGTACCAAAATGTGGTCCACCCACCCACAGTAACTTGCAGGATCTGGACCTAGCTATGTTTTTAATTTCATATTTGTGTGTTCTTTCATTCTCTTAGGTTCGGCAGCTCTTAGAACTAATTCCAGAGCTAATCGCTATTGTACAGCGTAAAATAAATGAAGAGGAAGAGGAGCAAGCCATCAACAGGCAGACTGCTTTGTTCAGTCTCAAATTACTGTGCAAATGTTTTGGCACAGACCATCCAGAGCCTTTTGTGCCTGTTCTGAAAGCCACCATTGACCTGATTTCTTCAGAGAGGAAGGAAGAAAGGAATGTGATGGGAAGTGCTTTGCTGTGTATAGCCGAGGTCACCTATACACTGAAAGCACTAGCAGTACCTCAGCTTCCAAGGTATCATCATTTTCATAAAAGGATTCACTGCCGCAGGAACTGCATCAGATGAAGACTGGCCTAAACTCTTGTTAAATTAATTGGCAGTCTGTACATGCACAGTGTGCTTTGTAGAAATGGATAAAGGCTTCCCAATTCCAGAGAGTCCTCCTGAGTACTTATAGTGAGAGAACTCTGAAGCAAATGATGCACTAATTGTGTAAGAATTGTAAATCATTTAATAATCACAGAAGTTCTTGCAGAATCTGTCAAATGGCCTATATTACCACTGTAAGCCTGGCTGTATTTAAAACATAGAAACCTTGTTCAGCACAGTTGGAAAATAGCTAGGATACAACTCTGTTTAGTCCTGCCTGTTCATATGGAACTCAGGCATTTAATAAACAGCTTTTTAAGAATGCCTTAGCCTTGATAAGAATGGTCAGTTTCATAGTGTAGTGGAGCCTTAAAATAAATCTAATATTCTTCACAGCTTTTTGAGAAATAGAATAGAGAAGTGAATCCCAGAAGGCCAGGTTTTCAAAAATAGACTCTGAAATTGTGCATGTAGAAATTTTAGACATGAAAGTTGTGCCTGTAGTTTTATGGGCTGGATTGAGGCCTATTTGGAAATTTGCCTCCAAATTTGCAACTGACAATGATTTACCTTTCTGTATGTTTTTACTTGATTATCTGCAGGCTGATGCCAGCGTTGCTGAAGACACTAAAACACAAAAAGGAGCTGGTCTCCAATGAGATTTACTTGCTCAGCGCGGTGACTGCGCTGCTGAAAGTTGTGGCAACACTAGCACACTTCCTTAGTCCCTATCTGTTGGATGCTTTGCTGCAGGTGAGCCATCACTGTTTTAATATGGGTGAGGGGCAAGAATGAGGAAGCTCAAATTATAGAGGTCATGCAGGATTTTGCAGTGAATTAAAATGAGAATTTTGCCATCTGGGTGGTTGGGGGAAATCTCCTGACTGCTTCTACTCAGCCCCCCTGAGTTAAATCATCATGGAATGATGCTGCTGGTGTTCTCCTCCTGCAACCTTTCAGAGACTTAGCTTGCTCCTTTAGGAGGTGGGATGTGGATTTTGAGGGTTTTTCTCCTGCACCAGTAAGTTGATCAAATGTATATAATAAAAAAAACTCCAGTTTTTATACATAGAATGGATGTGATGACCCTCTGCTTATTCCACTGATGAATCCCCTTTTTCAGATTTCATGTATTGAAGGAGAAGTCGTCTTGTATACAAACTTCATAAATTGTAGTGTTTAAAGTAGTAACACAGCTGAACTGGTCAAGAATCTAATATGAGTCAACTACAATGGTTCTTTGTTTTTAATAATTGTTCTTAACACTAATGTAGTGCTTTTCATTTCCAAAATGCTTTGCAAATGCTAATTAAACTGAGCATAAACCTTTTAAAATTAAGTAGGTGATTTATTTGTTGGTTCCTAGAGTACAATACTTTTCTAGAGGAGATTATTGTGAAATCAGCTCTTGAAAGATTCGTTTCACTGGTTTTTTTTGTTCTTGGATTTTCTGATAGGTCGTTCGCTTGGAAAGGATTGCAGTGGAAATGGGTCCTTCATCCCAGCTTAATCTCCGTTTAACATCACTGAAAACTATGTTAGCTACACAGCTTGGTCCCAGAGTTCTCTTGCCGGCGATTACCAAGTGTTACAATGAACTTGCAACTGCTTGGAAGGTTATGATTTTTTTCATTCATTAGTAAAGTGAATGGAAATATAATTATAGTTTAAATATGCGTTTTTATATTAAACCAAAAAAGTTAGAACAGGGAGGGATCCACCAAGCTAGAGTATTCATGTGCTAGATGGCAAGTATGGGAGACAATTCTGCTCATAAAGGCTTTCATTTATTTGTTAGGGATGTACGTTAGGAATTACAACTTTCCTCTGGGCCTCGCGACTACCTCATGCTTGGGCATTTAAGATTTGCTGCCAGGATGGGGAGGGAAAGAAAACTCTTTAAAGGGACACAGCCTCTTTATGTCATAAACTGTAAACCAACATGTCTTCACTTTTATTGGTAGTGCCTTAGATTACCAGAAGTGAAAGAATTTTATAAAATCCAGGTTATTTACACCCTGTCAACTTTTTTATTTCTCTCGGCTTGGGCAATGAAAATCAGTTAAATCAAATTTATTTTGTTTAGTCAGATCCACCTTTTGGGTTCTTAATGTTGCAAATTTGGGGTTTCCAACATTGTGAATGGGAATGTTTGTTTGTTTAAAGACAATGATTGTCACCTGTTTAATTTAAAAAAATGTGGAAGGAGTTCAGTTGATTTGATGATCTGTGGATGTGACTTTTTTAATTATGGGGTAACACAACTGTCTTTGTTTGATCTTTTACAGAACCGCCTGGGTCCCCTTATGGACATTCTTAAAGAACACATTGCAGGTATGGAGAGAGACCAGCTCATTTCCCATCAATCTGAGTTGACAGCATTTTTCATGAAAGCCCTGGACTTCAGAACAGAGCACTCACAGGTGGAGTACTGGCAATTCTTAAAGAGCAAGAATGGACGTGGTTTTCTACTAATGTTAATTTTAGAAGTTCTTTATAAGAATGTGTCAGGTCGTTTCCTGCTAAATGCATTTTCTGTGCCTTTGAGAATTGTGTATTCAGCTATGAGAGACGTGCAGTGAGAGATTGCTCCTTGTGAACAGAAAATTTTAGCTACACAAATGTATCTTGGACCTAAACATAGAGATAAAGTCAGACTTTGTTAAAAGATGCTCATCAGGCTGTGAGTCTTACTGTATTGATTTTGAATTATACCTTCCACTTGTTCTAGGATGATCTGGAGGAAGTTGGTAGAACAGAGTCTCATATTATTAGCTGTTTAATTAGCATGGTCATGAAGCTTTCGGAGGTTTCTTTCAGACCCCTCTTCTTCAAGGTAGGAATTTGAATATAATCCTTTGGTGTTAGCACATCTGTATTTACAACTGCATTAATGTAGCAAAAACTTACCTCTTCCCCCCTCTCTCTCTCTTTCAGTTATATGATTGGTCCAAATCAGAGGGCACCTCAAAGGACAGACTGTTGACATTCTACCGGTTAGCCGATTGCATTGCAGACAAGCTCAAGGGTCTTTTCACGCTGTTTGCTGGTAGTTTAGTGAAGCCTTTTGCTGACACCCTGAATAAGATTAACAGCTCCAAAACTGGTAGGTCTCCAATTACTATAGTTATCAAAGAAGGAACAGTTGAAATATGGGGAGGAGGGATAGCTTAGTGGTTCGAGCATTGGCCTGCTAAACCCAGGGTTGTGAGTTCAATTCTTGAGGAGGCCATTTAGGGATCTGGGGCAAAAATTGGTCTGGGGATTTGTCCTGCTTTGAGCAGGGGTTTGGACTAGATGATCTCCTGAGGTCCCTTCCAACCCTGATATTCTATGATTCTATGATTATATCACTGTGAGCTTGCTGTCTCTGCCTCCCACCAGTGTTCTTCCCCTCCCCCCCCCCCCCACACACACTTTTTCTTCCTGCTTTCTCTTGCATCTTACAGCAAGGTGGCTTACTCATTGGGGGGATGCAAAAGGATGTCTTTAGTTGGGGTGTGTGGGCCAGAAGTCCAAAGAGAGGAATATTCTTCAACCACGGGTAGTCATTCCACTCATTAAATTTCTCTTGGAGTCAGCCAAAGTTGCAGTTGTGGGATGTGTGAAGCCTATTTCAAGTCTCTGCTCTCTTACTTTTCACTCATTGCCTCCCCTGACATGGTCATATACAACACACCAGCCAGGCTTGGGCTCCTCAACTTACTTGATGAAATATCTGCTGCTGTTTTGTTTCATTTTCCCTTCCCCACTTCAAAACTCAGGCAACCAGCAAACACATTGGTAACTGGACTTTTCCATACTTAGGCAGCATGTACATCAGTTGCACTGATTGTCAGGTTCTTCAGTTAATCCCTAGCACCTTTCCCACAAGCTGTGTGCTCCCCTTCTTCCCCAGCTGTATGCCACATCCAGCATTAGTCTAAACAACAATATTCTGAACTGCAAAGAGCTAAAAGGCCATATTGCACCTTGCATTTCATAGGGATATGTGGACTAGATTTAATCCCATGATATCCAGGCCATAGGCCATTTACTACTTATTTCTTAGCGAGGGATGGTAACATTGGCTGCTAAGTAATCTCTCCTTTCATTATAGCCAGTTGTGGAGCAAGTGGCTTCTTCATGGGTTTTCCTCACCTTCTTTTCCCCATATGCAGATGAAGCTTTCTTTGACTCTGAGAACAGCACTGAAAAGAGCTGCTTATTGCTGCAGTTCATCCTTGACTGTATGCACAAAATCTTCCTCTTTGATACCCAGCGTTTTGTAAGCAAAGAGAGAGCAGAAACCTTGATGGCGCCCCTAGTTGACCAGGTACCGACACGTACATTGAAAAGAGATTATCCAAGTATTGTATTCCCATTTCATTTAAAAGGTTTATTGCTGACTGTTAAATGTTCAGATTGTATTCCTTGTAATTGGTCATGGATTTGACCTTCTTTGGATTAATTTCTCCCTGTTCCCGTTTTATTTTCATTATTATTTTTTTTATTTTAGTATTTGTCATCAAAGCACTTCAACACGTTACCTAAATAACCCCTGCACTTCAGTTTTCTCATCTACAAGATAGAGAAATTAATACTTGCCTACCTCACTGGAGTATTGGAAGCATTAAGTGACTTGCCTAAAGCTGAGGAGTTTCCAGCTCCTTCTCCTTTGCTCAGACCTTTTAATCTGCCCCTGTCACACAATTAGATATTCTGTGGTGTCATCCAACACCACATCCAAGTTGGATGGGTCACTGCTGCATGAAAGTGTTTTCTGTCTTCTCCTCCAACTCCCGCAGGCCAAGTGTACTCCCTTTGCAGGCTCTCAGACAGCATTTATCAGCCAAAGATATGACGCCCCAAAGAACTAAACCTGAATTTTTCATGTGCCAGTAAACAATGGTACCATTAAATCCTAAACCCAGAAGAGGGAGTTCATAGTTGAAAGATTTTAGGGGAATCAACATTTTTAAATGTAACTTTTTAGATTTTTCATCTTACTGGTGTTTATCTTCCTTAATACTTTGGCCTTTGGAATCTCACTCCATTAGGCTTTGAACTCGTGTGTTGAGAAAATGTTAACCTGATGTTGGGGGCTGAGGGGGCAGCAGGGTGTTTTTAAGCCTCAGTTAAACAGTTGGGCCTTTCTGTTTGACTTGCTTAGTGATCATTTTACTCCTGCAGCTAGAAAACATGCTTGGAGGAGAAGAGAACTTCCAGGAAAGAGTGACCATGCACCTGATTCCATGTATAGCTCAGTTTTCAATTGCAATGGCAGATGATTCTCTATGGAAACCACTAAACTACCAGATTCTGCTGAAGACAAGGCACACATCACCTAAGGTATGAAGCTGGGTGATCTCTTAATTGAATATTTGTGTGTTAAACTGCTCTCCATATAAAGCAGATTGCGGGTTGGCTGGGTCAGTGCTTGACATGAAATTTGCTCTTTATGGTAACGCACTGGTATTATTAATACAGAAGGTCCTTTATTACAGTGTGAATGGAATAGCTTCAGAGTGGATGCCAGAAGATAATTATGGGCAATTGTTCATCAGCCTCCAAGAATTGACCTATGTTTTAGCAGGGTTTCACTGTGTCTTTTGTTCATGTTCTACATCTATAGTATATCTAAGTGTGGCAGAACTCAATGTTTATATTTGATCATTTTAAGATAACCATGTTCATTTTTAAGCTTTTTTTAAATTTTCACAGTTGGGTGGGGGGAGTCAAGCAATTTATTTAATGATGATAGATGTTGAGATTCAAAATTAAATCCTTATAACCATTAAAACACAAATGATCAGCGTCACATATCAAAATATACAAACCAAACTCTTAAGTTCTCAAGCAGCATTTTTCTTTCTTAACCTATCTGTACATTTTGATTATCAAAGGAAATATTTTTTCATGGGTTTGTGTGTGTATGGTGACATCTACTTTTATGGATAAAAATCTAATCCTCCCATGCTGAGGTATATTTGGTCCTTAGTATGGTTAACGAGGAATGATGGGTTGTGATGCCTTCTGTAAATTAATAACACCCAGCTCTATTTCTGCTAGACTTGCTGATGCAGCAGAATAGTTTTCTGAGTGGGATTGTGATGAGGGCAAACTGGCTAAGGCCTGGTCTACACTAACCCCCCAATTCGAACTAAGGTACGCAACTTCAGCTACGTGAATAATGTAGCTGAAGTAGACGTACCTTAGTTCGAACTTACCACGGTCCACACGCAGCAGGCAGGCTCCCCCGTCGACTCCGCGTACTCCTTGTGCCGAGCAGGATTACTGGAGTCGACGGGGAGCACTTCTGGATTCGATTCATCGCGTCCAGACAAGATGCGATAAATCGAACCCGGAAGTTTGATTGCCTGTCGCCGAACCAGCGCGTAAGTATAGACAAGTCCTAAGACTCAGCTAATTTTGATAGGTTGTGGGGAGCAACTGGAAGAATTAGTAAGCGTTAATCACAACTTCAAAAGCAACCATAGCCTATCTTTTTGAGCCTGGTGTGTAATCTATGGGTCTTATTGGACCCCAGACTAGTTAGGAGCCCAGCTTTCAGCTCTTGGTACAAAGAGACCTTTTATTTTGTGTATGAACCTTGCTATACTTATTTGTCCTTTTGTTATGAAGAGACTAGACTTCAATAATGCATTCCATTTGGGACTATACCTTGAGACCAGCTGGAGCCTAGAACTGACATGGAATGCAGCAGTCATTTTATTAAGAGGGCTAGTATTTCAAGAGCACAAACACCAGGGCTCCATAAGCTTTGCTGGACGGTTATAAGCTCCCTGGTGGGATTCAAGCTGTTCGTCTTGACGTTTAGGGTATGTCTACACAGACCATGAAAGTGAGCCTCCCACCCTGCGTGGACACTCAGGCCAGTGGGGCTCACATTAGTGCTCTAAAAACAGCTCTATAGACAGTACTTAAGGTGCAGCTTGGGACTACACTTGAAGTCCTAAATGGTTTGGGATCTTCCTCTTAAAAGACTTGTCTCACTCCTCTGATGATACTGTCACAGTTGCAGTCAGCAAAAGTGCTGGAGCTCCACTGATGTAATGTAGAGGGAGGTGGTGGTAGTGTTCTACATGGGGGTCCTTTCACTCTGCAGTTCGGTTGGCCAGAATTATTAACCATCTGAGTGTGCTTCAGGGCCCATTGGAGGTGGACATTTGTTGAAGACTTTAAAAAGGGAGTACAGTCTATCAGCTAACTTTGAAAATGTCCAGCTTCTAACAAACCCAATCCTCCTTACTTTGTCTAATCCCTTCAGCCAGGCTTAATTCTTGACTAATTTTCTGTCCTTCTCCCCTGTAAGATATGACTGGCTCTAAATGTTTTATGTCTATGGGAGACTGAACTACATTAGCCTCTCCTATAGAGATGCAGGCTCTCCAGCTCCAAGTAGTTTAGCAAACTTCAGTTCCCAGAATTCACTTATTACCCCTCTCCCCAAGTAAAGGCCCTGGGAGGAGAATGGAAAAAGAACTAAATTGATCTAAGACATGGACTATTAAAAGCTATGTTTCAGAGAATATGCTGTATTGCTTGTTTCCCTATATAGTGTCTTTTTTTCTTTTCTTCTAATTGTAGGTTCGATTTGCTGCTTTGCTTACTTTGGTGGAACTTGCAGGGAAACTAAAGGAGAACTACATGGTGCTGTTGCCAGAATCCATCCCTTTCTTAGCTGAGTTAATGGAAGGTAATGTCCTACAATGCTTCAGTTGATAACCAGGATATCTGGGTTGTCCATTTTTGAAATACTAATATAATACAAAACAATCTTAAAGACAGTGATCCATCACTGACAAATCCTAAAAATCCACTGTCTTGAATGTTAGTCACTTTTTTTTTTTTTTAAGAATAAAGCTATTACATAACTGAAATTAAAAGTAAACAAGCAGATGCATTGTTTAGGAGCCATAGACTAACTGATGGGAATTCACCTCTGTGCACTGGGCCTGTGCACCACTTAAGTCCCAAACAATCCGACTGTGGCACTGCTTTTAGGACAGGTTTTTATGGTGTTACATTTACTGCACTCTTATGAGTGGAAAAACAACTTTATTTCAAAAATATTTTTATTGCATTACCTTTTCAGCTGCAGTAATGCTCAAATAATAAGTGCTTCCCAAACATCCTGCTCAAAGGAGCATACAGTGTGAAAAGACACACTCATGAAAGGAGGTGTGGGGAGATCTTACAACATAAGAAAAGTGGTGAGGGTGGAGATAGGCATATAGGGTAGTTACATCTTTGTTAATGTTTGCTTTTTAGATGAATGTGAAGAAGTAGAACACCAGTGCCAGAAGACGATTCAGCAACTGGAAGTTATTTTAGGAGAACCACTCCACAGCTACTTCTAAGAAGCCCTATTATCTCTTCCTTGTAAAGTCTAAATCATGAAATGTGAATGTCGATCTCACATAAGAGCTAATAATATTGTCATAAAGTTACTATGTCACTCCAATTAAGAGTAACACCTTTTTTTGTAGTAGAATGTTAAGATCTTGCCTATACACTGTTCAGGATCATGACAATTTCCACAGCTATTAATAAATTGAAAATATTACAAGATGGCTTTTTGACTTCTGTATACCATGAATTGTAGAAACAGTTCTATGAATTAAGGTCAGGAAGGACAATGGGGGATGAATTTTCATAAACTAAAATGTGCTGCAAGATTGTAGAAGGGGCAGACTTCTTTTTTGTTCTGAACGTAGTTTTTATCCTGTTAAGTTTGCTGCAGCTTTTTAGTCATTCACGATGACAGTAAGCATTTTCTAGTAGCAGAGTCCCTGACTACAGAAGCTACAGTTTTGTGAGATGTTTTCTTCACAATAGTTTAAAATCACTCATTTATGCTCTGTGGGATTTGAGTCTCAATTATACCAGCCTATAACTTCAAACAGTAGTTATTAATAGCTCCAGAAAACACTAATTTTGCTTTAAAAAGTGATTACTATAATCACCATTATGCCATAAGTCTGATACATCACAGGGATGTGCACATGTTACTAGTTATGTGAATTTATTAGGTTCTTACAACTGTGTACCCCTGTGTGAAAATCAGGCATTCCATCTACATGTGCTAGTTTAACTACCTTGGTTTCAAAATCTTCCATGAAGGATGAAGGGGCAGATATTACCTGTTCTGTTGCTGTCTGTTCTTTTTAACTGTGGAAGAAAATAAGTGAAGAAGCCAGCAATACTCATTTAAGGCTGTTGACCGTACTTGAGATGGATGACTATACAAGATTCCAACTTTAAAGGAGTTTAGAAATTAAGAACTTTGTTCCCAGTGCAGGATTTACACTACAGAGTGGAAGTCAAACTTACACAGGGACTTCAGGAGAAAAGTGAAGTTAACTGAAAATAATCTTTACATAGTGCTCTTTAGATAGCCAGGCAATGCCAGTGCTGTAAAAAACAACTTTTCTTAGGCGGCTGTTTACAGAAGTACATTTTAGCTAGAATGTACTTTTCATTTAAGACTAACAGTGAAAAGTAAATCTAAATTACATACCAGTGTAACACTGTCTAGTATGGGCACTTTTAAATGGGCCTGGTTGTAGCAGTGATCATAGTTAAAGTACACTAAGCAGCAGAAAACAAAGGGTAGGTTATCTATTCTTAGATCATTCCCTTTAGTACTTAGAAACCACTCCAGTAATACAATCTGAAATATCTCATTCCTCTCCCCTTCACTGTATTTCATAAAATTACCTGGAATTTTGGCTGTTGTGATTGATAATTTTTTAGTAAGGTACTATTACTAAAAGCTAACTTTACTACTTCCTGATGCTTCTAACCCTAAGCCTGTAGAAAAACTTAATCACAAAATATTAGCCCACACCTTTTAAATAACAGAACCGTTTTTGCACACCTTTTCTTCCTCATCATCCCCACTTCCAAATGACATACTGGGACAGTAAATAGATACATTAATAATGGTCTATAAACATAGTCAAAGACATACCCTAAATTAATACATTTAACTAGAGTTTCATATGCTGCTTGAAGCATATGCATAATATGGCAAGTGATTAGGTTAGTTATCAAAAGATAACCTAGAACTCATATACACTTTAAAGACAAACATTAAATACTTAGTCATAGCTCACAGAAATTGAGATTTAATTTTTGGAAAGTCATCTTTGCTTTATACAATTTCACAGCAGTCAACTCATTAATTCCTAAGGCATCTATCATACATTTGAACTGCAATAACTGACTTTCTTTAAGACTTGTATTTCACATTTTATTCCCCACACCAAGCTGCCCCATCTGAAAACCATTAGCAAATAACTAGATAGGACATGAAGTTATAGAAATACTGGATCGAACACTTCCTTTTTTAACCTCATGGCCTACATATAGTCTAGGGAAATGGTATCACAGACAATACTGACTTTTCCTTGTAAACTTATAAATGCATCATATAAAGCAGGGGTCGGCAACATTTGGCACGCAGCTCGCCAGGGTAAGCACCCTAGCGGGCCAGGCCAGTTTATTTACCTGCTGATGCGGCAGGTTCGGCCGATCGTGGCCCCCACTGGCCCCGGTTCGCCGTCCTGGGCCAATGGGGGCAGCGGGAAGCCGCGGCCAGCACATCCCTCGCCCACACCACTTCCCGCTGCCCCCATTGGCCCAGGACGGCAAACCGCGGTGAGTGGGGGCCGTGATCGGCCGAACCTGCCGCGTCAGCAGGTAAATAAACTGGCCTGGCCCACTAGGGTGCTTACCCTGGCGAGCCACGTGCCAAACGTTGCCGACCCCTAATATAAAGACTTCCTCAGGGACATGTTAATGATGTTGGCATCAGGGGGTCCATGTATATGCTAATCAGTATTTTTTACAAAATGTTTGTTTCAGATAGCATATTATAGTGCAACTTAGTCAATGGGGTAGTAGGTGAACACTCTTGACTATCAACATGTTGAATATGTTCTCTGAGCTCAGATTTAATGCATAGCATCCATGGGTCCACACCCTTTAAATAACACAGAATAACTACTTCTATTCCTGAGCAACCTGAATCAAAAAGGAAGATAAGAGCTCTTTTTTAGAATCTCTTCTATAATACTGCAGCTCCAAAAATTGACAGGATAGGAGATAGCAAAATCAACCAAACAGAGGACAGCGTTATTTCACTTTGATCTCAGCTAAAATTAGAATTGTAATTACAGAATAATGGCCAGGGGTTTTTCTATGGGCTTGACTTATGCCACTTAGGAGCAGGAGCTGATGTGACTATGAAAGTCAAGGAAGTGGCTTATAGCATCTGTGCTGCAGTGCAATAGATAAAAAAATAAAATCACTAGGGCCCCAGGGAGGGTGTTTTGGTTTTAGTTTTGTTTTCAAAAAATTACAGCTGACATGCTGAGAGGTAACTTCAGTTGGATGTTTTAGGTTTGGGGCTGAAATACCTTTTCAAGATATAGAGCTAACACTAACATTCACTAATTTAATATAGCAGGGTTCTGATTCCTCATAGCATTATTCCAGGTTTACCCTGGTTAATATAACTAATTTCAAGTTATATTAACATAAAAACCAGAGTAAAGCAATGAGACTGCAGATGTGCTCTCCCTAAAATTAGAGTACATTCTTTCCTTATGTAATTCCCATTTAACTTTGCTTATAAACAAAAAGGGTTAAAATATACTTAGAACTTGATATTAGATCCCTTAAGAGGTTGACAGTCCATTTTCAGATACACAGGTCATATTTCAGTCCCGCTCTTAACAGACAATATTGAATTTATAGTTATTAGCATTCCATAGTACAGCATTCTGTGTTCTAATTTACAAAATATTTTGCAGTTATTCTAATACTATAAAGCAAATATTTATATTGCTAGGTACAGTAATTTAATTCTTCATATAACAGGAGATCTATGCCTACTGAAGCAGATAATGTGACTTTAGTTTGCCAAGATACTGAAAACTGGGGAAGATCTAATCTAATAGGATTTTGACTGCTGGGGCTCAACTTTGTGATAAGCACCAATACAGAAACTTGGATAAATGGGACAAGGACCTGGGTTATTCAATACCAGTTTGTACTTGAGTAGAAGGCAACAGAGAGTGGAAGAATATGATGCTACGAGCTCCTCACATCCAGTAACTGAATGTCTCCAGTAACCTCCAATATGTTGATCTTTTCAAGCTGTTTAAATCGATGCTTGTACTCCACGATGTGCACACCATTTACAGCAACCTTGTACTGATGAACATCACAGAAAATTAACAACTGAAAGCAAAAACAGGAACACAACAGGTTTTCAGTTTGTTTTAATTTGATTAACATGAAGACTCTGGTGGTCTAATTCAGAATCAGACAAACCTAGCTTCTGCTTTTAAGTGTAGGATCTTACTAAAAAAAAAATTTTTTTTTTTTTTACTTTATTAACACTGCAAGGGAAAGAACCCAGCTTGGACATAGAGTTTACTGAAAATATCACTTGCAACAGTTAAAGGCTAATTCAGGCACTTTCACTTGTTCAAAGTAGAAAAGAGAAGGGGATTGAATAGAAGTGGTTTTTTTCACAGCAATAACATACTTTGAATCAAGTTTAACTTTAATAGCTGCTTTTTTAGATTCAGTCCCAAACAGTTACTTTCACATTTAAGAAAGTTATTGTCCCTGACTCTAACTCACGCTAACTACATGAGATAAAAAGGCTATCATTTAACTATTTCCATTCATTAATACACAGGCATTGTTTGGTTTTTTCATCCTAATTCATGCAACCTTACCTCAAAGTACATTCCTGGGCTGAAAGGGAAATTAGTGACATCTTTTTCTTCTTCTCCCCAGCTATCAGAAAGATAGGAATTTCTCACGAAAACTTTCGTTTTCATTCGGGGATTCAGATGCAGTGCAATATCCTTTGAGTCACTTGATTTTAGATTAACAGCAAAGCTGAAAAACATTTTAAGATTACCCATAGCAAGAGACAGCACATACATCCCAGACAGAGTGCAGACTTGGAAACCCCCTATGCCATTTTACCATTATCTATATATCTAGGTGAAAGGTCCCAGACATGTGCGCATGTGTGTTGACTTTGCTATCTGGATGAAAGGTCCCAGGTGTGTGTGTACTTTGCTATCTAGGTGAAAGGTCCCAGACATAGATATGCTAACTTTGCCTTAGCTCAACATACAGGATATGGCCTGTAGGTCCCTTGCATTACAGCCGAACTTACTTAAATATAAATTTATAAACTAAATACTTAAACTGTAAGAAAAGATACATATATGCAAGCAAGCAGGTTAATCCTATAGGCTACACGCCCCCCTTTGATGGGGCGGTTTGCAATGAACCCCGTTACATAGGTATGGATGTAGGTGGTTAAGTATTTGTGGGGACAGTTTTAACGCCATTGTTATAAAGATGGTATTTTGGACTTTGGCACGTTTTTGGAGTGGGCACCATGTACACTTATTTCTTATTTTTAACATTTGGTGGCCGTTGAAGTTTTTGCTTGGGACTGTTGGATTTATACTGCAGGCATTTTAAAATAAGGAAATTACTTCCAATTGCAATTTTTTGGATAATAACCCTTTTTTTTATTAAAATTTTTTCCTGGGAATTGTTGCAGTCTTATTACCCTTATTTATTAACTGGGTAATAGCTTGTTTGGCTTTGTTTATATTGTTAGTCATTTGTATGAGGTGGGTTTTTTTACGGGCCAATAATGACTTTAACTGTAACCCTAGTGGGGGAATGTAGACAAGAAAGGTGGATGTACTTTGGATAGTTCAATTTTGATAGGCTGGTTTGGACTGGATAATGGTGATGTTTTTAAAAGTGGGAATAGGGGAAACAGCTTGATTTTTTTTTTTTTTATTATTAAAGTGGGTTGCTTTGGAGTAAAACAAAATTTGGTTTTGTGACAGGACACTTTAAGGGAACATATTGGTACCTCTTAATTGGTAACCAAGCAAAATTGGCTATTTTTAGCATAGGTTACCCTTTTTATTGGAGTTTTTTACTTGGTTAGCCTTACTAGGCATGATGATGATGAATTTTGTAATTTTTTTTTTTTTTTTTTTTTTGCAGGTTACACAGAACAGTGTTTGTTTTAAACACCTTACACCAGGGGTTGGCAACCTTTCAGAAGGGTGTGCGAGTCTTCATTTATTCACTCCAATTTAAGGTTCCGTGTGCCAGTAATACATTTTAACGTTTTTAGAAAATCTCTTTCTATAAGTCTATAATATATAACTAAACTATTGTTGTATGTAAAGTAAATAAGGTTTTTAAAATGTTTAAGAAGCTTCATTTAAAATTAAATTAAATTAAAATGCAGAGCCCCCCAGACCGGTGGCCAGGATCCGAGAAGTGTGAGTGCCACTGAATCAACTCGCGTGCCACTTTCGGCACCTGTGCCATAGGTTGCCTACCCCTGCCTTACACCTACAAATATACTGAGACCCTTTTTTAGAGCAACAGGCTATTTGTGGTACTTTTTAGGTTTCAGTTAGAGTGTGATAGACCACCAAGGAAGGTGCATTTACACGTTCCCTATAGATGTCACCTTTGAGGTGACCTATAGAATGGACAGCTACCAATTGCCTATACACATTTTTGTTTGAGTTAAGTACTGGTAATGAGACATACTAGGAGTGTGCCATTATACAATTTTTAGAAAGAGAACAACCATTTTGGTTGGGGTGAGGTGTTATAGATTTTATTTTATTTTTAATAGCACACACTGATAAATGCTGGCATGAATTTAAACATGGATTTTTTTTTTTAAGCCTTTGAAAACATTTGCGACAGTACCAATTTAACAGTTGCTTATTTTTAATTAAGTTAGGAACCTTTGTTAATTTTAAGGATTGTAATATATTAATGATTGCATTTACAGTGTATTTTTTATATCAGAGCATATAATTTTCTTGTTTAAAGGGATTAGCTGATTAATTTTACGTTGGGTTTTATTAAATAGTTGGGTTATGTTATGCATATTATAAACAGTACATTGCTTTTTTTGAGACAGTTTTTTTATTTTTTGTAACATTGGATTGACCACTTGGTTGGCTTTTTTTTTGTAACACAATTTATATGTTTGCAATTTTTTTTTTAATATTCACTTGGTTTTAAATTGACACTTTTAAACCAAATAGTTCTGTTAGGGATTCTAAACTTTTAAGAAGATTTAAGCTATGCTTTTTTCTAGAAGTGTGTGGTTGAAGGATTTTAATATTCATCCCCAACAAAACAATATTTTGCACTTGTAAATAAAATTGCAGCCTATCAACAACAAGTTATACTGAGAAAAAGGAAGCCACTTTGCTATGCTGACAATAGCTAAAAATTTTTAGATACCACCTAGACAAATTTAACACTACAGGAATATGCATAAACTGAACCTGATTAATAACTTTTTTTATTATGGGCGTTGTGGTGAGACCACTAGCAGGTTTTGGGTTTATTATTGGACAAGTTACATTATTTGGTATTGGATTGTTATAATTATAGTTAATAATTGGATTTTGAACCTTAAGTTTAAATGTTTCATTTAGTACATTACTTTTGCCTTTTGATTAGGTTTGAAAATTAGCTATAATGAGCACTTTATATTTCTTTTAATTTTTATATTTAAGTTTATATAAGGTTAAACTCCCCCCACCCCATTATCAGATTATTACAAATAGCTTTGTTTTTTTAAGTTTTATAAGCTATTTTGTGTTTTAGGGAAGTTGAATTTGTTGGTGAAGTGGTATAGATTTTACATCCTCCCCCCTTTGAGTTATGATTTAAGGGCCAATTTTTTTTTTAGCCACTGGATGGCAACAAGATTACTTTAAACAAATGATATTTAAAGGTGACTCTTTTTATTAACCTGGTGTATAGTACTGTGGATAAGTTTTGGGTTGAATATAATAGTTTGGGGTTTTTTGTATTGGTATGTTTTGTTTTACATGCTTAGGCAATTGAGCATGACCCTGTCGTTTGGTTTTATGGGGTTGTAACAGTTTACTTTTAAATTTGTGATTTTGGCTTAGTTTTACCCTTAGAGCAACAATAAGGGTGTAGTAAATTAAAAGATTTTTTTTTTCTACCCTAAACTCAGGTAGCAAAGTACTCCATCATGCTCAATTCACTGAGTTGTAAGATTTTAATTCAATCTTCCCTTGGTAAGCCAAACACTTTTGCAGTTTTTTTGTACACATTGTGCATGCTTTGCAACAGAAGAATTTTTTTTTTTTATTCCTACTTGCTTAGCTACCAGATTTAGGGTTTTAATATTTGTAACAACTGCTACAGGGCAATCAGAATTAGAATCTGAGGGGGTTTTATCCGGATTGGGATTTGAGCTTTTATTTGAGCTTGAATCTATAATTTTTATGTTTTGACTTTTTCTACCCAAATGTACTTTTTTTTTTTAAATCAGAGCTATTAGAACTTTTCTTTGGGAATAATCCTTGATAAGCAGGGTAACTTTCCATAAAACCTCTGTTCTACACTTAAGACATCTCTACACTGACGCAGGACATTTTTAGTCCATTAAGATCTGGTGTAGTAGGGTGTTTTACTGGTACACCAGGTGATACTAGCATATATCAAGCGGGTGTAGAGGGTGCACAGAATTTTAGGGACCTAGGCAATGCTGATTGCCCAAATGCCAGTAAGTGTTCACCCAAAGGGGCTGGCTCTTCTGATTTATATGGTCCCAATGTAACATTGTGTGGAGGAGCAGGAATTGCATTTCTTGGTTGTTGTATCTCTCTTTGTTGTAACCTAGAGATTACTACATCACAGGCACTAGCTACTTGTGTCACTGCATCTTTTAGTCCCTGAACAATTACAGTCTCTAAAGGCACTCTCTCTTCACTATCAGGGGTGGACATTAACTAGGGTTACCATATTTGTACATTGAAAAAGGAGGACACTCCACGGGGCCCCTGGCCCCGCCGCAACTCTGCCCTTTCCCCGCCCCCATTCCAACCCCTTCCCCACCCAAACTCCCTGTCCCAACTCTGCCCCCTCTCTGCCCTATTGGCCCCCTTCCCCAAATCCCAGCCCCGCCTCCTCCCCTGAGCTCGCCACATTCCTCCTCTCTCCCAGCCCACCGAAACAGCCGCTTTCTCCCCTGGCTCCCACCGCTCTCCAGTCCCTGCGCCCCCGGCCGGGCGCTTCCCCCACGCAGCAACAGCTGGGGGGCGGGAAGTTGTTTCGGGCCCCAGGCCTGCCCCCGAACTGGGCATCCCAGCCCCAGCGCACTCCCACCTGTGAGGCTGCACCCCAGCCGCAGGCTCCCTCTCTGGCCGGGCTGCATGCGTGGCCCGGGCCTTGCCCCCAGGCTCAGGGGAGCCTCCACCCCGCTCCCAGCTAGACCCGGCGAGGCTGTGGCGGCTCAGGCCAGGCGGCTGCGGGAGTTGCTGCAATGCGGGCCCTTCCCGGGTTGGGGAGCTCGGGCTCCCGGGAGCCGCCACCACGCCATGAGAAACTTTCCCCTGCGCCAGGACCCGGCAGCGGCTTCGTGGGGGGGCGGTTGGCGGGGGGGCTCCTTGCACGGCCGGGACGGAGGGGGGAGACTGCCAGAGCCGTGGGGAATGCTCAGAGGAGGGAGAAGCGGCCATGGGTCCCCTGCAGCTGCCTGCAGAGATGCGAGCGCAGGGTTGCAGCAGCACGGGGGAAGGGGGTTTGCAATCCGCAGGCTGCAGCGAGCTGACACCCCAAGAGGAGAGGGGGCAGTGGGTAGGGTTATCATACCTCCGATTTTCTGGACGTTTATATATATTTAAAAAATCCTCCCGGACAGTGATTAACAACTAAAAAGCAGGACATGTCCGGGAAAATACGGACGTATGGTAACCCTAACATTAACAGAGAGGAGAGGATATTTTCTCCCCCTTTTCTCTGCTCATCTCATCCTTTACATTACTAGTTGCTTTTTTTATGATGACAATCAACTTTACCTTTTGTGATGCCATCCTGGGACTTCCTTTTTCTATCTGCAAACTGCTAGTAGCTTCTGCACTGCTAACTTCCCCTTTTGACTCTCCCTGTGGCTCCTGAGACTCACTTTCCAACTCTGCTCCTCACGGTACTGTATTAGCCTGAACTAACTCTCTTGCCCTACTTTTAGTAATTGGCGCTGCAGGTTTTTTATTTTCGTTGGTTCCACCATGCCAGTAGGGATGGGAACTGAGTTTTTGTTCTTCTCTAACACATCTCCTATCTTTTCCAATTCTTCGATTCTTTTCAACAGCCAACCACTGTCTGACTTATAGCCGTCCAGCGATTTTAAGCTGGCATCCACTTGCTCCAGCCAACAACGTGCTTGCTTTCCTGCTTCCTGTACCTGGTATCTACACAGTTTTAAACTTTTCTCTAACTCCTGCTTCTTTTGGAAAAGTACTGACCATTTCTTTGACACTACATGTAGCTGATTTGTTAAATTTTGAATAACCTTTTTTACCTTACTCAAAGTTTACCCTTATTCAAAGTTTGCTGGGCTTTTCTGAGTAACTTTCATTTTTATTTAATTTCTTTCCCAGCAAACTATAAGCCACAAGCAGACATTTAACATTTCCCTTAACCAGTTTAGCTTTTTTTTGTGCTCTGTTTCAACATTAAACAACTTACTTAAAAAATCCCATGGGTTACAATGCTCAGAGATCATTTCGCTATTTCTTAGTTGTACTAAACCTCCTTTGTGTTCCTGAATGTATTTTTTGGCAATTTTTTTTTAAAGCCACACTGCGGGTAACTCCAACAGACTCTACTTTTGCCCTGGCTCCACTCATCTTAACACGTAACATAGAACTCATTTCAATTCTAAAACAAAGAATTTCACTTCACTATTGATTAGCCTATGTAATAAACTATATAATGAACACTTTGCTGTTCTTTACTTGGAAACTGAAGGCGTCCCTTCACAGAAACAACAGGAAACACCCCACGCCAGTTTTTACACTTAGTTCAATAAGTCCCAAGTAAACAATAGAGGGGTTGGAGCACATTCCCCTCTCTTCCCTCGCTGGCTTGTAGCTGATCGAGAGGTCTTTTTCCTCTGTTGGGACCTGCCAAACAGCTGGGAGAAACTGAGGCAGACGGATCAGAGGTGCAGCCTGGGAAAGCTGAGGGGACTGAAATAAGGTAGCTCGAACCGTACAAGTTCTGAGTTACTGTGGCCTTTTGGCGGCAATTAATGCATAGATTTATCAACTTCCCCGCCACCACTAGTGTGGGTCAGCGAGCCCAATGCTACTGCTAATCTCTTATTGGTACCATTTCTTATAACTTTAAACTTCAACAAAGCCCCTTAAACACATACAACACTTTAAATAATAATACTATTACTCTTTATCTTGCAAGATTAAATTCAAACCCCCTAAGCTAAAAGTCTAAGTCAAACCACAGTACATAACAGGAAATACTGGGATCGCTGCCAAGAAGCAGTCACAGGAAATCAAGTTCCTGTGTTCTTAAGAGTGAGTGAGTAAGACATACAATCTTGCTCTCTAACTTTACCTCTTTACTTATGCCTCAGGTGAGATTCTCAGGGGTCTAAAGATGCCTGGAATCCCTGAAAATCCCTGTCTCACATACCTTGAGTCTCCTGGCTGGCTCACCAGTCTCTTGCCTGATTTAGGAGATTAATAATATTAATTTGGATAGTATGGGTTTGGGATCGCCAATTTGTTTGATTAGAAGATTAAGGTTTTTGTTCCGAATTAGGCTTTACAGAATTTACAAAGGACCCTTGGGGGTAAGACAGGAAGCTCCCACTGAGACAGATATAGCCTTAAAGGCTTGTTGTTAAGATAAATGAAGTTTTAATCAAATGGTAAAATAATTAGAGTTACAAAATTACAATTGTATTACTGCTCTTCAAAAGATGCATATGGTATTATGGTATTATTATGCTACAAAGCTTTGATTAATAGCCTTACACCCTTTCTTGATAACCTGGTGGTGAGACACACAGGACCAGCCTCGCCTTTGGTGGTTCAGGTTCCATAATTCTTGAGTGAGAGGTGCAAAGCTTAGAAGAAGCTAGAGCTAAGAGCTATCGAAGCTAACTTAGAGTTTATTTAATTAACTTAAACTTAAAATTAAAACCTAATAAACAAAACTAAGAACAAAAGCTTAGGGAAACCAAGCTTAGCCTAGTCCCCTTGGAAATTAGAAAGTTTAAGAAAAACAAGTACAGGCCTTTTAGCAAGCCCCTTTTGTATAGGGCACAGGTGTCTGAACCCTCCTTTATGCCCAAACTTTATTTTTTACCCACAAAAAATGTAAGGTGCACTTACTCCATAGGCTAGTATGTTTGTACATATTGATGACATATACATACATATTAACGACATTAAGATTATACACACGTTACTTTTGTTCTCCCAATTATTTTGGTTCTTTCCTTGTGGTGTACCTGTTAAGTTTGAGCGTACAGACTTGGAAACCCCCTATGCCATTTTACCATTATCTATCTGTTTAGGTGAAAGGTCCCACACATGTGGAAGTGTGTTGACTCTGCTATCTGGATGAAAGGTCCCAGACGTGTGTGTGTGTTGACTTTGCTATCTGGGTGAAAGGTTCCAGACAGAGATATGCTAACTTTGCCTTAGCTCAACATACAGGATATGGCCTGTAGGTCCCTTGCATTACAGCCGAACTTACTTTAGTATAAATTTATAAACCTATTACAATAAACCAAATTCTTAGACTATAAGAAAAGAGATATACACACACATACATACACACACACACACACACACACACACACACACACACACACACACACACACACACAGTTGTTAACTCATTAGGAACTTAGCAAGCATCAAAGTTGTTAAATCAAAAAGGCCCATGCATGCGCCCTCCATGCAGCCTCATGCCCCATACTAAGGATAAACAGGGCTGCATGGGTGAACCCCCTTAGTTCCTTCTCTACCACAAAGTCCAGCAGAGGAAACTCCAAAGCAATGGGGAAGGAGGGTTCATGTGCACCTGAAGTGGAGCACCCATAGGGGGACACATCTCAAACACCAGTTACTATACAACGTGAGTAACCTCTCCTCCTTTGAGTAGTGTCTGTATGGGTGCTCCTCTGAAGGTGATCCAGAGCAGTATTCCTGAAGGGAGAAGTGATCTTTGGAATAAAGTCTAATACTGAAGACAAAACTGCATTGCCAACTGCAACATCAACTCTAGAGGCATGAACCAAAGCACAGTAGTTTGAGAAAGTATGTACTGAGGTCCTGGTTGCAGCTCTGCTAATTTCAGTAACTGGAACATTCTTGAGTAATGCCATGGAAGTAGATTGCAACCTTATAGAATGGGCTAAAATTCTACAAGGCGACTGAATGCTGAGTCATAACATGAAATGATACACCCAAAGATCCATCTTGGAAGTCTGGATGGAGATTGTTTCAATTGCAGAAAGATCTAAAGGATCCACAAAGAGTGTGTGACACTTTGAATGGTTTAGTTCTGTTCAAATAGAAGGCTAATACCCTTCTAACATCCATGGTGTGGAAGGCAGCTTCTTTCCTTGTCTGATGCAGTTTCCGTGGGGGTAGGGAGAACAAAACAGGAGATGAATGGTCTGGTTGATGATATGAAATTCAGCCAACACTTGAGGTAAAAACATAGGATGTGGTCACAAGAAGACCTTTTCCTTGAAGAACACTATAAATGGGGGGAGAGGGGATCTGCCATTAAAGCTCCCAGTTCTGCAACCCTCCTGGCAGAAGTGATGATCACCAAGAAAGCGATTTTCATTGATAGGTCAAGCAACGAACATATACTTAATGGTTCAAAGCAGTGTTTCATAAGGCATAAGCACAAGGTTCAAGTCCCATATAGGAGTATGATTTCTAATTTGTGGAAAAAGATTCATCAGACCTCAGCAAGCAATCTTGACAGAGTGAGCAAAAACCGAAAAGCCTTCTCCCAGTAAATGAAAGGCTGTCATAGTCACCAAGTGTACCTTGAAAGAACTTTCTCCCAGCAGGCAGCTGACCCACCCGGAAATATATCTGTACCTACTGCGGTCGGATCTGTGGTTCCAGAATCTAACTCCAGAGTCATCTCAGGGCCCATATGTAAATCTGTGGTAGAGATCATCCTTTAATTGAGGGATCACCAATGAATGAATGACAGAACTCCTAGTAAGAACTGATTTTTTAAAAATTCCAACAGGTAGTCAAGGACAGTGGAAAGAAGAGCAGGTACACCAGAGGTATATCTCCTTCCCTTCTGAAGTTAAGTATGTCACATGGACTCCTTTCTACTGTTTAACAGCACATGTTGAAAAGGACATGTCTAACTCCAAGAACCATCAAGGAGCCATGCCTGGAGCCACAGAACTTCCAGCATAGGATGAAGGGTCTGACCAGCATCGTGCAATAACAGATGGGAACTGATTGGAAGTTGCCACAGTGGGCGAGAAGTAAATCAAATGAGACAAGTATAACAAACTGGTCTTGGCCAAGTTGGTGCAGTCAAAATGACCTTGTGCTTGTCCTGCTTGATCTTGTTGAGAACTTTCAAGAACAATGACACTGGTGGATAAGCATAAAGAAAGCCTTTTGTCCATGAAATAAGGAAGGCATCTAGAGATTGAGGATCAAGACCCACTCTTGAGCAAAACTTCTTTCAATTTGCTTTGGTTGCATTGGCAAGAAGTTCAACTTCTGGAAATCCCCAGGTTAGAAATATGCTGTTGAGAACTCAAAAATCCAATTCCCACTCATAATTCTGAGAGAGGTGCCTGTTGAGATCGTCAGCCATGGTGTTCTATATACCCAGAAGGTAAGAAGCTGAGAAACATATCTGGGTGGCCACACACCAACTGCAGAGTTTTATTACTTCAGCACAGAGTGAGGAGGAGTGTGCTCCACCCTGATGATTGATGTAGAACATACAAGCCACATTGCCATGATCTTGATGGATTTGGCTTGGATCAATGGCAGAAGTGGAAGCAAGCTGACTTCCCTCAACTCCAGAATGTTGATATGCAGAAGACTCTCTTGTGAAGACCATTTGCCCGGGATGATGTGAGTGCCAACATGCTCTCCCCATCCCGAAAGGGATGAGTCTGAAATGATGATGGCAGTTGGAGGAGCTTGAAAGAAGAGAATTCTGCACAGACTTTGAAGGTGTTCCACCAACTGAGTAAGTCCAGAACCCAATGGGGAATGGAGACCTGTCTATTGAGACTGCTTATTGGTCTGTAGACGGTCCTGAGCCATCCCTGGAAACACTGGAGAGGTAATTTGGCATGCTGGGTCATGAAGACACATGCTGCCATATGACCCGACAGCTGAAGACAGTTCCTTGATGAAATTTTTAGCAATAAGATTCTGTAGAGTCACAAACCTGTCCCCAGCTATAGCAACCTTTAGAGCGGCTCCTATGAAATCTGTTGAACCTGGATCAAAACGATCTTTCTGAGACTGATCTGGAGGCCGTAAATGTGAAGCAAGGACTTTGTCATTTGTATGGCCAATAGAACCTTCTGATTGTCTACTCGGGCTGATTCCTATCGAGATAAGAGAAGACAGTTATGCCTAAAGGACATAGAGGAGCAGCCACAACTGTCAGGGCCTTTAAGAATACCCTGGGTGCACAGGAGAGGCTAGACGGGAGCATGCTGTATTGGAAGCAGTTGTGGTTGACTGTAAATCAAAGGAACCTATTGTGAGAGGGGTGAATTGCAATGTGGAAATGTGTGTCCTGAAAGTCGAGATATGCAAACCCATCCCTGTAATCTAGAGAGGGAGTTATACCTGCAATGATCACCATCTTGAATTTCTGTTGTTTCTGCTAATATTGGTCTTCATCCCCCATTCTTTTTGGGGACAAGAAAGTACTTGGAATAAAACCCTTTCCCTCCTGTGCTGAAGTGGAACTGGTTCTATGGCTCCTATGCCTAGGAAAGAAGCAACTTCCTGACTCAGGAACCGATCATGAGATGGGTCCCTGAAGAGGGATGGGGAAGGAGGGTGGGAGGGAGGGATGGACATGACATTGATGGAATAACTCCAATGTTAAGACCTCCAGAACCCATATTCAGATGTTCTGTTCTCCCATGCAGATTGAAATTGGGGGAGATGGTATCCAAAAGGGGCAAGGAGAATGGAATAATGCTGCAGTAAATCTCTGTGGAGTGAGTGGTTTAGACTCTTGACCAAGCCATCAAAACTGATGCTTGCATGACAGGGTAGCTGGGATGAAGTAGCTATGGCAGCAGCAGTCTTCTTTTTTGAGTATCCAGGGCTCTTGGCTGAGAGTTTAGGTGAACTACGGAAGCTAGAAAAATGAGCTGGGTGAGATATCTGATATCTGAGACTAGCTAAACTTTTTGTTTGCAGGCGTATAGATCCCAGTGGATCTAAGAGTAGCCTTCAAGTCTTTCAAGGTGTGAAGGAAGTAGTTGGTAGACTCCAAAAAACAATATGTGACCATCCAAAGGAAGGTCCTCAAGAGTATTATCTACAGTACCTCCATAGGGAAGCCTGACAACTGGAGCTGTGTTGCTCGTTGCATCATGATCACAGTGGAAATGGACCATGCAGCAGTATCTGCATCATGGTCCACCAGTTGCATCTACGGAGGCTTGCAATGATGTTCTCACTAAGAGCTGACCTTCTTGGCTGATGGTCTTGAATTGCTCACAATGCGCCTCTCATAGATATTCAGTAAAGGTGTTAAATTTATTGTCATTCGAATAGTCATAGCTTGACATAAGTGCCTGATTGTTTGCTGAAGAGTAATCCTTACAACCGAAGAGGTCGAGCTTCTTCTGGTCCTTATTGTAAGGAGATTTAACATAGTGTTGGCTATTGCACTTATTAACCGCTTCCACTATCCAAGTTTTGTGAAGGATGAGAGAATTAAAAACTCAATCTCTGGCTGGGATGTAGCTTTTTTTTTTTTTTTTTTTTTTTCCCTATAAGCATGCTTTACAAGTGGGTGGTGCTGTCACTGGAGTCTGCCAGATGGTCTTAGAAGGATCCAATAAAGCTTCATTGATCGGAAGGGCTACACATGTGGAATAAGTATGGAAAATGTCCAGGAATTTATTATGGGAATCCTGGACCTCTTCTAAGGTGATTGGATGCACTGAATCAGCAATGCATTTCATCAGCTCCTGGATCTGTCTGAAGTAATCTGCCATGGAAGGTGAGGTGTTACAGCTGAAGCATCATGAACATGTGTAGAATAGGGCTGCACGAAGACTGTACTTTCCATCATTCATATTTGGTTGGTTGATAAGTTTTGTCAACATGTTACACAACTGTGATGGTTTTGTAGAGCTGAACATATGCTTTAAACTGAACAGCTATGGCCCTGAATAGACACAGGGTGCACATCTGCTAAGTAAAAAAAAAAAAAAAAAAAAAAAATTTTTTTTTTTTTTTTTTATCACTTGTCAGTGTAGAACTTTAAGCTGACTCAGGAGCAGTGCTGATAGGCATCCAGATCTCTTCAGATGGTCAGCCTGAGGTAGGATTGAGGATATCCCCCCTCTGGGCAGGTGCAGCAAGTAGGGAAGAATCTGACTTTATGACAGAGTAACTCAGATATTAAAAACAGTAGTAATGAACAATGACAATATTACATGTTACAATTTGATCTCCTACTAGGATGTAAGAGCACTGCAATTTACTGACCTGTTTGGGTTTTTATTCACTTCTCCTTTGATGGCAACTGTCCGTCCAGGACGAAGTGCAGAATTAAGCCGTGCAATGTAAGGAACCACCTGAAAAGGCAACCGTGCTCGGAGTTATAGCCTGTGGCTTTAAACATACATTCTGATGACGCCCATCAGTCACCTCCCTGCTGACCGTCTCTCCTTTTGTATTTTTTAAGTAATCTGAACATGTCTACTTGTCTTTTTCAAATTTTCCATGTCTTTTCATAAATTATATTCACCCACCACTGGGATGATCTAGTTATGGGTGGGAAGGCAAATAGGCATGTTCATTCCAGGATCTTTTATTTAGTATTTATACTTAATTTTTAAAATCTTTTGGATAACAAATGGGACTTTAAAATACTCCAGACAGATAGTACATGTAGCTTCATCCAGAAGTTTTTCCCTGGGGTTTTCTGCAGCCATGGCTACCACTGGACAGTGCAACAGAGTAAGTTTCACTTTCCTGAGCTCAGAAATATGTCCTGCCTGCAGCAGCAACTGGGTGTTTCCCTTCCTGGAACTGACTTGTGCTGTTTACTGAGCTGGAACAAGCCTATTGTTAACAGCCCTGGAGTTGTGAGAAATGTACCAATAGGCCTCTGATTGTGCAATCAGCCCCCTGTCCTGGTGTGGACAATCCCTGAGGCTTCACATGGGCATCATCATCTGCCTGAGATGATGAGCCTGCAGGTACAGGGTGTGCATGTCAAAGGAGTGATATTAAATTCACAGGCTAAAAACTTATCTAAGCTCGAATCAGTGTTTCAAAGGCTTCTCTGGCTCAATTTAAAGGGACTTTAGTGCCAGCAGTGTTGCCAACTCTCATGATTTTATCACGAGTCTCATGATATTTGACATGACTATTAAAACCCCAGCTTCTGGAAGCATGTGATTAGGTGAGAATCTTGCAACTCCTCTCCATGCAGAGTCCTTACACCTACAGCCCTCATGATGTACAGGAACTCCTTAATATACTATTATTCCTCCAGCAGTCTGGGCCCTGGACATGTTCCAGGCACAGGCCCTTGTTGCTGATATCAGAATTAAGGATTTGTGCAAGTAAGATGAATGTATGGAGTGTAGTGTGTACAATTCTTTCAGTAGAAGGTACTTCTCTGGGGTGGGCACCAGCCCATTGACAATGATTGATTTCAGGAGTGTGTAGCAGGGTATTCCCTTTAAATCCATATTTCCTTGCTTTTAAGGGTTGGAGCTGTGGTGGGAATCTGCACTTGAGCAAGCTTATCTGCCTTTTAGATAAATTTTTGTGCACAGGATTAAAATTTCCCCCATTAATTCAGGCCATGTCTACACTAGCGAGCTTACAGTGGCACAGCTGTGCCACAGTAAGATCACTTGTGTAGCCGCTCTATGCTGACAGGAGAGAGCTCTCCCATCGACATATTAAAATCACCTCAATGAGTGGCAGTAGCTATGTCAGTGGGGGAAGCTCTCCTGCCAACATAGCACTGTGCACACTGCCACTTATGCCGCCGAAACTGAATTTTTTGGTTCAGTGGCAGTTCAATAAAAAAACAAAATCAGTTTTGGGTCAAACCAAATTTTTCAGAATTTTCAGTGATTTGAAAAAGTCCATTCTGGATCTGTTCCATAGCAGGGGTTTAAACCTGGGTCTACCCCATCCCAGGTGAGTGCCCTTACCCACTGGGCTAAATGTTAAAGCTGCGGGAGGGGAGACACGTACTCCTCTGGCCATTTTAAGAATGGCCAAAACTATGTGTGTCAAATTTGCAAATAGTTTTAAGTCAGGACTTGATTACAGCCTATAAGCACCTACATGGGGAACAATATTGAATAATGGGCTCTTCGATTTAGCAGAGAAAGATATAACATGATTCAAATGGCTGGAAGTTGAAGCTAAACCAAGTCAGATGTTTTAATATTTGCAATTTACATATATAAAACAATACTTACAAGTTGTGAACCATCAGGCACTTCTCCCTACCAAAAAAAAAAAAAAGTTAACTAGAACATCAAAGAATGGGAAGATCACATAACCACAGTATATGCATACGTACATTTTCTGAGTTTATCTTTGTTATTCCTAAAGATGATGGCTGAGAGCCTTGTAAAAACTGCAGAGAAAAGATATTTAGAGATCACTGCTCACATATACTAGAATTCTGATTCTAAACTAAGTTTGTTAGAACTGTACACAAAAATGTGTGGCTTTAGACTACTATGGAAATCTTGTCACTATGGTTAAAAGTTATTCAAAAAACTGTCTAGTGCAGAGGTGGGCAAACTACGGCCCGCAGGACCTTCGTGCCCGGCCCCTCCCCCGCAGCCTCAGCTTGCTCCGCCACCGGCGCAATGCTCTGGGCAGCGGGGCTGTGAGTTCCTGGGGCAGAGCAGCTGCAGAGCCCTGCCTGACCCTGGTGCTCTGGGCGGTGCGGCTGTAGCGCCGCCAGCCACCGGTGCTCCAGGCTGTGTGGAAAGGGGATAGGGAGCAGGGGATAGAGGGCAGGGGAGTTTGGGGTGGTGATCAGGAGACGGGTGTGGATAGGGCTTGGGGCAGTCAGAGGGTGGGCAACAGGGGGGTTGAATGGGGGCAGGAGTCCCTGGGGGGCAGTCAGGAATGATGGGGGGGTTGGATGGGGTGGCAGGGGGCAGTCGGGCAGGGATTCCGGTGGTAGTTAGGGAGAAGGGGTCCCGGGGGGGGGCAGTCAGGAATGAGAGGAGGGGTTGGATGGGGTGGCGGGGGGCAATCAGGGATGGGGGTTCAGGGGGCTGTCAGAGGACAGGGAATGGGGGGGTTGGATGGAGCAGGAGTCCCGGGGGGGGCCATCAGGGGGCGAGAAGCAGGAGGGGTCGGATAGGGGGCAGGGGCTGGGCCACACCTGGCTGTTTGGGGAGGCACAGCCTCTGCTAACCAGCCCTCCATACAATTTTGGAAACCCAATGCAGCCCTCAGGCCAAAAAGTTTGCCCGCTCCTTGTCTAGTGAAACCACATTGTGTTGTCTAAAAGGATCTGGCTCAGGTTGGACCCTCACTTGACAGGCCTGGGACCTGTCATCTTGTATTGCTTTTGAGTAACCCTTCAGGCAGATCCTCAATATAATACTGATGGGATTTTTTGGAGGACACCATATTCAGCATTCCTAAATGGAATGAGGAAGACAATTCCGCAGGGCCTTTAAGAAATAGGATCCTAGAGGACCTTGGGATTTCAAAGTGATCTGTTTTTTTAACATGACATAATTTACATGGCATATAACTTGAATCTTGAATTTAAATGTTGCTAAATGTGAACAAGCTTTGGTCTAGCCACTTTCATATCTCATAACCTCAACTTGTTTGGTTCAGGGCAACCCTTGCCCTTCTTCATTGCATAAGATAGCAGAACTGTCCCCACTAGCAAGGAAGGAAAACAGAAAAGTAGAGAAAATGATACAACTTTGTGGTCAGCCTCAGAACAGCAACAGAGAAACTATAAAAATACAAAAACAGAAAACCTGTGATTACACCATCATTTTCTTCTACGATTAAGAAAACGTATGTGTTTTTCTCTTTGTATTGCACTTGGAGGCAGAGGTCAAACTGTTCAACACTTGCTGGCCCCAAAACTACACCCACAATCAATCTTCTAAAACTGAAACATTCAGCTTCATGTTAACATTTAATCCAGGCATTTAGCTGTTGAGGGCCATATAAGTACCCAGATATAGAGCTACATCCATGCTGCATACATAAAAGAGCTTGGTGGACACCTCTTCAGAGCTCAGTCGCTGTTTTTCTCAGGCCCAAATTTACCTCCCTTCAATACAGTTATTACCCTGGTGACCTGAATTAGGCTAGAGGTTTGGCAGAAAACAAGGACAATTTAAGCTATGATTAGCAGGTAGAAATCCAGGGAGCTTTCACACAGGAAAAAAAATATTTCCATCTGAGTTTCTATGGAATTTTACTTCATAGGCAGATAAAAGCAATGAGTCGGATTTGGCTATGGAAGGGGAGAGAACGATTGTCCTACCTAACTGCATTTCTGGGCTGTTCCCCCACTCCTTGTGCTGTGCGGCCTTGTTGCACTCACTAGCCACTGTCTGCACTGGAGTGAGGAGGGGCACTTTCCTTGCTGTTTTGCTGGCAGTCCCCATGCTGCTGTCTACTGAAGCAAGCTTAATCTCCTCAGGCTAGGACAAAGAACAGGGAAGCTGTTGCAGTGGACCTGGCTGCTTCACAAGGGCCTCGTTTGACTGACAGCCCAGAAGGCTGAGCTTCACCTCCAGAATAGCAAGGGAGGGATGGGGAGACCCTCACCTGCCCCTTCATATCTGGAGAGTCTGTGAGGCTTTGCAAGTCTCCCCTGTGTAATAAACAGATCTTGTCTTCTATACTGAGTTGTGCAGGAGAGAGACAGACTGAGCCGTTCCCTCCCATTGGTTCACCTTCAACAGATTTGGCAGTTTGACTGAATCAATTAGGAGACAGCACTGTGCTGCTCCATATTATCTCAAAGCATTGCAGCCCAGCCAAAGGGTGACTCAAAACTCAAAAAGGTACATTCACCATCTAATCAGTCAAGTTAGTGTTGTTTTGGTCGATAAAGTAAGGTCACATATACAAGTAAACACTCTGTAAAGAGTTCTAGCTCTGTCTTAGTGCAAGTGTTTGGAAGTAGATTATTCTGGGAAAGATGCTCTAGGGATCATTTTGAAGCACAAGCAGCTGAAAGTTCCGGTCTTCATCTCCAAGGGGCGTAAATTACACATGCCTATTTCTGCATACAATCTAGAGTATGCATCCGAAGAAGTGGGCTGTAGCCCACGAAAGCTTATGCTCTAATAAATGTTAGTCTCTAAAGTGCGACAAGTACTCCTGTTCTTTTTGTGGATACAGACTAACACGGCTGCTACTCTGAAACCAGAGAGCAAATGTGAAAAATCGGGACGGGGTGCAGGGCAATAGGCAACTATATAAGATAAAGTCCCAAGTATCCAGACTATCCCTATAAAATCAGGACATCTGATCACCCTAATACAATCTGTTTTTCATATTAACTGTGATGTAAGTGTGTAGGCTGGGCTTCTCTCCCCAACACAGAAAGTTCAAATCCAAAATAGAAAAAAAGACATTCTGACACTGGGCAGAGGAATGACTAACTGTAGCTCTAGTTAAGACTCAGAGTTGTACAGTATAACCCTGGTTATCTGACATTTAAGGAACAAGACATTCAGATAATATTTTGGGGGGATGAATAGGGGAAGAAATCATTATACTGGATATATCAGGGGACATTACTGCACTTCTATATTGAAGTTCATATAGATTTTACTTCTGTGTTACTTCATTTTCACTGTTGATATCTTACTTCAGTACAGCATAATACGAAGTAGAAAGACATAAGGAAAAGCAACCCAAAATTAGCTATCCAATTCAGCAACTTACATTATTAGAAACAAACTGTATAGTCCGAATCTGTACTTTCCCATATATCCCGAGTGTATCTATTCTTTCCAGGTTAACTCTGTGGTTGTACAGCAGCAAATGTTTTTCATTTACAGACACCTAGAGAGGCAGAAAAAGGCAGAAATGTACTGATATCTTAAATAGTATTGATATACTCAACATAAGATCACTACTAAACCTTTACGTTTCTCTCCATTTTATTCAGTCGTGTTTTGTTTTAGCTTCTTACTTTGGAACATGCCTTTGACAACAAAGAATTTAGGTTTAAATTCATTTTCTTTTCCTTCACATTTTGAAATTGAAATAGTGAACATTATGGGTAATATGATAATCATGGTTAAATTGCATGAAGTCTATTGACTGTTTTGGGGGTTGATTTTGTTGGCTTACCTTGTAATCACTGACTTCATTTCTTTTTCTTAATATGTTATGTTTAAATATTCCCTTCTCCCCACCCACACACAAACACTTCCCCTTCTCTATTAGCTCCACACCAAAATGACCCTACCACACAACCTCACTAGTGTTACTTGAAATGAATATGGTCATCTGTTTCTTTAACTCAAGAAATACAACACAGTCCTCGAGAAAGCTGTACTCCAGCCACTCTGAAAAGCCCTGGAGATATAATCCATCAAGAGAAGACTAGATGGACTAACCAGGAATTAAACAGCTAGAGACAGAGATATTATCTTCTTCCTCTTCCAGAACAAGGTTAAAGTACACCATGGTTCAGGGAGTTTGGTAGAGAAACAGAAATACTTGCCTAGTTATGTTTCTTTACAATAGTGTGGAATATTTAATGGCATTCAATAACAAAGATAAATTTACTGCACATTTGTACTTTGGTTTTGATATTGCATCTCTCATCGTATTTTGATTCTCTCAGCACATCACCATTTGATGACATATGGACTATAGACTTATTCAGAGCTACACCCGTCTTATCTCAATTGGACAGAGCTGGACAAATATTTGTTTCTCTTTAGTGCTTCCTCTGACTGATCCAGAGAGCATTGTTCAGCACTCTTCTGTGTGCAGGAAGGCTGCTGTGTTCAAGAGAAGCCCTTTTACACATGGGAAAGGGAGGGGTTGTGTAACAGCTAGTATAATCAGGAAGATATTTGCTCCCTCAACACACAACTTTCCAGGTACCTGTATATAAAAGTAAAGGCCTACATTACTCAACAGTGCCCCTCTTTCAGCGAAAGCCTATAGTTTCTCTTTGTAATCGAAGTGTACATAGCTGTAAACAATAGTGACACTGACGCTTCCAAATTAGTTTGCGTTTATGGCATGACAAGTGGCTAAATATTCACCTTCCTTAGGGACTCACCTGGAATTTATCCTTCAAAACCATAAAGACAATCTTAAATGGCTTCCCTTTTTGAAAAGGCATCTGATAAGTGATCTCCTCCCAACCCCATCTTTCTTTTTCCAGAGTGTTACAGATTATGGAGCCCGATCTTTTGAAGCGGGGATTGAAGTGAAAGGCCACATCAGCACGAGGTTTTGTGCTACTGCCACATTGGAAGTCTACCTGGAACCTGACCACAAATTAAAACACACATTCAGTTCAGCTCATCCAGAAGTATTCTCTCAACAGTTTCAAATATCTAATTACATTTTGGTTCTTAATACAAAAACTTTGCATTAAACCTAGTAATGGTGATTACAAAACAATTAGAAGTAAAAAACTGAAGTGATACATACATAATACTAATTTATGACTAACCAAAAATGGGAAGATTTTTAAAGGCACAATTGGCAGTTATGCTCCCAGCTCCCACTGAAAATCAATGGGAGTTGGGTGCCTTCCTCTCATGTGTTTTCAAAAATCTTTCCCTTAATCTATTACTGAGAACTAGAATAACTTATAAACATTTTTCAGGTGCTAATCACCATAACATCTGAGCACTTTAATAAATTAATCCTCATTACCCCCCTAAATAATCCTCATTCCGATTTTAAAGATGGGAAAATAAGTTAAATGACCAAATTCACATTGGAAACTTGTGGAAGAACAGGTAATAGAACCTAGATCTCAATTCCCTATCCTGGACCTTAACCACCAGATCATGCATCCTCCCCCCTATTTGAAGCTTGATTCTTCCAAGTGACAACACTTTTATTATTTCAGATGCTGCCCTTAGAGAGAAAAGGTTTCTGGATCATAAAAAGCTGAATATGATCAAATGGAGGAGGAAACAAAGGAAGCCAAGCAGCAAAATAAAAAAAGTGGGCAGAGTGCAGGGAGGAAGGTGAGGAGTTATTTATTCTCTTTAAATTTCACCTTGAAGCCTTTATTTACTCCTTAGCTTCCTATTAACACACACATAAATTCAGCATTGTGTGACACTACTGTACATATTCAGAACACTTTATAAATCAACATATTTTATAAGTGTCTATGGTAGGGTGACCAGATGTCCTGATTGTATAGCGACATATAGTGATTGTATAGTCCCGATTTTTGGGTCTTTTTCTTATATAGGCTCCCAATTTTTCACACTTGCCATCTGGTCACCCTAGTCTATGGGTTCTCAGTTTTTAAATATAAATTAAAGATTTAAGGATTGTGTCACTTTGAAATATGTTAATTACTTTTTCAAAACTGAAAAATGTTTGTTATTGAGGCTGTGGGTTTGTTTTCAAATATTTCAGTCATTTTCAGTCACACAACTTGGGATCTCATCCAATGTCCATTACAGTAATGAGCCTCTCCACTGACAGAAGCAGGATCAGGTTTATAATGTCCCAATTTTATGATAGAAAAATTAAAACATTTTCAATGAATGTGTATCCCGCATGCTATGAAAAGCCGTTTAGTTGGGTTTTGATCAGCTTGCCTTCTCAAAGGCTCATTCCCAATATAACCTCTTGAAAGTCAGATGGCTTTAGACATTACCTGTCGGAATCATCAGGAACACTTCCCTGTATTACAACTAGTTCTCCAGGAAGAAGACCACTAAGGATTGCCCCAGTGTATGGAATAACCTATGAGAAGGAGGGGAAAATAGAATATATTCAAAATAACATTTGGGGATGTTTAGGTCAAAAAGAACAATGAAAACAAAACCAATATAGCAAAATTCCCAGTTTTATCTAATGATTTGGAGAGCAAGATTTTCTAATTAATCAACATAACAAGAAAGATGGCCAAACTGGCTAAAAAAAACAATGTGGTTTAAAGGGGGAGTGAAGGCAACTATAAAAAATAAAATAAAAAACCGTAATAAATGTAAGAAAGGGAAAGTTGTTAGTAATGGATATAAAACAGAATCTAGAAATTATAGAAAATTGATAAGGGAAGCAAAGACACACAAGGAAAAATATATGGCCTGCAGAGTTAAGGACAATTTAAAAAAAGGTTTTTTAAGTACATTAAGAACAAAAAGAATCATGATGATAGTATTAGTCCATTACTAAATGGAAATGGTAGAATTATCAATACTAATGCAAAAATGGCAGAAGGGTTAAATAAACATTTTTATTCTGTATTTGGGGGGAAAAACAAATGATGCAACAAAAATGATTAGGGGTATGGAACGGCTTCCATATGAGGAGAGATTAATAAGACTGGGACTTTTCAGCTTGGAAAAGAGACCGCTAAGGGGAGATATGATTGAGGTCTATAAAATCATGACTGGTATAGAGAAAGTAGATAAGGAAGTGTTGTCTACTACTACTCATAACACAAGAACTAGCGGTCACCAAATGAAATTAATAGGCAGCAGGTTTAAACAAATAAAAGGAAGTATTTCTTCACACAATGCGCAGTCAACCTGTGGAACTCCTTGCCACAGGATGTTGTGAAGGCCAAGACCATAACAGGGTTCAAAAAAGAAGTAGATACATTCATGGAGGATAGGTCCATCAATGGCTATTAGCCAGGATGGGCAGGAATGGTGTCCCTAGCCTCTGTTTGCCAGAAGTTGGGAATGAGCGACAGGGGTTCCGGTCATTCCCTCTGGGGCACCTGGCACTGGCCACTGTCGGAAGACAGGATACTGGGCTGCATGGACCTTTGGTCTGACCCAGTAGGCCATTCTTATGTTTTTATGATGTAGTCATTTTATATGCTAACACTTTCCATTCTATTAGTATCTCAGGAGGATGTTAAATAGCAACTACTAAAAGTCAGACATTTTGAAAACAGCAGGTCCAGATAATTTGACACAAGAATTTTAAAAGAACCAGATGAGGCGCTCACTGGACTGCTAGTCTAAGCACACTATGAAAGTTCCAGAAGATTGCATAAAAAGATAATGTTGTGCCAATTTTTTAAAAGGGTAAGCAGGATAACCCAGATAATTATAGGCTTCTCAGCCCGACATCCATCCTGGGCATGATAAAGGGGCAGTTAATATGGAATTAAAGGAAGGTTATATAATTAATGACAATCAACATGGGTTTATGGAAAGTAGATCCTGTCAACTAATTTATTTATTTTTTATTATTGGATTACAAGTTTGGTTGATAAAAGGTAATAGTGTTGATGTAATATAATTAGACTTCTGTAAGGCATTTGACTTGGTATTGCATGGCATGATTAAAAAATAGAATATACAATTAATATGGTATACACTAAAAATTAAAGATTGTCTAAGTGATAGGTCTCAAAATGTAACTGTAAATGGGGAATTATCAAGTGGGTGTGTTTCTAGTGGGTTTCCGAAGGAATTGGTTCTTGGCCCTATGCTATTTAACATTTTTATCAATGATCTGGAAGAAAACACAGAATCACTGATAAGGTTGGTAGATGACACTAATTGGAGAAGTGTGGCAAAGAGGACAAGTCACAGATATACAGCTATCTGGATTGCTTGGTTGGCCGGGCACAAGTGCATCTCAGAGTAACACACACACGGCTCCCTGTCCCAATCTTGTCTAAACTATCCCACCACACTGTCTCTTCATCAGATCTGTCCCTCCCCCACATCTTTCCCTGCTTCCCAATGATTCCCAATTCCAGTCTCTACCCCCAGCTTCTTATCTGATCTGAGTCTCCCCCTCCCATACCTACTGGCTCCCAGTCCCCTCCCAAGTCCCAGTATCCCATCTCAAACAGTCCCAGGTCGTCCCCCTCTTCCCCCCCCGCCATTCCCAGTTTCAAATTTATTTGGGCATAAGCTTTCGTGGGCTAGAACCCATTTCATTATGTATTTATACTCTGTTCATGTATTTATACCTGCTCCTGTATTTTCCACTCCATGCATCTGATGAAGTGGGTTCTAGCCCACGAAAGCTTATGCCCAAATAAATTTGTTCGTCTCTAAGGTGCCACAAGGACTCCTCGTTGTTTCAACTGAAGATAGTGTCTTCTACTGAGAAGTGTTGGGCAACCTTCATACTAGGCAGTGCTACCAGCTTTGCCTGTAATGTAGGCTCGTATGTATTTTTATTGGAGGGTGCTATTCCCTTCATAGTTAAGTTTAAAACTAGCTTCCCATTCAACTTCCTCCTTTACATAACCAAAATCAAACCAATACACTAATACAGCTTCTGCAAGAACAAGGTCATGAAATCCACACAAACCTAGAACTACAAAATAATAAAGAATTACACAATGCTGGGTTCAGCCCCAAAAAAGAACATGGAAATTATGAAGAATGGGGAAGATACACGTAGTTGTTCTGGATGCCAAAAAGCCCAACTCTGTCTCCTATCCAAAAGGTATGGCTAAGTGCTCCACCTGATTAAGTCTCATATTTCCATTGAGACGGGGCAATGCTGACACAACATGATGATAAGACTTGTGATACTCCACATTTATGAGTGCTCTCTCCTTTTTGGAAATACTATACTTTAACTTTGAAGATACACACAACTCCAAGTCCCTTACCCCTATTAACAGGAACTGTACTGAAAGCAGCAGGTGTTATTCTCGTGTATATGAGAAATATTGGAGATTTCTCAATATTCCTATCATCACACAAACAGCACACAGTTCTGACCAGCTGACGTAAGAGCAAAGTCCCATGGGGTAAAGCTGCCCAGTGTTTTCAGGGAGAAGCTGTTTACACGATGGGGAATTACCGGGTTATGGATTGTCTTCTGCAGTTGGTCCAAGGGCATCGTCGTCCCTCCTTCAGCCAAGTCTGTTGGCTGTGTGTGACCAGCGATGGATTTTGAATATAGTTAAATTTCTCAGTTTTGTTGGCATTGAAGAAAGGATCCCTTTGGAAAACCAAAATTAAGTTTTAATTAAAAAAACTGAATGAAGTAATCCTTGTTCAGCCTTCAAAATATTAAATTTTCTTCATGCTTTTTGACATACTAATGAAAATGTTTTAACAGGAATTTGCTGGCTTAATTTTACAGTTTCTACAAGATATGAAAATTAAGTGCTTAGTTGCCCCAGTAAGACATACCCCTTAACATAGGGCAGTGTGTACATAGCTACAAAGTTTGCTTGAGAACTCTGGGAATAATTGGTTCTCAATAGATATAATCTCTCCCACAGCTGCCTGGGAAGTGTGGACAATGCACAGTCCTTAAGCATGGTCCACCATTCTCCTTTCTACACAGCTGTCTAGATCTTGTTAGCATGGAAATTGTGGGAGAAGAACAGTCACAGTCCCACAGAGGAGCTGAGAAGGAGTGGTCCCTGTACTCAGGGACTGCAGTTGTTCCTGATCTTTATGTGGGAGTGCAAGAGGGGAAGGCTCTTTGAACGTTTCTACTTCCCACACAAGAGCCAGGCAAAATCTGGTCTGAAATAAGCAAGAGAGCAATTTTATTTTCTTCTTTTGCTAATTCCTAACTTTCCTGAGGGAGAGTCTGTAGGCTGATCTTTGCTTTCTCCTGACCAGTCAAAAGACCATGGGTTCTCTTACCTTTGATAATGCGGTGAAAAGACTAGCAAAAACCACAATTAAGACGAAAAGTTTCTGTTTTCTATATCCTTCAGCATATACAATCCCAGATATCAATGAATAGCTCAAGGACAATACTGACAGAGTCACTGAACAGATAGCTATGAACAGCAATGAAACTACAGCTTCTTAGTGTGTCCTGTACTCAGCAACCCCTCCCTTCTTCAGAAGGGCATCCCAGTGACCAGAATGTAATACCCAAATGTAAACCTACAGACAATAATATTATTTATAGTATTCTATTATGCAAACAAAGGCTATTTCATTTAAGCAGACTTAGTGGGGCCTATGTTTGCTGTATTACTGCCTGATATTTGTTACAATATATTTGACTAATCAGAACAAAGTCAACTATTGTACTCGTGCATCATGATTTATTTACTTCAGTCTCTCAGTGGAGGTGTGGCCTATTGTAACTTTTTTATTATATTTTATTTTTTTCTATATTTTATTATTATGTGGCAACAAAATACTTAGTTCTTCACCCATCAAAGCAATTTACAAAGGCAAATATCATTAGCCTCATCTTAGAGATGGAAAAACAGAGGCACAGAAGAGATATGATATTCCCAGTACAGAGAAGACTAGTAGAAGAGGCAAAAATGGAACCCAGATCTTATGACTCTTAATTTGGTAGCCTATTCACTAGACCATGCTGCTCCTTCCCATGACCTGTGACAGCAATCTAGACTTCATTAAAAAAGAGGACTCTGGGACTACGGAAAATGAACAAGCTTGAGAATTCTGTGGCACATATACAAACTGGCATAGCTAAAGGATATTAAGTGTGTAAGCCTGTGGTGCATTTGAAATCTTGGCAGTGTTGCAGGATGCCTCGAACAGTGTGGCAATTTCATACCAAGAAAGTGGGGCATAACATGGAGAGAAAGTTGGAATTTAGGTATTTCTGTATTTTGGAATGAGGGAATGGTATATAATTGCTGGGTTCTGCCTGTGGGTGGGGATTCACTGATAGAAATGCACAGCAGATGCCCAAGTTCCTCTCCCTGTCAACAGAGAGAAAATTACTTGCAATATTCATTAAGTTAAAGTCTCCAGACAGTACTGAAAGTGGTGAGCGGCATTATTTCTATTTCTAAATGTGGAGCAGGATTGAAATTAGGGTTTTCTAAAACTGGTAAACATATGCAGTTTTTCTGCTCCAAAATGAAAAAAAAAATTGTAATAACCTTAAATGTCACTTTGGTGTAATAATATCTCACTAACTCCAAAATATTCCTGGTAATAAACACTAACCGGCAGATAATCCTGCCATTCGCTATAGTCAGTCAAATTATCATTCTCCATGAGCTTTAAGAATTACTTTAAGAGATGTGGCCAGGTCAATTTAAACCCAAACCACAGATATTGTAAAAAAAACAAAAAACAAGTTTTACATAAAAACAATAGTAAGAGAAGTATCCCCTTTAAAAAAGAAAAAGCAGTGCAGTAAAATTAATTTGTTACTTTGGAAATAAAGGTTCCCCTGTAATGTCTGTTCCCCAGACTTTCCAAGATTGTGCTAGTACATCAGAACTAGAAAGTGAAGACAGACTGTATAAAGTGAAATTGACTCATTTGAGAAAAACCTAAAAAGTAAACAAAATAAGACTAGTGTAAAATAAATTCGTTGTTAAAGGTTTAAATTTTAATAATCAGAGGAGTTTTTAATAATACAAGTAAAGGCATATTTTTAAAATATGATTTTAACCTTGCAGGGTCCTTTTAATTTTCTAGTTCTTATTTCTTTTGGATGCTCCCCGCAATGGAGTCAACCCTGTTTTCTGTATCCAAACACATCTGCGTTTTTTAAATTTCAACAGTTTTTTTTCCCTGAAGGGATATTGTCAATCTGTTTAAATCATATTTAATTTATGCTTACCTTTGTAACGAATAACCTCTTCAAAGCTACAAACTGAAATCTGACTGTAAATCAAATGTATCTGTTTCCATTTCGATCAGTTGTGGATTGTTTTAGCTGGTTACTCTGCTTGCACAGTAAAAATGGTTCCTCCACTCCTATTTCCTGGTTCCCATACACCAACACAATGACATCACCACATGTACACTGCTCTGAAAGCCTCCTCCCCAGGCATTCCTTAAAGAACCAGTGTGTGTCACAGGTCACTTGCTGATAACATAGCTTTATTTTTGGCTGTTCGGTTTCCACCACGTGTGGATTACTGTTTAAAACTGTCTTTTTGAAACAAATTGCTTTATTCTTTTTATACTTTATTTTTTTTTCATGCACTTTAAAATAGTTGTTTGAATTTCATCATGGTGAAAGATGCTGCCCTGGAGAATGAAATTCTTCCTTAAGCTGGATACTAGCTCTTAGTGCTAGCATCATGGTCCCCGACCATGGCAGCTGGTTGGTATAGGGTGGGGAACTTAAAATTAGACACATAACTGTCTTCTGCGCCATTGCTTCCAAAAAATGATCCGAAGGCCTGTCAGGAGGACACAGATTTTGCATGACACTAGTGTCTGTAGCCTTGTCTTTCCAGCTCACCACTGAACTGTTTACAGGTAACAGACAATTGTCTGCAGATGCTCTCCCATACCACCTGGGACCACCATGGAGTCTGCTGCGCAGGCAGCCAGGTGACCTCTCTTCAGCTGGAGAATGAGGAGGCCTCAGCTTCAGCAGGACAAGGTAAAGACGTCCCAGTATTGGCCCTAGAGCCTAGACTCTCCACCCTCTACGTTCCTCGCTATCACAAACCGCATCCCGGTAACCCAGGCACCCAATCCCCTCCGAAGTCCCAGCACAGCCTCAAAAAGCAAACTCAGCAATGTATGACAGCTTCTTTCCTGTCCCTTAAGTTGTCCTAGCTTTTTCATTATTGTTCTTGTTCTCCTTACTTTCCTGCCCCACCACATACACTCCAAGTGCCTGCTTATCTTTGTGATTGGTTTATATATGTAGAATTGGGGTTTGTTGGGTGCCACCATGCAGCTGGTACCCTTTGGGAGACTTCTTTCACACTTGTCTCTCCAGCTAACCATGCCTATGATGATTACCTACGCACCTGCATACCGTTGGCACCATTTCAGAGGCATAATAACACTTACACACTACTGTACGATTATGAGGTGATGTTTGGTGCTTAGTTTCCTCCCTAGCACTCCTTTTAATATACATGGAGACAAGCGAAAACGCTGAGTCTAAGAGAGAAAACCTCACCCTACAGGAAGCCTGGTCAGGGCCCGCAGCTCCTGGCACAAGGTGGAATTTCCCCCATTTCCAACTTGAAGATTAGCTGCAGGAAGCCAGACAGACTCAAGTTTCAGACATCCGCTACATTGTGCGAGTAATGCAGCAGGATCACACCATCCTGTTCCAGATTGTCTCTACCTGCTCTCAGAATCTGCTGTTAACCTGCAATCCTACTCCCTTCTGCAGCCTGGGTCTGGAATTGATGGTCTGTTTCACTGCATTGCCATGGCCACCGTGGGTCCGTCTGCACTGCAGCTGGCAGGTGTAATTGCCAGTTTGGGTAGATATACATCATGTGCTAGCTCCGTACAAGATAGTGCTCTAAATTAGCATTGTGGCCATGGCAGCATGGGCAGCGGCTCAGGCTTGTAACTAGAATCTCAGACAGGGTTGCTGTTTTTATGATCAGAGCAAGTGAATGTGTGTCTACCTGAGCTGAGCATTACATCTTGAAACTAGGGTTGCCAGATGCCTGTTTTTTGACCGGAAAACCCAGTCGAAAAGGGACCCTGGCGGCTCCAATCAGCACTGCTGACCAGGCTGTTAAAAGTCTGGTTGCTGTCGCAGCGGGGCAGGCAGACTCTGTGCCCAGCTCCGCGCAACTCCTGGGAAGCGGCGAACTATGGAGGAACATGTCGCTGTTTCCCGGGAGTTGCCTAAGGTCAGCACGGCCCGTAGCCCATACCCTGAACCCCCTCCCAGTGCCCCAATCCCCTCCTCTGGCTTAGAACCCCCTCCTGCACCCAAACTTCCTCCTGGAGCTTGCACCCCACACCCCAACTCCCTGCCTGATCCCAGAGCCCCTCGGTCCCAGCTCAGAGCGCCCTCCTACACCCCAAACCTTTCATCCCCGGCCCCACCCCAGAGCCCACATCCCAAGCCTAGAGCCCTCACCTCCCCCCCCCACACACACACACACACACATATCTCAACACGGTGCCCCTGCCCGGAGCCCCCTCCTGTACCCCAAACCCCTCATCCCCAGCCCCACTCCAGAGCCCGCATCCCCCAGCCGGAGGCCTCACCTCTTCCCACACTGAATCCCCTGCCTCACCCAGAGCCCCTTCCTGCACCTGGAGCCCACACCCCCAGCCCAGAGTCCATGCCTCAACCCACACCCAAACTGACTGCCTCAGCCCAGAGCCCTCTCCCACACTCCAAAACCCTCGGCCTCACCCCCCAGCCCAGAGCCCCCTCCTGCACTCCAAACTCCTCATCCCTGGCCCCATCCCAGAGCCCACACCCCCTCTCACATCCTAAAACCCTGCCCCAGCCCAGTGAAAATAAGCAAGTGAGTGAGGGTGTGGTTCAGCGAGCAACGGACGGAGGGGAATGGAGTGAGCAGGATGCGGGACCTCGGAGAAGGGGCAGGGCAGGGATGGGGTCTCAGGGAAGGGGCAGGGCAGGGGCCAGGACAAGGATGTTCAGTTAGAAAGTTAGCAACCCTACTTGAAAAGGCGCTGGAACACTTTTTAAAGTGGGGGTGCTCCCCCCTGCTCCTCCTAGAGCTGGGGCAAGGAGCAGGGCCTTGGCTCTGGGACAGGGGGACATGGACAGGGATAAGGGAGCTGAGCCCACAGCTGGGAGTAGGTGCGGATCCCCAGGCTCTGGGCTGATAGCTGGGACTCCGCGTGTGGGACTGAGACTGGAGCCCCAGACGCGGGGCCAGGCACGGGGCCGGCAGCCCCAGACTAGGAGTGGAGCCCTGTGTAAAACCTGGGTGTGCTACAGCATCCCCCGCACCCGTAGTTCTTGCACCTATGTTTGAAGCTGCAGTACAGACCTAGCCAATGAGATCTTCTCTATCAGGAGCCACGAATGGGCAGCAGAAATCAGGAATCTCCCAGGTTTGTGGGACTGATCTGAACCCATGGATGGGATTTCAGAAGCCTACAGTTATGTAAAAATAAACTCTTCCTGGGGTTGCTGAGTGTGTTCATGCTTTCTCTTGGCTGTGATGGGCAGCAACAGTTTCATATACAGTTTGTAGGAGGGAGGGTCAGATCCTGGTGTGGGCTCAGGAAGGGATTAGTGAGAATGGCAGGCAGGGTATTTGCCCAGAGATAGTACCAGGGAGCCCAGTCCTGAACGGAGTCTGTCAGTTCCTTGGTTCCCAACCTCCACTACTAGTCTCAAGAGCAGCATTTGACTTCCCTTGGGTTTCCTCCAGTCCATAGTTCTCCTTCTGGGCCTACTGCTATTGCTGTCCCAGCTCAGTAGGTAGATTTTCTTTCCATACCCCTGTAAGCAGAGTCAGAATGAGCGCTACCGTGAGATCTGGTAGTGAGCTGTGGAAAAGGACTTCAGGGGCTGATCTCGTTTGCATGGGCACACTCACCCTGCCTAGTATGAAGGACTGCCTGCCCAAATGTTCACTTTGGCTGCTGTGGGATCCCCAGTCTCTTTGTTATTGGGGCAGGAGTAATAAAGGGTTGTTATCCTGGATATGTGAATCAAGGACAGTAGAACTGTACTTGGCATTTTATGATGGAGGGATTCGCCCTCAACTAAGCAGCACTCACTAGGCAAGGGACATGGGTTCCAAAGCTGGGTGCGGGGAGACAGGTATGTGTATCTGGTAGTGTGGGTCCCTTCTGAGGGCCCGAAATACCACTTTTACTCCTGTTCTCTCCAGTATGTAATAACAGAGCTAATTTTGACTCCATTAGGAGTCTTGTTACATGCTACAGAGCAGAAACCTAGGTCTAAGCATTAGACCTACTTTGGACTAGTGGTGCACCAGCACTGAGGCTCCCCTACTACCAGCTAAACTCACTGAGAGCTGAAGTCACTAAAGAGCTGATGTTACTAAGAACTGTGTTGCTTGAACCAAAGATAAATTCAAGATTTCTCACTATTTTGGTATTTACATTGTACAATAAACCTCCAAGCACAATATTTAAACTGTTATAACTTGTCCAGATTTTCACCAGGATCCTGAAAGGTACCCCTGTTTAACACCTCTCCTGCCAAAGGCAGACTTTCTACTTCCACCTACTGAAGTGCTACTGCTGTTCAAAACAGGCTATCAGAATTGTTTTATACTTGATGAGGGGCCTGTTTCCTGAAATGATCACAACCAGCCCTAATATTTACAGGGTTTTGCCTCCTTATTCCTGACTAACATTTGCCAACCATGCCAAAATCCTCAATTGGGACAGGCAGGCCTCCTAGCTCCCACATGTGTGGCTTCAGCTGGTAGAGCAGATGCCAGGTGGGGTTAGCTACACCACAAATAAAGGAGTATGGAGATTCTTCAGCAAAAACAACTCATTGGTGGGAAGTATTATCATGTGGTCGTGGTTTGCTTTAAGCCATTTTCAAATCAGAGAGTTGCTAAAGATAGGAAATGTTATAGGAAAATATAATATTGTTTATAGCTGGGGTATCTGAGAAGCCGTACAATGGTATTCCTGCAAAATAGTGATGACCCTGTTCAAATATTAATAGACAGCTACATACCATCTCCTATCCCACATAGCTAATTACACATCACTACCATCCTGGTAGTGTACAACCAACTGTCATCCCTGTGGAAGTAAAAGGCCCGGGTAGAGACCGTCGAATCGTGGAAGTCAATGAATGGCTATGCAGCTGCTGTCGGAGAGAAGGCTTTGGATTCTTTGACCATGGGATGGTATTCCAAGAAGGAGGAGTGCTAGGCAGAGACGGGCTCCATCTAACAAAGAGAGGGAAGAGCATCTTCACAAGCAGGCTGGTTAACCTATTGAGGAGGGCTTTAAACTAGGTTCACCAGGGGAATGAGACCAAAGCCCCATGGGAAGTGAGATACCGGGAGGAAGCACAAGCAGGAGAGTGCAAGAGGGGAGGACTCTTGCCTCCTACTGAGAAAGCAGGACGATCAGCGAGTTATCTTAAGTGCCTATACACAAATGCAAGAAGCCTGGGAAACAAGCAGGGAGAACTGGAAGTCCTGGCACAGTCAAGGAATTATGATGTGATTGGAATAACAGAGACTTGGTGGGATAACTCACATGACTGGAGTACTGTCATGGATGGATATAAACTGTTCAGGCAGAGCAAAAAAGGTGGGGGAGTTGCATTGTATGTAAGAAAGCAAAGCAGTATGGCTGCTCAGAGCTCCGGTATGAAACTACAGAAAAACCTGAGAGTCTCTGAACTAAGTTTAGAAGTGTCAGCAACAAGGGTGATGTCGTGGTGGGAGTCTGCTATAGACCACCAGACCAGGGGGATGAGGTGGATGAGGCTTTCTTCTGGCAGGTAACAGAAGTTACAAGATTGCAGGCCCTGGTTCTCATGGGAGACTTCAATCACCCTGATATCGGCTGGGAGAGCAATACAGCGGTGCACAGACAATCCAGGAAGTTTTTGGAAAGTGTAGGGGACAATTTCCTGGTGCAAGTGATGGAGGAACCAACTAGGGGCAGAGCTCTTCTTGACTTGCTGCTCACAAACCGGAAAGAATTAGTAGGGGAAGCAAAAGTGGATGGGAACCTGTGAGGCAGTGACCATGAGATGGTCAAGTTCAGGATCCTGACACAAGGAAGAAAGGAGAGCAGCAGAATATGGACTCTGGACTTCAGAAAAGCAGACTTTGACTCCCTCAGGGAACTGATGGACAGGATCCCCTGGGAGAATAACGTGAGGGGGAAAGGAGTCCAGGAGAGCTGGCTGTATTTTAAAGAATCCTTATTGAGGTTTCAGGAACAAACCATCCTGCTGTGTAGAAAGAATAGTAAATATGGCAGGCGACCAGCTATGCTTAACAGTGAAATCCTTGCTGATCTTAAACACAATAAAGAAGCTTACAAGAAGTGGAAGACTGGACAAATGACCAGGGAGGAGTATAAAAATATTGCTCAGGCATGCAGGAGTGAAATCAGGAAGGCCAAATCACACTTGGAGTTGCAGCTAGCAAGAGATGTTAAGAGTAACAGGAAGGGTTTCTTCAAGTATGTTAGCAACAAGAAGATGGTCAAGGAAAGTTTGGGCCCCTTACTGAATGAGGGAGGCAACCTAGTGACAGAGGATGTGGAAAAAATTAATGTACTCAATGCTTTTTTTGCCTCTGTCTTCATGAACTAGGTTAGCTCCCAGACTGCTGCACTGGCAGCACAGTATGGGGATAGGGTGACCAGATGAGACAAAGAAAATATCAGGACACATGGGGAGGGGGCAGAGAAAAAAAAAACGGAGTGCCACCAGCGGAGCAAAAATAAAATTAAAAAAGGAAGGCCGGCGGCAGAGGGGAAAAAAAAAACGCAGAATGCCGCGAAATGTCGGGACAAACATCGGTCGGGACGCGGGACAAACGCCTAAATATCTTCTGGTCACCCTACATGGGGAGGAGGTGACGAGCCCTCTGTGGAGAAAGAAGTGGTTCAGGACTATTTAGAAAAGCTGGATGAGCATAAGTCCATGGGGCCGGATGCGCTGCATCCGAGGGTGCTAAAGGAGTTGGCGGATGTGATTGCAGAGCCATTGGCCATTATCTTTGAAAACTCATGGCGATTGGGGGAGGTCCCAGATGGCTGGAAAAAGGCTAATGTCTTTAAAAAAGGGAAGGAGGAGGATCCGGGGAACTACAGGCCAGTCAGCCTCACCTCAGTCCCTGGAAAAATCATGGAGCAGGTCCTCAAGGAATCAATTCTGAAGCACTTAGAGGAGAGGAAAGTGATCAGGAACAGTGAGCATGGATTCACCAAAGGCAAGTCATGCCTGACTAACCTAATTGCCTTCTATGACAAGATAACTGGCTCTGTGGATGAGGGGAAAGCAGTGGATGTGTTATTCCTTGACTTTAGCAAAACTTTTGGTATGGTCTCCCACAGTATTCTTGCCGGCAAATTAAAAAAGTATGGGCTGGATGAATGGACTATAAGGTGGATAGAAAGCTGGCTAGATCATCGGGCTCAATGGGTAGTGATCAATGGCTCCATGTCTAGTTGGCAGTCGGTATCAAGCAGAGTGCCCCAAGGGTCGGTTTTGTTCAATATCTTCATTAATGATCTGGAGAATGGCGTGGACTGCACCCTCAGCAAGTTTGCAGATAACACTAAACTGTGAGGAGTGGTAGATACGCTGGAGGATAGGGATAGGATACAGAAGGACCTAACATATTAGAGGATTGGGCCAAAAGAAATCTGATGAGGTTCAACAAGGACAAGTGCAGAGTCCTGCAATTAGGATGGAAGAATCCCATGCACTGCTACAGAATAGGGACTGAATGGCTAGGCAGCAGTTCGGCAGAAAAGGCCCTAGGGGTTACAGTGGACGAGAAGCTGGATATGAGGCAACAGTGTGCCTTTGTTGCCAAGAAGGCTAACACCATTTTGGGCTGTATAAGTAGGGGCATTGCCAGCAGATCGAGGGACGTGATCATTCCCCTCTGTTCGACATTGGTGAGGCCTCATCTGGAGTTCTGTATCCAGTTTTGGGCCCCACGCTACAAGGAGGATGTGGAAAAATTGAAAAGAGTCCAGTGGAGGACAACAAAAATTATTAGGGGGCTGGAGTACATGACTTATGAGGAGAGGCTGAGGGAATTGGGATTGTTTAGCCTGCAGAAGAGAAGAATGAGGTGGGATTTGATAGCTGCTTTCAACTACCTGAAAGGGGGTTCCAAAGAGGATGGATCTAGACTGTTCTCAGTGGTAGCAGATGACAGAACAAGGGGTAATAGTCTCAAGTTGCAGTGGGGGAGGTTTAGGTTGGATATTAGGAAAAGCTTTTTCACTAGGAGGGTGGTGAAGCACTGGAATGAGTTACCTAGGGAGGTGGTGGAATCTCCTTCCTTAGAGGTTTTTAAGGTCAGGCTTGCCAAAGCCCTGGCTGGGATGATTTAGCTGGGGATTGGTCCTGCTTTGATGACCTCCTGAGGTCCCTTCCAACCCTGATATTCTATGATTCTAACTGTTATGGAACCTTCTGGCTTTAGCATTCCATTACTCTTGGAGTTAATGAGAATGCGTCAATACAGCCTTTCCACCTCAGCACTGGAAAGTGGTATTTCCATAGGTGCAACAATCCTTCCCTTATTTCTTAACCCAAATTTTATTAGTTTTTATTCTTATCATTCTGTTAACAAAAACATATTTTTAAGGAGGATTAGGGAGTTGCTGAAATCCTCATAAATCTGTGTCCATCGCATCTACCCCCAACAAACATTCTCTCTGAGGCAAGAACTCCTGCTTTGTCTGCAGTACTTCCAGCCCAGCTATTGGGAGGCTGAGGTGTACTAGAGAAGAACATCATGAACTTTAATATAGCTGCTAAACTCTGGCTTACATGGACCTTTCTCTGCTCTTAATTTATATATCCCATGCCAACATACCTGATAGGACCCAATTTCTTCACCACAAGGCACAACAGATATTTCCATGTCTCATGTTCCCCTAATTCCTGAATGGCGTTTCCAGCCAACTACAGTGAGACAAGCAATCTTGCTAGCCCCTATTTCCAGCAGGGGCGGCTCTATGTATTTTGCCGCCCCAAGCACGGCAGTCAGGCAGCTTTTGGCGGCGTGCCTGCAGGAGGTCCACTGGTCCCGTGGCTTCAGCGTACCTGCCGCTGAATTGCCGCCAAAGCCGTGGGACCAGAGGACCTCCCGCAGGCATGCCACTGAAGGCTCCCTGACTGCCGCCAGCACAGCGACCGGCAGGCTGCCCCCCATCCCCGCGGCTTGCCACCCCAGACACGCTCTTGGAGCGCTGTTGCCTGGAGCCGCCCCTGATTTCTAGGGCTTCATTCAGCTGTGGCAGAATGGATACCTGGAAAGTTTGCAACCAGGATGGATTTGATTTAAATCAAATTGATTTAAATCATGATTTAAATCACTAGTCAGGAAGTCTCAATTTAATCATGGATTTCTACATAAAAGTGCGTTCTTGTTGATTGTTATAACCTTAATACATATTCTTCACAACTCAGAGATAGATGTAGGTTTCATTTTTAGAAGGTACACACTATACATTTTTAAACATTGGCCGCCCCTTCTAGGGTTCAGAGTAGCAGCCGTGTTAGTCTGTATCCACAAAAAGAACAGGAGTACTTGTGGCACCTTAGAGACTAACAAATTTATTAGAGTATAAGCTTTCGTGGACTGGTGCCGCCCCAAGTACGTGCTCAGTTGGCTGGTGCCTGGAGCCGGCCCTGCATGTGAAGAAAACTATTGTCCTTTGAGGTGGGCCTATCCTTGAGCCATTCAAAGAGAATAGCTCTCGTGCTAGTTGGAACCAAGCCTGTCAGAATAAAGCAGAGCTCTTACAGACACCTTAAGCAGCGAATGCTCACTGAAAACCACATCTCTCTGTGCTAGTCCTTTCTGAGGTGTCTTAGACACCTTTCCTGGGCAGGGCAGTGTCTAGAATAGACTAAACTTGTGAAATCCAGGCTGTTTTTTTTCCAATACAGACCACAAAATGGCATTTAGAACACAAAATAGAAGACAGGGTACAAAATGGAAGTCACAGAACAAAATGGAGTTCACAATTCATTACCGACATATCACAGACTGTCACAAGAATAATAGCACTTCCCTACCTTACAAATGTGTTCTGAGGTTTACACATTAAAGCTTGTGAGGCACTCAGATACTACAATAATGGGAGGTACCCATTTAAGTACCTTATAGTACCTGAGGGACAAGGTCCAAAAACTAAAATAGCATGTTTGCTTTAATGAAATGACAGTGTAGTTCAGAATCTTACTACAATGTTGACTAAAGAAAAAATTGTCAGCAGCAGTATGGGAATATGCCATCCCCTCAAGTGTAAGAATGAAAAATTACAAAAGTTAAGAATACATACCTACTAGAAGAGCTGAAAGTATGGCCTATAGTAATCAGTTGCAAAATGGGTACTTTAGGGTTGAAGCAGGCTGATTCTGCCAACTTTAAAGGGCCAGCTCCCAGAAAGGCATGCTGGGAAAAAGTTCCTATAAGAGGGTAACCCAACAGCAGAAAGGGTTAGTAGAGCTCAAATAATCACAAAAGAAGCTGCTGGGAAGGGGAAGAAAGAGACCTGTATGGTTAAAAGGTCAGCATTATAGCATATGGTGTTTTTACAGAGTACTAAAAACCACTATTGTTAAATTATATAATAGAAGGTCTAATCCCAGATTGTAGTAAAAATTCAATCAGTCTGATGATTCCCTGTGAAACAAAGAAAGATTCTAGGGTCTCTGAACTTTAAATAGGTTGTTTTTAGAAGCTCTAGTTGCAAAATACTTGTTTAAAAAGTAGCTGTGAGGTTGTAATGCTAAACCCTTTTGATAAACCCAGACTGGGTAGGAGTCATAAAGAGAAGAGGCTTATCCTTTTTTGAGTGGTTTAACATTTGCAGTATCTCAGTTCTTTAAATAAATAAATACATAAGAGCCAGTTTTTTGTGCATTTGAAGGTTTGGATCAGGTGATGGGGTTGGAGGAAAAGATGAAATATGGGTGAAGGAGAGCAAAATGAAAGAGAATATTTATAGGAAAAATAGGATAATAGATAAAGCTACCTTCAATATTAAGAGAAGACAGGCAAAATAAAAATCTGAATTACTTCTGACCCAAAGGAGATTTTTAAACTTTATTATTTTGAAATATGAACCACTTCCACATTAAAAACTGTGAAATTTCTGCTGAATTAAATTAGAGAAATGTGCTTGGTTACCTATCTGTAGGTGGCAACATAGAAAGATTTTCCTGTTTCACAACCCTATTTTGGCTCTTGATGTTGTTGTTGGTTGTTGTCATTTCACATTAATGTTGAGATAGCATTTAAATGTTTCAACCAGGCTGGGGCCTAATTGGGCTAGCACTATACAAACATAGAAAATGATGGTCGCTACCCCAAACAGCTTGTGATATATGTATGTAAATAGATAGATAGATATTACAGTGTCAGTATTGTCAACTTCAGGAGATCAAAAATCATAATTGGACCCCCAAAATCATGAGATTTTTACAAAATATTATATTTTGTTTTTTAGGTCAATCTCTTGATTTTTGAACCTCCCCTGCCCATCCCCAGGGTGTCTGCATGTGACAATCGGTGTTGCCAGCTCTCCCACATGCACTGGATAAGGTGATTTTGATCCCTGTTGCAGGGGCTCTCATCCCACATTTGCCCATCTCTTATCCAGCAATTAATCCTGTCACCCATCAGTTCTGTACCCCCTCAACCTCCCTCAATTCAGCACCCGCTTAGTTCAGTCCCCCAGCCACATTATCACCACCCCATCAGTTCAACCCCCTACTCTATCAACCCCCACTGCCCTCAGTTCACCTTCCCAGCACTTACCTCATTTGCTCAGAACCACCATCAGTATAGCCCTCCCATCCCATCAGCCATCACCCTCCTCACTCCAGCCTCACCTCTTTTCCCACTTCTTAGGCTGGCAGGGGAGCAGCCGCCTTGGGGCTGCTATGTAAAATTAAGCCTCACTTAGAACTTGCAGATGTCAGGATTTTTTTTTTTTTTTTTCAGTTAATTCAGTTGCTTAGTTGAGGGTTGCCCCTCCCCTCTTCTTTATATCTCATGAAGTTTCTCTTCCCTGCTGGGGTGTAACCAGCTGTCTCTTCCCCCCCACTTGTTAGCTTGATAGCTTTGTTTATCTGATATGTAAATGAATTCTCAGTATCTTTCAAAGTATTTTTGAATGAACTGCCTGATGGAGAAACCACATTCCTTGGTTTAGGGTGGGATAACTCCTGTTTGACTGGAAACACATTTGTGCCACTGCCAGGGGGAAAAAAATCCTGACATTTGAGAGTTCTATCCTACGATCATGAGTGAGGCTTAATTTTACTCAGAAATCATGATTCTTGCAATCAATTCATGAGAGTTGGCTTGTTTGCAGTGTGTATAGACTTTCCTGTTGAACTCCTCTCCTTGTGACAAAGCTATTGTTAAAAAAGTGACTGGTGGTGGTTGTGCTGGCAAAAAAGAATTGGGCCATAGTAAGAGACAGAAAATGCAAATCTTAATTCAGTCTTTTAGTTACAAAATCAGGACCCAGTTGCTAAAACTCATGCACCCAATAGAACACTCAGAGGGTAGGATAATTTCCCCACTAATGTAATTTAACTCCTTCCACTAGAGCAATGTGTTGCTTGCTCATAAAACAGAACAGTCGTATATATTTTGTATAAAAGTACAAGTAAACCATTTCAATGGAACTGAGTTTCATGATTGTTCCCTTTGCCAGAGCGACAATAACAATACTGATGGCACCATGGAATTTAAACTTTGATCATCCCTTTCTGAGCAAAAAATGTGTTGGGAACAGTACTGTCAATTTTTCAATCAACTAATTTGATTCATAAAAAATTGCAGCTGTTGAATTCATAGCAATTTTCCAAGTGGGAATTGCTGAAGGAAGGAAGGAAATGTTATGGAAAAGTGAAACAGGTTGTTATTGTTTATACCTGGTGTGTCTTTCTGAAAGTTCATACAAGAGTTATATTGCAAAATACTGGTGACAACACTGTGTATGTGTGGGTGCTACAAATGCGTATCACTGACCACCCAACCCCGCTGCCCCAGGCACAACACTCTAGCCTCCTGCTAATGACACCCAGCTGCTGTGGAATCTTCTGGCTCCTACATTCCATCTTTCTCTCAGTAAACAAGAGTCAAAAGAGCTGCTCCCACCTGAGAAATGAATTGAAACAACAACAACAAAAAATCTGCATATTCAGCTCTCTTCCACTTGCAGCCTACATCTGATTTCCACACTCAGCATTTTAACTCTTACTTATCTCTATGGAGGATTATGGATTTGTTCAGCTCCTCATTAAGCTGTGTTTACTCCCACCCTACAAGAAAGTCTCTGATGGCTAAATAAGGGGGGTTTCTTTTCAGAGGTGATGTGCAGTTGCAGCGCCCACAGTTGTCAGGGCAATTCTGTGGGAGGTGCAGGTGTTCTACAGCAGGAGTGGTGCCAGGGTTTTTGCCGCCCTAGGCGGCAGCACTCCTCCTCAGAGCATTCGGCGGCCGGGGTCCTTCTGCTCCGTGTCTTCGGGGCGCTTCGGCAGCGGGTCCTGGAGCGAGTGAAGGACCCGCCGCCGAAGTGCCCCAAAGATGCGGAGCGGAAGGACCCCCCCACTGCCAAAATGCCGCCCCCCCAAATCCTGCCGCCCTAGGTGACTGCCTAGGGTCGCCTAATGGAAGCGCCGGCCCTGTTCTACAGACTGCCTTAACTTTAAGCTGAAAATGTTGGCCTACAGACTTTGTCCATTTGCACTCCTGTGCAAATCTGTTCAACAATAGGCCATGTGTTCCTGATGCCCCCTTTTCAATACCCAGAGTCAATTACTTTTTATCTCATTTGCATGCAATCCTAAAAGGCTTTGACATTTTTCAATAATAAATACAGAGTAATATTTTACATGTTTACAATAGATTTTGGCATAAACATATCACCACAGTTTAGATTCCTGCTAGTTGGAGGCGATCCAACTATTAGTTGTAAATTTTAGCATTTTTCATCAAATATAGTCTTCCATTATTCAGCCAGTTTTGCCCCAGTTTCCATGGTTATGGAAGGAAAAAATAGGTGATAATGGACTGATTGATGTGCTTTGAAGAAGTTTTGGTTTTGTTAGTTGTTTTAATTATGCTCTGGGTTGGAGTGCAAATTCAATGCTGGTTTTATACCCGGGGAAGGGTTTCTTGAAAGTAAATGAGATTGTTGGGATCACTGTTTTTTTAGTAAAAACAATGCGGAGTCCTTGTGGTACCTTAGAGACTAATAAATTTATTTGGGCATAAGCTTTTGTGGGCTAGAACCCACTTTATCAGATTCATGAAGTTGAAAATACAGGAGCAGGTATAAATACATAAAAAGATGGGAGTTGTCTTACCAAGTGTGAGGTCAGTCTAAGGCAACTCCAATCTTTTCATAGTGGTAGCCGTGTTAGTCTGTATCAGCAAAAAGAATGAGGCGTACTTGTGGCACCTTAGAGACTAACATTTATTAGTCTCTAAGGTGCCACAATGACTCCTCGTAGTTTTTGCTGATACAGACTAACATGGCTACCACTCTGAAACCTGTTTTTTTTTTAAGTGATTTCGTATCAAACTCTCTCAATTCACACATAATAGCTTTCTAAGTACCAGGCTTGTGAACTCAACCTGCGATGTCCAAAGGAAGCTGCTTTCTTTCTGCCTTGTATGTTGCCAGTAAAAAAGGTCTAATAATCAAAGTGTAGTTGATATTTTGGCTGATGTGTGAACAGGAAGAGAATCCATATTCTCTAGTAGTTGCATTACTCCTGTTAGCAGAAGTTTCTTGTGAGTAAGCATAATGAATTCAACACAAAGGGGAAAGATAAGAAAACAAAGATTCTATTTTTACCTAGTAACTCTTATGATTATTATAAATGGATAAAGTCTGCTTATCTTAAACCCAAGCTCCATTCTGCTCTCAAAGTGGAACAAACACGTTTATTTTACAGCATCAGAAGCTTTGGCAAAGTCAGTGATTAAACATTTCCTTTTACTATTTATGTGTGGAGGTAATATTGATCGGTTTTCTTAAACTAATAGTTCTGGATCTTCCTTATATGTGGATTGGTATTTGAATGACTGCCACTGTTTGGTTTTTCCCCTCAGTTCTAATGTTATACAATGTGCCAGAAAGAACAGATCATTATAGATGAGCACAAGCAGCCTGTAGTCCTTAGTTTATAAAGGTGCAAGATGATGGTAAGATTACTGGCCTGATTCTGATATCACAACAGTTTTACACACTAACTTCACTGACTCAGTGGAGTCATTCCTGATATGAACCAGTGTGAGATCAGATTTACCCTAATGGTATGTCTACACAGCAATGTAAGCCTAAGGTTAGTTGGACTCAAGTCAGCTGGCCTATGTCAGGGAATCCTGGGCTTGAGCGTAGGGTTACCATATTTTGTGCCTCCGAAAGGAGGACACTCCACGGGGCCCCGCCTCCGCCCCCCAGCCCCGCCCCCCTCCCCAACTCCGCCCCCTCCCCAAAGTCTCCGCCCCCTCCCCTGCTTCCCGCGAACATTTAATTCGCGGGAAGCCTGAAGCAGGTAAGGGGGGGTGTGGGGGAGGAGGCGCGGCCCAGGCTGGCCCCCCGGCGGCTCCAGCCTGGGTCGGCTCGGGCCCTGGGGTGCCGGCCCCGGCCCCCGGCCAACCACCCCCGGCCCGCCCAGCACTGCCGGCAGCCCAGCGCACCCCCGGCGGCCCGGCCCCGCGACCCCGGACCGGCTCCCGGCCCCGCGGGCCCGGCCCCCCGACCCCGGACCGGCCCCGCGGCCCGGCGCACCCCGCGGCCCCGGCCCGGCTCCCGGCCCCGCGGCCCAGCGCACCCCCCGGCGGCCCGGCCCCGCGGGCCCGGACCAGCTCCCGGCCCCGCAGGCCCGGCCCGGCACCGCGCGCCCGGCCCCGCGACCCCGGCCGGGCCCCACACCGGCCCCGGCCAAAGAGGCCCCGGCCGAGCCCTCCCTCCCTCCCGATTTTCCCGGACATGCCCGGCTTTTGGGGATTTCCCCCCGGACGGGGATTTGAGCCCCCAAAAGCCTGACATGTCCGGGAAAATCCGGACGTATGGTAACCCTACTTGAGCGTCTACACTGCATTTTAACCCTAGGTTAAGATTTTCTGACCCATGCTTGAACGTGGGGTTTGGCATCCACACGGCAGTGCTCAGACCTGAGTCACAGTAACCCTATTCCAGAGTGCCTAGCACTGCTCCCCGCCACATTCCATAGTGTCAGCACTGTAGCCCTATGAATGTGTTGCACTGTGAGAAAACTCTACTGCCCACCCTGTTTCCTAACTGTGACCGTGCTATTGATGAGACTCAGGTGCCCATAAGGAGCACATGAGTACATGCATAATTAGCTCCTTTGGTAGCTGTCTCAGTACAATGACTGCAGTGTGAAAAGGCTTTATATTGAACTACCATCTAATCTGAGAATTGGGCTCCCCACCTCTAGGCTGAGTCACATTGGCAAGACAATGCCCATATGTACCTGTTCTGAGGATAATTAGGACATCAATCTCCAGGGTGGCAAACTATTAAAATGAAATGTTGCAATTGTTAATTTTTAAAATGAGATTCAATGAAGGTGTTTTTGTTTGGTTTTTTATTTATTTTTGTCTGTTTTTTGAAGTTTGACAAATTTAAGTTTCAGAGGGAACAGAGAGAGAGAGAGAGAGAGAGCCTGGCGTCTGCGGAGCAATGAAGGGCATCTACAGGGCATGAGATGCAGTGTGCTCCGGGAATCCCGTATCCCTGCTCCCCTCCCCTGCACCCCACGAGGCAGAGATAAGGGATCCCTGGGAGGATGTGGGGAAATTTTGGGGCTGGCTCCCATTCACTGCCTCACAGTGCATGTTGCCCAGGCACCCCTCCACATGCAGCCCCAGGGAGATCGGGGTGGGTGAGCTGGGAGCAAGGGACAAACAGCGGAGCAGGACCAAGCATCTGCACACTCATCACCAGGGAAGCAAATGGGAGCCAGCCCCAAAACCTTCCCCCAGCCTCCTGCAGTGGTGTCTCGGGCTCCTCCTTGCTGCTGCACAGAGCTTGTCTGGAGCAGGTAGCAAAGCTGACAGGCAGCTCCTGGCTGCTAGGATGTTGGGGGTCATCCCTGCCCTGGCTGTGCTGAGGAAAGCAGATGCTTGGTCCTGCTCTTAATGTTATGTCTTGTGCACAAAACATTTGCAAGCCACGTTAGTCATTAACAGAAATGGTTTATCTTTGTGCAAATTGGGAAATACTTCTCAGCCAGAAGATTTTCAGGTATCATCTGGCTATAATAATTACCAGACAGCCCATACCACCCTGTGGTACAATGTGGTATTACAGTCTTTTAGTCTTTAGTAGTGAAAAATGTAATGACTTCTTGATATGAACAATGGCTAAATATTTTTCAGCAACGTCTCAACAATAAGCTGTGCGGCATTTTAAAACCCGAAAGATAGGATGGTCTTGTGGTTAAGGTACTGCACTGGGACTCAAAAGAGTCTTTTTCAAATCTTTGCTGAGCCACAAACTTCCTCTATGACCTTGAGCGAGTCACTCAATCTTTCTGTGCTTCAGTTCCCTAGGTGCAAAATGGAGCTATTAATATTTCCTCTCTCTCATGTCTATTTAGATTGTAAGCTCTTTGGGGCAGGGGCTGTCTCTTGCTAAGTATTTGGATAGAATCTAACAAAAGGGAGCCCTGATTTTGTTTGGGACCTCTAGGTGTTACCGTAACACAGATAAATAAGATACAATCTCTACCATTAATTCTTTGTACTAAAACAGAATACCATAATAAAACTTAGAAGGCTATCTTACACATCATGTCATTGACTTTTAATCAACACTCCTCCGGGATTTCAATAGATAGGTCTGATTTTAAAAGTAAATTATACTATGGCCTATTGTTTTTAGGGTGACCAGATGTCCCAATTTTATAGGGACAGTCCTGATTTTTGGGTCTTTTTCTTATATAGGCTCCTATTACCCCCCACCCCCGTCCCGATTTTTCACACTTGCTGTCTGGTCACCCTAATTGTTTTTTTAAAAATAAGGAAGAGAAATAGCTTTCAATATCCTTTTCAGTTGAAGTAACATTGGCATTGTATACACCAAGTATATTGGATACTAATGCAGATTAACTAGTACTCCTTGAAGCAACACAGCGATGGTATGATTAAAGGAATAGCAGTTAGAAGGCTGTTAACAGCCTTCTGAGGTGGGAGGAGGCCACATGTGTCATGGTGCCTATTAAGCTCCCTGATGGAACTATATGAAGTAACAGGGCCATTTGTTTTTTTTTTTAAAGCACCTGTAATAGTTTGGTGCAGCATCTGATTCACAGGACTGACCTTTTTAAAACATCACTAATCTATAAATCAGACCCAGAACATTAGTCAGTGCTAAAACATTCACGTACCAAAGAAGAGATGCAAGAGGCCACTAAAAATTTACGACCAAGAAAAGTGTGTGAACCAGATAGCCTATCAACTTATCTAATCAGTTCCTAATATAACAAAATTAATGATCCATTATTTAATACTGCCTATCCAATTAAAGCCTTCAAGATTCTTAGAGTACATCTACGTACACAGCAGGGTAAGCCCAGGTTTGAGCCTGGGCTCAAGCCTAACCCCCGTTGCATCTACACACATGTCGTATTAATCTAGGCATAAATGCTGGAACTAGGGGTGCTGAGAGTGCTGTTGCAATCCCTGGCTTGAAGTGGTTTCCATTATCGATAGGGTTTACAGTTTGGTTCAATGGCTCTCAGCACCCCCACTATACAAATTGTTCCAGCACCTCTAAACCTAGGGCTCGAACCTAGACTCCCCAGATCAGGGGTGACCAACCCGTGCCTCCGGAGCCGCACGCGGCTCTTCAGAGGTTAATATGCAGCTTCTGTCATAGGCACTGACTCTGAGGCTGGAGCTACAGATGATAACTTTTCAATGTGGTGAGGGGTGCTCACTGCTCAACCCCCTGCTCTGCCCCAGGTCCTGCCACCACTCCACCCCTTCCCCCAAGACCCCTTCCCTTTCCCCCCAAACTTGCCATACCCTCGCTCCTCCCCCCTCCCCAGCGGAGCCTCCTGCGCACTGCAAAACAGCTGATTGCGGTGGGCGGGAGGCATGGGGAGGTAGGGGGAGGTGCTGATTGATGGGGCTGCTGGTGAGCGGAAGGCGCTGGGGGCAGAAGGGGGGTAATGGATGGGGAGCTGACATTACTGTGGCTCTTTGGCAATGTTCATTGGTAAATTCTGGCTCCTTCTCAGGCTCAGGTTGGCCACCCTGCCCCAGATCATGCAGAGCTGGAGGATCCGTTCCAGTGCTAAGTTGGGACCTAGGGTCTAAGCCCTATTGCTTTCCTGCATGTATGCAGCCCTGGCTTGACTCGGGTTCCAGAAGTTCTCCAGATGTATCCCAGAGTTCCTTGGGACACATTTCTTAGTCCTCGCTATGGCAACAATCTGTGCTGCAGTCTATTGCACTCTATTGCCAATGGCAGCAGCACAAATCAGTGTTAACCCTGGTCTGCTGAACACCCATCTGCAAGCAAACTATCAGAGAGTCTGCAGGATTTTCAATGGAGACTAATCAGAAGAAGCCTTTTGCAAAGAGAGATGTGCTTCATGATCACAAGAGCACAGCCAAATTTTGGTGCATGCTGCTAGGGTGCCCCTGCACATGTAGCCCCAGAGAGGGAAGGGAGGGACTGGGAGCGCAGACCAGAGAGCAGAACTCCTGGCTTAGCTTGGCCTAGGGATAGGATGTCATATTAGCTTGGCTTCGGGAGGATGATCCCGAACACCCAACTTGCATAAAAAGCCATTTAGAATTAAGAAAAATGTCAATTTGGCTAAATCTTTCCTGTTGATGAATAAACCAAACATAACGTGTCTTGCAAATATTTTGTGCACAAGACACAACATTAAGAGCTTCACATATCATTAAGAGCTTGTTTATGCCAGTATGCCTGGCAGGAGTTGGATGTGTACTTCACATCCTCACCCATCCAGTTCCCCTGCCAGCCAGGCACACTGGCCACATAAACCTGCTCTGTGTGATACATGAAGCTCTTTTGTATAATTGACATCTAGAGGAAAAAAAGCATCGCCAAATCAAGCAGTTTGTTGTATGTATTAGTCCATGCATGGTTTATACAAACTGACGTGTCTTCCCAAGCTTTTTCAAACATGCAAGCATGTTTCTATGCTTTAAACTGTAACCGTTCCTTTTTTTTGTAGATACACATACAATTGTATAGCTCTCACATTGATTATCATATCTTGTGGATCTCAAACACTTACTGGTTTGTTTATTCCTACAAATATAACTACAAATATACATATGGCTTTATTTCTGGGTTCTTACTAGGGTGTTGACCAAAGAAACTGCTTTTCTGCTTACTTCTCAACAAAGGGTTAGTCTACACTGGCAACGTTTAAGCTTGTTTAGTCGCGTCATAGCTCTGGGAGAGATCCCAGCGCTCTAAAAAACCCACCTCTATGAGGTTACATGTTACAACACTGAAAATAAAATAAAAAATCTTTTTTTTTTATTTAACACTATTATAAATTATGGAGGTGAAGCAGGCACGAATGGATTCACTTTTTGTGGGCCAAACATATTTGTGGGCTCCCCTGGGGAATGAAGGGGTCAGGGGCAAGAGCACAGCGGGCAGGATGGATTTGATTTAAATCATGATTTAAATCACTAGTCAGGAAGACTCGATTTAATCATGGATTTCTACATAAAAGTGCATTCTTGTTGGTTGTTATAACCTTAATACATATTCTTCACAACTCAGAGATAGATGTAGGTTTCATTTTTAGAAGATACACACTATATTTATTTTGAAAACTTTTCAGATGAGTTTTACAGCTATCTCAGAAAATTGTTTGGTTATTTCATTTACCAAAGGTAATTGAAGCAGATATATATGAAGTCACTGGGAGGTGAACTATCTCCAATTCAACAGGTTAATCATTAATATTTGGAGGATTTTCTTGCCAGGCTGTATTAGAAGGAGAACATCACCGGACAGACATTTAAGTTGTTTTATTTAACTAAAAGTATTTATTAGTTAAGTATTCTGGATTTTTTCTTCAACAGCAAACATAATATTTTAACAAAAAAAGCATATGTCCCACCCTTCTCACATTTATCTCCAGACTTCTCCTTGTCCAGATCTAGTCTGCCCCCAATAATCTTCTATTCATTGAACTTTTTGTAACTTTTCACTTCTAGAGAGAGGTAAGGGATTGACTCTGTGTACACACATTTGCAGAGGGACAATAGAGTTGAGGTCTGTTATTAAAAACATTTTTGCTGTTAACAAATATGTTGCCTCTGGAGACACACATCCACAGTTTGAGAACTGCAAAACTAAGCATCTCTGATGGTATCTTCTAGACTGAGCACTGAGTCCCATTGGGTAGATAGAAAAATTAACCTAAATAATCTATACAGAAGTTTATGGAACCCCATAAGATTGGGTCCCTAATCCATGAACTATTAGAATTCATTTACAAAACTTTTCTTAAACATTACATGAATACATTGTCTCATACTATAGAATTAGAATTTATAATCCCTATTCCATGATGAGCTATAATGTATCTTAATTAAAACTATCTTTAGATAGGTTTTTTCCTCAAAAAGTGTTTTATCCAAAAATTCCATTTTAAATTAAAAAAAGATTTTTTTTTTAATCATTGATTTTTATCCACCCTAACAGCGGGGCATGGTGGGGGGGGCGAAGGATTGGTCCCCAGCTGGAGCGAGGCAGGGGCCAGGGGCAAGATGAGCACAGTGGGGCATGGGGGTAGGATTAGTCCCTGCTGACTGGAGCAAGGCAGGGGTTGGGGGCAAAAGCACAGCAGGGCGGGAGCTAGGGTTAGTCCCTGGAGCAAGGGATGAGCCGGGGGTAAACTGCAAACACAGTAGGGATGGGGAGGGGGTAAGCAGGATCTCCATCCCTGCCCCTGCCCACATAGAGCAGGTACCTACCTTCTCCCTGGTTCTAGCCCATTCTCTTAATTTCTCTCTGCACTGAGCTGACCCTCCTCCAGTGTGACAAAGTGGGACTGTTCTTAATGTTTTCTCTGAATACTGTGTGGGTGCCTCAGTTTCCCCTATGCATTTATTAAGTATCTAGGTGGTGGGATAAGGGTGTGTGATTGTTGCAGAACCCTAGGCAGGTGTGACGCTGTCTGCACAGAGAATGGCTGACAGGGGTGCAAGGTCTGGCCAGGAGTTAGGGTGAGGGAGGGGGCTCAGGGTTGGGACAGGAGGTTGGGGATGTGGAGCGCTTACCTGGGGCAGCTCCTGTTTGGTGTGAGGGATGCAGGAGCTCCTGTTTGGTGCTCAGGGAGGAGATGGGGGGGGGGCATGGGGCGGGCATGGGGCTGGTGTGTGTGTGGGGGCATGGGGCTGGGGGTGTATGAGGGGGTGCAAGGCTGAGGGCAGGGGGCTGGGGATGTGGGGGGGTGCAGAGGGCTGGGGGTGTGTGGGGGGTGTGTGGGGGTTAGGGGGCATGTGAAGGGGTGCATGGGTCAGGGAAGGGGGCTGGGTGTGGGCAGGGGTCAGGGCAGGGGGCTGGGAGTGTGTGGGGGGGCTGCAGGGATCAGGGCAGAGGGCTGGGGGTGTGGGCTGGGGTCATGGGGTGCTCCCAGCCCCCTGCCCTGAGCAGCTCACGGCGGGGAGCTGGAGGGGGTATGCCCAGTACTGAGCTGCAAAAATCTTAGGAACCAGTTCCCTACCGGTTCTTCGGGGGCGGGTCCTTCAGTGCCGTCGAAGACCCGGAGCGAGTATGGATGCCGCGCGGCCTGCGGGAGCTCGCAGCCCCACCCCCTTACCATGCTGCTCAAAGCGGCAGGAGCTGCGGAGCTGCCCAGGAGCAATCCAGAGCGCTGGCGCCGGGGCACGCTGAGGCTCTGCGAGAGGGGGGAAGGCGGGGGAGGGGCCGGGGGAGCCTCCCCAGCCGGGAGCTCAGGCGGGCCAGACAGGACAGTCGCGCAGGACGAATGTGGCCCACGGGCTGGTGTAACGACAGAAAAACCTCCCTCTCCCAATTGCTCACCCCTTTAACAACGGCTTCTAAACGGGCTTCTAAATTTAACAACCGGTTCACGCGAACCGGTGCAAACTGGCTCCAGCTCACCACTGGGTATGCCCCAATTCCACCCTCTTCCCCAAGGCCCCACCCCCACCTCTTCTCCACCTCCTCCTCTGGGTGGCAAGCATGCTGCAGCTCTGCTCCTCCCCCTCCCTTGCACTGGCAAACAGCTGTTCGGCAGCAGGGAGTGGGAGAGGAGGGGAGGAGTGGGGCAGGAACACGACATAAAACCTAATCTGTGTGTTATCTAACATACTTATATGGCCCTCAATACTGTAGTATCTGATTTCTCACCAGCTAGACTAGTTATCTTCACAACACCCCTGTGAATGGGGAATCCCATCTGTAAAAGAGCTGAGGCATAAATAGTGTCTATCTGCATTTTATGGCATCTAAACATCTAGTGGGACTTACAAAAGCACCTAAACAGATTAGTCATTCTTTAAAAATCCCAATAGAGTACCTTTGGAGACTTGCTCACAGTCACACAGGAAGTCTGTGGCAGTGCAGGCAACTGAACTCTGGTCTCCCAAATCCTAGGCTAACACCCACATTTCTAAATCATCCTTTCTTTCTTCATCAGTTTCTTACTTCATAACTGTATCTCTTCTCTTGAATTCAAGTGAAATATACACAGTGTTCTAGGTTACTTATGGGGGTGGGAGTGAGAATTTATAAGATAAAAAGGGATGAAGAATCTCTTTGGATCAAAATGTCTTGCCCAAGGCTTTCTTGTGGGGGGTGATTTTGGGCCGGGAGATGCAGAGACATCCAGAATTCTGGGGAGCAGGCATGCACAGAACATTTTTGTCTCATGACCTGATTTTTCTAGTCTTTATCCATGTGCCGATGTTCCCGGGTTTGTCCAAAACGGGTTGTTTGGAATTTTTTTTTTTTTTTTTTAAACCCATCTGGACAGTAATTCATGTAGGATCCTTAACTGACTTGTATCTCGAATGTTTTTCTCAGCAGTTTTGCCCCAGTACTTAGATAACGCTCATCAGCCTACAGTTCCCTTGGATCACCCTTAGATTTTTTTTCCCTAAGATAGGGTACAATACTGGCTACTTCTCACACTATTTATAATGACTTAGCACATTTTTAGTAGCGCAGCTGCTTGAGTCTTCCATGTCCTCAATCTCTTGTCTAAACAGCACCTGGTTCTTGTGACTCGCTGTAAAATGCTTTTTTGAGGTGGGGGATGGTGATAGTAAAACACTGTTGGAAAAAGCATCACTGAATAGCTCTGATCTATATTCATTGACTTCCATTGCAACGGAGATTTACAAAATCTTTCTCTTCATTAAAGAATACATAGAGTGATGGGTGACAGCAATTATTATGCTGGAAAGCGTTGGAACATAGGACAATAGCAACACAATAGGTACAACTAAATCTCAATATTCTCTCTCAAACAGTTGAACGGATTTAATCTACTAAACAGAAAACAAAACAAATTCCTCTTTAGGATGAGCCCAAACATGTTATGTTTCATCCCAGCTAAACAGTTTTTAGGAACATCTGAGCAACTGGAAAAGAGGGGATCTCAGACTTAATTATAGTGTTGGCTACCATGAATGCTATATTCCACAAACACAGCATGAGAGAGAATCATATTAGAAACCTAAGATCCAAAAGTAGATGTAAATTATAATCTATCATTTAGAAAAACATCTTCCATGAAAACCCTGGTAACTTTTACCAAGCTAAAATAATTTAGCCAGGATCAACAGGTACCATGATTGATAACAAAGTGATTCAGCACAGACAGCTAGGAGATTAACCCATTTTTAATTTGCTGAAAGACGTTCTATAGCCATCTGCATGCAAGAAACTGCAGACTAGACTTGCAGGCCCCAATGTGGATCTCCTTGATCTATGGGCAGAGAGAAGATGTGAGAGATCATCCTGCACTTATTAATAAGGTAGATACTGTAAGCAATGCATTATGGGCACTCAGCTATAGCAAGAGACACAGTGTGTGTCATTAAAAAGTCAATATTTCAGATAGACAAGCTGGATGTTGTAATGTCTTTTATTAGACAAACTTCTATTTGTGAGAAAGATAAGCGTTCCTGCTGACACACAAGTCTTATTCAGCTCTGTGTCAGATCTAAAGTTCAACCACCTTGTCGCTCTAATATCCTGGGGCCAACATGCCTACAACATCACTGCATACAATATTTCCGTTATCTTAATTACCCCATTGTCTTCAAATACTTAGACAAAGAAACCACTGCCTCTCAGATGCTTCTGTGCAGTGTTGATTTTTAAATAGTGATAAGTATCAGAGGGGTAGCCGTGTTAGTCTGAATCGGTAAAAAGCAACAGAGGGTCCTGTGGCATCTTTAAGACTAACAGAAGTATTGGGAGCATAAGCTTTCGTGGGTAAGAACCTCACTTCTTCAGATGCAAGAAGTTCTTACCCACGAAAGCTTATGCTCCCAATACTTCTGTTAGTCTTAAAGGTGCCACAGGACCCTCTGTTGCTTTTTAAATAGTGATGACTCCTGTAATTTAGGCCAGAAGGTATACAGAACAAGGTACCAAGGGAGATTTGTACCTCTAGGAACCATCTCCAAACTTTGTTATAAAGAACATAGCCATGCAGAAGTAGGGTAGGGTGAAACTGTGTTCCTTGATGCATTATGACTGCTTTTGATTTCTCAGACTCACTTTTTGCAAAATTTCAAGGGCCCATTCCCCCCCCCCCCCCCGCCCCGATCAACTTAAAATGTCATAGTATTGCATACTTGAAAATTCACATTGAAATACTAGGGGAAACATCTGTGGCATCATTTATTTATGTAAAAAGAAGCCAAGAAGGATAAAATAAAACACACACACACACACACACGTATTATACAGAATTCACCAGGTCAGACAGGCACAGAAGCAGCCAGGGAGAAAAACACTCTGTTTCCACTACCAGATGTTACCCAGATCTCTGCCAGGTCTTGAGATGCTCAAGTTACCCATCCTGTTGTTGGGGTAAAGCAAAGGGTCAAGCATAGAGCACAGGCAGCTTCAAGGGGGACAGCTACCATATCCCTCCGCAGAATGGGAGCATGCTGTGGCCTAGGTGAGAGCGGTCTCTTGTCACTATAGGACTGCTGTCACTCAACATGAACAAGCAATGGAAGAATGCTAGACTGCATGGACCCAATCCCTAAAACTTAACAGTATTTAACTGAATGATTATTAGCTGGTTACTCTTCTTTAAAGAATGGTGGTTTGAGGGAAGAAAAGCCAGGATGAGCTACAGGCATCAGCGGTCTGTAACATGATCTCTTGCTTGTTAAAGGACAAGCACTTTCTTTACACAGATCTTTAGGCAAGAGCAATTACTGAAATGGGCAAATACATTTGGTCACAGGCTAGCAAGTTTAACCAAGTCAAAACTCCTGTGAATCAAATATTCTGCAGATACCTTAATCCTCACTTGTTTTATATATTGGTTTAGAATTAGGATGGAAGGGGAATCAGGCTAACTGGGGCTGTGCAAATCTTGCTGGTTTTTGCGTGTGAGCTGAAATGGACTGAGTGTATTTTATACTGGTTTGCAGCCCTTTATTTTTGCTTGGAGTTCCAAGTTCATCTGCAGGATATAGGTTTTTTTAAGTTTCACTATAATTGCCCTCCAGACAAGCCCTTGGAATCTTGCTGATCACCCTCTCTCTAGTTTAGGTGTCTTCTGGGATAGAACTACAGTCTGCAACACCTTTCATTCCTCTACATATGTATGAGGGGAAGGGACATGTATAGTCTGACTTCTTTGGGGTGTCCCATAGATGCAATCTAGGGGGATTTCAGAGACCAGACTGAGGTTACGTTTTATGTAGGAGCCTTTTCTTCCTCATTGCTGCTGCTGTCGGGCTACCTGTCATCTGCAAGATGCCACAGGTGTTAAAGAGGAATAGGCTAATTTGCCATGTACTTCCTTGAAGACGAGTTGGAAAAGGGCTCTCCTAAAGGCACTAGGATGGTAGGGAGGGTTGGCAGTAACTCCCTGGCAAAAGAGTTAAAGTTAAGTGTGAGGACTGTGACCTGGTGTGGGAGGATAAGAAGAAGGTAATGAGATTTCAGGTCTAGGTAGATTTTGCAAACCTCTGAAGACTAACTGCTAGCCCAGGTTCACAAACCAATTTCTAATATAAACCCAATTTATGGAGGTTTCACACCTCTCTAGTCCCAATCTAGAAAAGCTGCAGCAGCGTTAAACATTCCCTCTGTTCTCACTGGCTATTTATATCCTTATCTTTCATGAGAAAGGAGGAAAGGGATGTGCTTCATAATATTGCAGTGATGATGCATGCTGATGAGAATAAGACAATATTTGTTGCAAGCATAGGTAGTCTAGATTCCACACCTCTGATCTAAACATTTTTTCAGTACAAAGCTACTTGCTGGTATTTTAGGGTACACAATGATTGTTGGATTTGAGTACTTCAACACCAACCATCTATAAATCTGTATTCTTTTAAAAGTCTTTTTGCTTACCCTAAGAAATGAAAACAAATACAATAAAATTCAACATCTAAGGTTTGTTATTTTTTCTACTAACATAGTATACATTATAACAGAGATACGAAACATATTCCAAGGCTGATCAGACTAATGTCTTGTAGACATGGATATTCAAGTATGAAAGTATTTGAAGTGTCTAACCCAGTTCATGCCATATCAAGGATAAAAACATTTAAATAAATCCTATTATGTCAACTATAGTAATAATGAGCAACTACAGGTGTAATAAAGTTTAAGGCTAACCTTTTCAAACCAAGCTGCTGAAAGTTAAACTAAATTCATGCTTGGGCTCGTAAATAAAAGTGGTCTTCTCTTCAGAGGTGCTGAACACCTGCAGCTTGTACTGACTTCAGTGAGAACTGCAAAGGCTCAGAACTTGAGCTAGCTGGGAAAATGGGGAGTGTTTTCCCCCAATGGAAAATTTTGATTAAATGAGATTTGTTTTTCTTACAACATTTCCATAGAAAAACTAGTATTTCTGATGAAAACTGAAATATTTTGATTTGGAAATACCAATGCTGTGCCTCATGCTCCCATTCTCAATAAGTCAAGCTCCCTGGTTGGACTACATTTCCCATGATGCACCACATTGTTCTAGGTGAGAAGAGGCAGTCCATCATGGGGGTAGAACAGCAGTTCTCAAACTTTAGCAACGCGAGGACCACCATTTTGATTTAAAAATTTCCAGGGACCCCCAAGCCCCCACCCCCACTCAGCGCTTGCCCCACCCATTCTGCAAGGCCCCACCCCCAGCTCACTCCATCTCCCCCCCTGTTGCTCACTTCCCCCCACCCTCACTCACTCTCACCAGGCTGGGGCAGGAGGTTGGGGTACAGGAGGGGGTGCAGGCTCTGGGAGGGAGTTTGGGTGTGGGAAGGGGTGCGGGCTCTGGCTGGGTGGGGCTTACCTTGGGTGGTTCTCGAAAGTGACTGGCGCATCCCTCTGGCAGCGGCTCCTAGGCGGGGGGGCCAGGCAGCTCCATGCACTGCCCCTGTTTGCAGGCCTTGCCCCCCCCCCCCAGCTCACATTGGCCGCAGTTCCCAGCCAAAGGGAGCTGAGAAGTTGGCTCTCAGGGCAGAGGCAGTGCACAAAGACCCCCAGACCCTCCACCCTAGGGGCCGCAGGGACATGCCAGCCATTTTCAGGAGCGGCGTGGAGCCAGGGCATGTAGGGAGCCTGCCTTAGTCCCGCTGCGCCGCCCCATCTCCTGAGCATGTTCCATCCCTGCTCCTTCCCCTCCCTCCCAGTGCCTCCTGCAGACCTGGGAACAGCTGGGGAGGAGGAGGAGTTGATCAGCGGGGCCTGCAGACTCCCAGGAGTGCCCTTGGGCACCCCGAGGGATCCATGGACCCCAGTTTGAGAAACACTGGTGTAGAACGTCATTAGGGTTACCATACGTCCGGATTTTCCCGGACATGTCTGGCTTTTTGGGCATCAAATCCCCGTCCGGGGGGAAATCCAAAAAGCCGAACATGTCCGGGAAAATAGGGAGGGGCCGGCGCCGCTGGGTGCTGGGCTGGGGCCGGGGGTGCTGGGCCGGGGGTGCTGGGCCGGGGGTGCTGGGCTGGGGCCGGGGGCTGGCCCGGGGCCGGCACCCCAGGAGCCGAGCCAGGCTGGAGACACTGGGGCCGGCCGCCGGAGGGAGCCGCTCGGTTGGGGGGGCCAGACTGGGCCGTGCCTCCTCCCCCAGCTTACCTGCTGCCTGCTTCAGGCTTCCCGCGAATCAAATGTTCATGGGAAGCAGGGGAGGGGGTGGAGACTTTGGGGAAGGGGTGGAGTTGGGGCAGGGGGGGGCATGGGCAGGGCAGGGCCAGGGACCCGTGGAGTGTCCTCTTTTTGGACACTCAAAATATGGTAACCCTAAACGTCATGGGAGATTAAGCCTGGCTGGGGAGTTCAGCCCATAGAGGCAAATAGGAGCAGGAGGTGCTTGAACTACAACTCCCATGATGTACCACAGCAGCATTTCACATTCAAAATATTTTGGTTTTCTGCTAAAAACTTCTCACTTTTCGAACACTCAGGTTTTTCAATGAAAAAAAAAACACTGTTTTCTTGCGGAAAGCAGATACTTTTCATGAAAATTAATGTAGTCAATAATCCAATTTGCCATCCAAAAAAACAGTTTTTATGGAAAATTTGACCCTTCCTACGCAGACTCTGAAACCAGGTCACTTTATTCTCATCTTTATTGAAGTCAGTACAACAACACTGATTTATGCTGCCTGCAAATCTGGCCCCTAGGTTTGAAAATTATGGCCTTTACCTCTAGCTGCTCAGTAACCACCCCCACTGATATAAAATATACGCAGAATAATATGCATTAGGCCTTGTGTTGTCCTGAAGTAGGGATCTCAATGCACAATCCCTCTTTTTGCTTCACTCCTCTTTGATGCAGTTTAGTGATCATTCCAAATTTATGAAACTAAACAGTACATGAGCCATAAACCCATCCTAGATTTTGCCTGTGTTTTGGTACATTGGTACATATATAGCAAAATAATGGTGGACAATGTACTAACTCAAGATGCTTTAGTTAACATAAAAGAATGTCTAAAACTACTTCAATAGTATTACTAAATGGTTAACAGCATTCTCATCATTCTTGTTGTGACACTATAGCAATAAGTGCTCTGTTGTAACACTGATTTTTCAAACTGACTTTAAAATATTAGAATATATATTGTAAGAATTGTAGAGAAAAGAGCAATATCAATTACTGCTAATCCTTTCTAAAATACATTTTAAGTTTAACCATTTAAATTCAAAGTAGCAACAAGACCAAATTCCTGGTGTGACTGATAAGTCTTAAACCCTCTTAAACTCTCCAGTAGCTATCCACACTCACTCCCTTAAGCCATTATGATAGGTTAAGTGGTACATAGGTGATGTGTTGTTTTGCAGGCAGGAAATGGTCTCTAAGTAAAGTGTAAAATGGGTCAGCCCACAGGACTGTTCTGTGATCTCTTCTAGAAAACCACAATCTTTGAACAGGAAAATCCTAGTGAGTACTATACTGAGGACGCTGTGGGTGAGGCTACAACTGTCTCCACACCTCAAAACAAGAAGCATTGAGAAAAACAGATAAGAATCCTGCAACTGAATGTTTTCTTCAAAACTCTTGGAACTCATTTTTAATATAAAGCATTTTCTTAAATGCTTTTTTGTCCCCAACTCTTGTGGGCCTTGAAAATTCTCTCTGAATTCAATGTGATTTCTTCCATAATCAACAGATAATTCTAATGTAGTAGAATTATACAACAGTTTCATTTAATGTCTTTTTTTTTTATAAAAGAGTATCCAAATGAAATTTTTGCAAAATGGGGTATTCAAACATGAAAATAATCCAATAATGCAAATGCAAAGTGATGTTGGAAACACATGAGGTGTTCCTATACCAAAAATATTTAAACACTTTTAACAGATCCTTTTATTCCTCCTGTTAGGGCTTGAAATATTACCAGACACCTACTAAGTAGAAGCTGATATGAAAGATAGGGGCAGGGTCACCAGTGAGGTAGGGGCAATGGTTCAAGCATCTTGGCTGCTGATCAAAACTTTACAAATCAACAGCAGTGGGAAACTGACATTCTTGTCAGTTTCACTCCTTCCAAGGTTCTAAATTTCAAGGGTCATACTGCTGGATGCTGTGTCATTTTCACTCTCCTGCTTGGGAAATCTATGAGCAGTGGAGAAGCCTTAAAATGTTTGTAGACTCAGGAAGACAACTCTGTATTAGTAATATTCTGTTCACATTTGGAAGGTCATCTTTGCTTGGAATACATATATAATAAAAGCTTGCATTCTGCATAAACTGATGGTATGTGCCCTTTCACTGACAAGGAAAGCTTCCCTCTCACTGGTTGTAATTAGACAAGTAAATTTTTCAAGCTAACAATTTTCTTTGACCTAGAAGTGATTCTGATAGGTTCCATTCCCTCTCTTTGGCCATTCTTCCTCCACCCACTTCAGCAGCACTTTCACAACATCAATTCTTTGATATAATTTACACAGATCAATCAATTGTTCCACAGTCCTATCACTGTTCCGCAACAAAAATTCCAACGTAGGGCTTTGTTGTTTCTGTTCCAGGAAACACAATTCATCATAGGTCATTCCCCATTTGCTTGCAAAATTTCTCCAGTTTTTTACTGTAGGGTGGCATGGATCCAGCTTTATCCTCATTGTGTACAACAAGTCCTCGTCATTGAGCAAGTCGCTGATGGTTGGAGCACGACACAAACATAAGGAGCAGGTGCCATTTTCTTTGCAGGAGCTCCTCATATCTACAATTATAAACAGTACATTGAAAGGTTAGAATCTGTTCTATTTTCCATGGCTTCTTTTTATGGCACAAACCCTCAGGCACTGCTGAAGAATAGCATGTTGTTAGAACTATTTCTGAAATAATAATGGGGATTTAAAGTGTCTTTCCGTATTGAATTAAACTACTTTTAATTTTTATGTTTTTCTTTACTGTAAACTGAAGATAAAACCAAAGAACAATAATTTTTAAAATATACACATTCATTTATAACAAGGGTGTCAAACTGATTCCACTTTTCACTATGATGTGTGGGCTGGGCTACATGGCCTGAAGAAATCCCTTCGCTTTATGGAAATTGCCATAACTTTCAATTGCACAGCCAGCAATGCTATGCAGAAAGGATCTCTGTTAACATCTCATATAGATAAAGGTTACAATTATGTTGGTAGATGTCACAGCCTGGCTTAGTGCATCCAAAATGCCATCTTTATAACAGTGCCGACTTAAGAAAATATTTGACAGTCTTCTTTTAGTAAAGATTCTCTCTGCTAATGGACACACACAAAGCAAATGCCTAATATTTCCAATGATACAAAAGTGTACCTTTCTGTTGTGAAGGGAGATTATTTCAAATATATGTAACAGGCAAATGCTTAAAAAAGTATTCACTTTGAATGGTATTCCTATTTTCCTCATACAAATATAGAGCTGGCTGAAGCTCAATGAATTACTTTCTGGATATGAAAATATGGTGGTGAAATATTCTTTATCATATGACATCGGAGATTGTCATTTAAAAGTCTTCCAAAAAGAATCAAAAGGGTCCTAGAGAGAGACTAAAAATGTAACTTCTATTAGTTAGCATAGAAGAAGGCAAAAGCCAGCATTAGTAATATCGACCTGCAAATACTTTTTATTAGGCCTTACTCCATCAATCAGGCCTATTGTGTGAAAGTATTCTAGACACTTCTTCACCAGTTAGGCTTTTGGGGGGAAATGGGTAAACCTTTAACTTTGCCATGTAATGGATGAAGAAAGAGAAAAGTCCACAATGGTCAAACTGACACTACAGCAGAAAAGTGCATAATGTGCACAGCTTATAACCACTTGACCTTTTAAAACTTCTGTTTACCATACAAGTTTGAAAGAGGAATATAAAACCAACTATATTCAAATTAAGTCTGGAAAAAAGGATGCTGTAAGAGGAAGTATTAATCAAAAGACTGATGGAAATAGTGAGTACACAATATCAAGGATTGGTTTAGTTACAATTAGAATAGGAGACGTGAATGGTTTCTAACTATAAAAGGGCAAATCATGTATTCAAAACGCCTACTCTCATAGATAAACATAGAAAAGAATTAACAAGTGTGTTAAGGAAGTCCCCAGAGCTGATCTGTGTCTGTGTCATTCTGCAGTTGGGTATGGCCCTGCCTGTGTGTACTGGAGGAGGCTTAATAGCCTGGCTCAGCCAGACAGGTCAAAAGGTGCCCAGGCTGGCAGAACAGGCAGGCTTAGTGATATCTCAGCACATCGGGTGGCACCTTAAGGGGTCCAATATGTCACAGTGTGCAACAACACAGTTTTATGAGAATACATAGTCTCCCATAGAGGGGATGCACAAACTCTTATGACATACAATCACAGAAATGTAGGGCTGGAAGGGAACTGGAGTGGGGGAGGGATAGCTCAGTGGTTTGAGCACTGGTCTGCTAAATCCCAGGTTGTGAGTTCAATCCTTGAGGGGGCCATTTGGGGATCTGAGGCAAAAATCTGTCTGGGGATTGGTCCTGCTTTGAGCAGGGGGTTGGACTAGATGACCTCCTGAGGTCCCTTCCAACCCTGACATTCTATGATCAAGTGCAGCCCCCTGTGCTGAGGCAGGACTAAGTGAACCTAGACTATCTCTGACAGGTGTCCTTTAGTCTGGGATGGGCGACAGGGAATAGATCACTTGATGATTACCTGTTCTGTTCATTCCCTCCGGGGCACCTGGCACTGGCCACTGTCAGCAGACAGGATACTGGGATAGATGGACCATTGGTCTGACGCAGTATGGCCATTCTTATGTCTGTCAAACCTTTTTTTAAGAACCTCCAATGATGGAGATGCCACAACCTCTCTTGGAAGCTTATCCCAGAACTTAACTACCGTTACACTACAACTTTTTTCTTAAGAGCTAACCTAAATCTCCCTTGCTGAATATTAAGCCCATTACTTCTTGTCCTACCTTGAGTTGACATGGAGAACAATTGATCACTATCCTTTTGATAACAGCCCATACCACATTTGAAGATTGCAATCAGGCCCCCTCAGTCTTCTTTGCTCAAGACTAAACATGGCCAGTTTTTTTTAACGTTTCCTCATAGGTCAGGTTTTCTAAATCTTTTATCAATTTTGTTGCTGTCTTCTGGACTCTCTCTAATTTATTTAAATCTTTCCTAAAGTGCAGTGCTCAGAATTGGTCACAGTACTCCAGCTGAAGCCTCACTAGTGCTGAGTAGAGGGAGACATCTCTGGTTTCAGGCACTCCATAAGGCCTTGCAGGTTTTTTTTAAAGCTAGATATAAAGATATATAAGTAATACTGCTGTCCTTGTGATGAAGTCAATGGGCCAAATCCTGCTCACTTTTTACTCCGGTATGAGCAAAGCTAACTCCATTTGACCTAATTGAAGTTCTGGCTGTGCAGAGAATGCATTATTGGCCCCTAACATAATTTCATCTCATTCTGCTGTGTGTGCTCAGTGAGGTGAATTGCTCTTGTCAATTTCATTTTGATAAAGTTTGTAGCTATCTATAAATCAAATAAACTTCTGGCACTATACCTTGCATGGAATATTAAAAGCAAAAGAGAGAAGTTTCATATATTCTGGGTCCCCAAGCCTTTCTAGGTAATTCTAAACATCATCCTCATCAAGACTTTTCTGAAGAAAATCTATCAAAAAATAACTGCATACATATATGGTAAAACCAATAAATTACCTGAAAGTGATTCTCCAGTATTGTTTTGACTATCACTCTCTTCTGGCTACAAACAAAAAGTAACCTTGAATTAAAATCACGTATTCAAATAACACGCAATAACTTTATTGATCTAGTTTACCAAGTGGAGAGTCAGTTTAGAAAGATACTGATGTAACTGATTAACTGAACAGAAAATACTTTTTGTGTGTGTCTGTGTTTCCTGACAATTTGCAAATTTTTTATGCACCATATTTACATTTTGACTCATCCTATGATCATAGAATCATAGAAGATCAGGGTTGGAAGAGACCTCAAGAGGTCATCTAGTCCAACCCCCTGCTCAAAGCAGGACCAACCCCAACTAAATCATCCCAGCCAGGGCTTTGTCAAGTTGGGCCTTAAAAGCGTCTAAGGATGGAGATTCCACCACCTCCCTAGGTAACCCATTCCAGTGCTTCACCACCCTCCTAGTGAAATAGTGTTTCTTAATATCCAACCTACACCTCCCCCACTGCAACTTGAGACCACTGCTTCTTGTTCTGTCATCTGCCGCCACGGAGAACAGTCTGGATCCATCCTCTTTGGGAACCCACCTTCAGGTAGTTGAAGGCTGCTATCAAATCTCCCCTCACTTTTCTCTACTGCAGACTAAATAATCCCAGTTCCTTCAGGCTCTCAACGTAAGTCATGTGCCCCTGCCCGCTAATCATTTCCGTTGCCCTCTGCTGGACTCTCTCCAATTTGTCCACATCCCTTCTGTAGTGGGGGGACCAAAACTGGACACAATACTCCAGGTGTGTCCTCACTAGTGCCAAATAGAGGGGAATAATCACTTCCCTCAATCTGCTAGCAATGCTCCCACTAATATAGCCCAATATGCCGTTGGCCTTCTTGGCAACAAGGGCTCACTGCTGACTCATATCCAGCTTCTCATCCACTGTAATCTCCAGGTCCTTTTCTGCAGAACTGCTGCTTAGTCAGTCGGTCCCCAGCCTGTAGCAGTGCATGGGATTCTTCCGTCCTAAGTGCAGGACTCTGCACTTGACTTTGTTGAACCTCATCAGATTTCTTTTGGCCCAATCCTCCAATTTGTCTAGGTCATTCTGGACCCTATCCCTACCCTCCAGCATGTCTACCTCTCCCCCCAGCTTAGTGTCATGTGCGAACTTGCTGAGGGTGCAATTCATCCCATCATCCAGACCATTAATAAAGATGTTGAACAAAACCAGCCCCAGGACCAACCCCTGGGGCACTCCGCTTGATACCGGCTGCCAACCAGACATCGAGCCATTGATCACTACTTGTTGAGCCTCACAATCTAGCCAGCATTCTCTCCACCTTATAGTCCATTCATCCAATCCATACGTCTTTAACTTGCTGGCAAGAATACTGTGGGAGACCGTATCAAAAGCTTTGCTAAAGTCAAGATATATCACATCCACTGCTTTCCCCATATCCACAGAGCCAACTATCTCATCATAGAAGGCAATCAGGTTGGTCAGGCATGACTTGCCCTTGTTGAATCCATGTTGACTGTTCCTGATCACCTTCCTCGCCTACAAGTGCTTCAAAATGGATTCCTTGAGGACCTGCTCCATGATTTTGCCGGGGACTGTAGTTCCCCGGGTTCTCTTTCTTCCCTTTTAAAATATGGGCACTATTTTTGCCTTTTTCCAGTCGTCCAGGACCTCCCCCAATCGCTATGAATTTTCAAAGATAATGGCCAATGGCTCTGCAATCACATTAGCCAACTCCCTCAGCACCGTTGGATGCATTAGATGATATAGGGTTAGTGTTTTAAACAGTTCTTGCACTGACCTATCATTTTCACTCTTGGTAGTGACAGGTTTATACTAAACTATTTGTGAACAAGAACAGAAAAGAACTGTAACTATAAATCCCTGCTGATCGGCCTTGGGGTTGCTCCCACAGAAATTCATGACAGCAGTTGATAACCTGTTAAGTGAAGACATCTACAATCTTCAGGCTAATTTCACTTCTCAATTACACCAGTACAAATTGGGAGTAACACCTTACTGTTACACTGGTATAAGTGACCCCAGAATCGGACCTTTTGGTTATAGCCATGTTGAATATCAGAAAACTGTTGAATGACTCACTATCCTTATGATTATGCAGTACCACACTCCATCTTGTGTATTTGGAATAGTTCACACTCTCTCTCCCATGCTATCCTGGCTTCTTTAATTTTCCTTAATGACATTTTATTGATGTTAGTTCATTAAAGTACTCAGTGTTTGAAAATGGTAGGTTGGGCAATGTACAACTGTTTCAAAGTGACTTCCTGGCATACAGGCATGAAATATTACTGCAGAATTGCAATTAAGAGTCACTATCGTGCCATAATCATGGGGCCGGAGGGATGTCTTTAGGACTTTTGTATAGAGTACCTACAGCTTTTCAGTGATTTAGATTGTTGGACTTAAAAGATTTCCATGCCCCATTTTTTTTTTTTATTAGAGGCTGGGCCAGACCCTCAGCTGACCCACTGTCTGTTACATGCAACAATAAGGGATTGTTCCACTGACTCTATGGAATTTGGAGGAGCTTCTTTAAAGTATTTTTATATATAGGAAATAGTTCTAGACAAGGGCTGGAATTTACTATTTCTGCTGGCTCAGTTCAAAACCTTTTTTCTTTTGAAGCTAATGTGCACTCAACTGCTTTTTGTCAGCTAATTAAATGTAGAGAAAATAATGTAATAGTTTGAGGTGACAACATGTGTTGTTGAAACATCTATATTCCTTGAAAGCAACATCTAACACCCAAAGGAAGGCACTATGACCCTGTGGCTAAGGCAAACTGAAATGAGTGAGAGAGTAAGAAGATATGGGTAGCTGCCCTCACTCATTGGGCGGGTGTGAGCCCAGATGAAATGTCTTTCCTTTATTGAAGATGAACACAGAAAGGGTTTTCCCCCTTAGACAACTGCAATAAAATACAGCTGACTTTTTTGTATAGTGTCATTCATTCAAAAGTATCAAAGAGCACTTCACTGCATCTTGCAGGCTGTGTGTGCAAATACAAGTAAACTGTATAGGTTAAAATACATCATAACAAGATGCCCTATTCCTACTGACACTTACTGTATTATTAAATCCACTACAAATAGTTGTGCTTGGAAGGATTGGCTTATTATTTGTAAATGTCAATTTCACCATAGATACAAAAACTGACAAATATTTCCATTGATAAAAATCAAAATTTACAGATAAGCAAAGAAAAAAAATGCTGCTTGAGAACTTATTCCAGTTTCATTTAAGGATATTTATTTTTTATATTTTCACATGTGCTGTTGCCAATCTGGATTTTAATGGTTATAAAACTATAATTTTTTGAATCTCGCATCTATTGTCATTACATAATTATTGTCTGACCCTCCCAATTGTCTGGCAAACACCCCATCACTTCCCACAACTGTTAAAATATAAATGCATAAAAACTTTAAAATGCTTAAAATAATCTTTGATATTGTCCATCAAAATAAAAAAAAAATTATTTTTGCAAAGCATACAACCAGTATAGGTAGTTTCAGCTGATGTGGTGAACACATTCACACACATGATCTAATCTAATTACGGGGAAAGGTAAATTTGTCTAAAATATTCTATCAAAAATTCCCCACATTTCCCACAAAAGGGAACATTTGCATGCTGTTCTCACTATCTCCCCTGCCACACCCACTGCTGCAGTGGGCCTGATGGTCACAAATGCAGAATAGTTTACAGATTTGTTTCCATTCTCTAATACACAATTTTCCACATCACAAAACTATCAGTGTGTTTGGTACTTGCTCAAGAAAGGTTCAACAATGGATGCACCCCCCATCAAAGTAAGAGGAAAGTACTTGCCATCTTCTCCAAGTACTTTCCTCCTCTTACCAGCATCATTTCAGTTGTAGCTAGATAGAATGTGAGCGCAGGGCTTTTCATTCAGAAGCTTCTAACTCAGGACTTTGAACAATGACTATGTAAAAACATTGGTCAGAACTGGATGTCTTGCTCTTGAACATGGAGATCATTTATGGTCATATTATGATATGAATCTGGTTCAGAAGTGTCTATGAGAAAGTCAATAGGTGTTTGATGTATAGGAATTGCAGTTTTGCCAACCCAAGCATTGAAAAATTGAGTCTGGCTAAAAATCTGGAGAGTATGTTAAAAATCATGAGATTTTTTAAAAAAGATATTTAATTTGGGTTCTTTTATTTGTCTTATGATTTCTGAGCCGTTAGAGTACACTCAAGTATGTTTTCATATTTTTTTTCCTGCAAACATGAGGTCTCAAATTTTTTTTTTAAATGAGAGCTGAGATACTCATGTAAGTGCTTTCAGAAACTGGGGTTTTAACATCAAAAATCTCAAGACTCATGATCAAATCATGACAGTTGGCAATGGTGGGACTGCGACTGTATGGGCAAAGAAAGAAGTAAAGTTTTATTTCCCGTGGACTCAGAGTCCTCATTTTTTGTTTAATAAAAAAATATTTTCATGTAAACTATAGGATTTCAAAAGGCCACTTATTTGTAGCATACACATTTTTTATTTTAGCAGTTCAGCTACCTTCCACTTATCAACTCTGAAGCACAGAGGCTTATCCAACATCACTTTATTGCAAAGATATGTAACTTTCCATAAAATATTGCTATTTAACAGGACTATTTTATTGCCCACTAATTAAAAAAACAACTGCAAATCTAAACAAAGCTATACATTTGTCTTATGCGTGTGCAGAGGGACCAGAAGAACAAGCATACCCTCCAGGCAAGATAGGGTTTTAGAGGGCCCTACAAATCTAAGTACAGTGAAACAGCTGTATAGTTAAGTGTTTTGTCACTATAAAAAGCCTTCATTATACCCAGTTTCAGTATAACAGAAGAGGGACTCTCAGACAACAAATTCCCTCCACTTCATGATAAGAAATTATTGCTTTCTCCCCATGAGATAGTGCCAATCTGTCTTCTCCTCCTTTGCTCAACCCAAAAGAGAAAATCCCCAGGAATTCAGCCTGTAACACTATCTGGTAAGTGATAACTGTGACATGCCAAAGAAATTTGCACAGTGTTGCTCATTTACAGTGGAACATTAGAATGAAGCTTCACTATGGGAAAAATACTAGCCCAAAGTCCATGTATAAGGACTTGATGCAGGGGAGAAATAATTTCCTTGCTTCCCAACCCCAACTCCAAAGCTGTTCTGCAAGAACCACTGCCCTGGTTGCAAACCCCACCAAGGGGAGGTGAAGGCTGGAGGAAAAAATTATGGCTCTGTATAGCTGTAAATCCACTAGCCCTGTTTTTAATCTTATCCCCCATACCAGTGTGAAAGGAATTCTGGTAGAACTGGATTCTGCAGCATGCACCCTGCCCACTCAGCACAGTGGAACAACATCTGTTCTGCCGCAGGCTGAGTGGGGATGGCGTGTGGGGGCAGGATTTGCCCTTGTCAGAAGAGTTCATGCCTGGATACAAATTGAAGCAATTTTGGATTTCCACTGCACTACAAGTACAGTGTCACTAGAACTAGGTTCACTGTGAACAAAACTCAACCCTAAGCAGAGGAGTCAGCACACCTATGCACCACTCAAGTCCCACTTAAGTCCTTCAAATAGGGCTTACAGTGTGCATAGGCTGTGTGTACAGAGTACACTTCACTCAGCATTCTTAAATGGATATTCTGTGTCCAATCTCATTTTACTGAATGACTCCATGCGGTCTAGAGAAAGTTGTCATTAATATTAATAGCTTTCTTTCATCAACAAAAATAACTTTAACAGCTTAGTTTAATATGCACCCATGGGTTTCTCAAACAGATAATTTAAATTTGAAAAGCATTTCCCTTACCTGTTGTATTAGGCCAGAATCTGATGTAAGACTCCTGATGTTAATAGATGCTATTTCCAATGTAACTTTATCTGTTAGGTACTCCTCATCTAAGGCAAAGAGATTCTGAAATGTTGGTCTTTTCACCCAAATATAAGCTTAAGTAACAAGACTCTCAAACAAAAATATGGCAGACTTCATACAAGTCTAACACACAAGATTTAATCCCATACGATAATGGGTCATTGGGAAATGTAAAATGGATTTAACATCATCTTAAATTGTTAATGACTGGATTGTGCAAATAGAAAGCACTATCAGAGATCAGACATCAGGGTATATGTAAAATGTTTACTCTGCATCTCCAACATGCTATTACTGATAGCAGGGCTACACTCTTCCTTCAGCAGATTGACCAGGAGCAGCACCAACATAGTGTTTACCTAGCCAATAAATCAAAGATAGCTGAAAAAGTGGAAGGACTTGACAGTCAACCAAACTCTTCTTTCTGCTTTGTTTTAATGACTTTCTAAAAATTCTCGATAGTCTGCCTTCTCCTCTCCCCATGTTTCGATTATGCTCATCCTGCTCAGGACCCTTCTGGAAGCACACGTACCCCGCCCCACCCACCCAAGGTTTTACTCACTGCAACTTAAAAACTGTCTATACACCTTTGTGAGTATATAGACGTGGGTTGAAATTCACCCTTATGCAGAGGGACAGCACAAAGTCTATTTACCTTTCATCTCCCATTTAGGCCCTCAAAATAGGACTTAAGTGATACATAAGCCTTTTGCCAATTCTGCGCATAGGGTTGAATTTCACTCTGAGATAAGGCCCCTGTTCAGCAAAGTAGACCTCTACCCCGATATAACGCTGTCCTCGGGAGCCAAAAAATCTTACCGCGTTATAGGTGAAACCACATTATATCGAACTTGCTTTGATTTGCCGGAGTGTGCAGCCCCCACCCCCCGGAGCACTGCTTTACTGCCTTATATCCAAATTCGTGTTATATTGGGTCGCGTTATATCGGGGTAGAGGTGTATTTCAACATGTGTTTAACTTTAAGCAAGTGTTTAAATCCATGTGTTAATTGCTCTGCTGACTCGGGATGAACTGCTGACTTGTGGCTGAAAGGAGGTTATCCTAGACATGTCAGAATCCTCCAAGACTCTTATAATGCTGAAAGGCTTTTTAGGGATAAAAATGCATATGAGTTTATTGTTCTCTCTAGCAATAAGACTCCTATTAAGAAACAGTAGAATGCCTTATATTTAAACAAAAAAAAGTAAGAATTTACTTTTCTTCTTTCACTTAGAATTTGCCATTATTTATTAGACCATTGATCCTTAAAATCCAATAGCCTGCCTCTGACAGCAGCTGATATCTGACAGACTCCTTATTTATTATCTTGAACAGGGTTCAAAAAATAACTAGATAAGTTCATGGAGGATAGGTCCATCAATGGCTATTAGCCAGGATGGGCAGGGATGGTGTCCCTAGCCTCTGATTGGAAGAAGCTGGGAATGGGCAACAGGGGATGGATCACTTGATGATTACCTGTTCTGTTCATTCCCTCTGGGGTCAGGGCCGGCTCCAGGCACCAGCTTACCAAGCAGGTGCTTGGGGCGGCCACTTCGGAGAGGGGCGGCACATCTAGCTGTTCAGTGGCAATTCAACGGATGGTCCCTCACTCCTGCTCGGAGCAAAGGACCTCCCGCTGAATTGCCGCCGCAGATCGCGATTGCGATCGCGGCTTTTGTTTGTTTGGCTGCTTGGGGCAGCCAAAACCCTGGAGCCGGCTCTGTCTGGGGCACCTGGCATTGGCCACTGTCGGAAGACAGGATACTGGGCTAGATGGACTTTTCGTCTGACCCAGTATGACCATTCTTATGTTAGGATTCAGTGGCAAAGAATTCAGCTGATATTACAAAACACAACCAACCAAATTTCACTTGGTCTATTCTTTTGGCTGTTGCCTCCAATATTTGGGTGAGGGAGGAACTATGAACAAAAAGTGAACTTGGAGGGAAAAAAATATACTGGCCTAATCCTGAAAGGTGATGAGTGCCCTCAACTCCCATTAAAGGTGCTCAACGTCTTGCTGGATAAAGCTCTAAGATGTCATGTTAATTATTTTTAAACAAGGGGCCAGATCCCGTACTCTATTTAGATAAAATTTACATTAAAGCCAACTGGAATTTTCCCTAAATAACAACTAAAGAATCAGGCCATACACTGTATGAAGCAAACTCTTGTAACACATTTTATTCACTTATAGATTCAGCAACATTTATAAAACTGCTTTTTTTTTTTTCCTTCCCCATATCATGTTGAATAGTGATGAAAATTCAGGCTCTCGAGCAGACCAAGAGGCCAGTATCTAAGGAACGATCTAAGATTAACGTCATACAGTTTCCAAACCCACAACAGTGCTAGACTTTTGAGAAAATGAATTATAAGGAAAACTTGAGAATGCAGAAGTTAACAGAATATTAATAGGTGTTTCACATCACTTCCCATTCTCAGACAGGAAATGCTAAGCTCCATTAATGCTTTGATCTCTTTACACTGATCATGCTGAAATTTCCTTTCAACAGAAAATGCCACAATTTCCATTTCCCTTCAATTTTACTTATAATTTATTGTATTGAACATGTAGCATCAGATTTTAAACAGCTTTGAAACAGTTACATGTTTATTTATAAATCTGATTTTCTTTGGAGGGGAAGATACAATGAACTAATGCATAAGAGTAAGAAAAATACAATTTAGAAAGGAAAGCTATAGAGAAATTACCAAAATTTAAGAAATTTTAAGAAAAACCACTTTGAAGAGGTGAGCAGTCTGCCTGCAACTGAACAGGTTCAAAGTACCATACCCTTCTCCCCTCCAATCTATTCCCCTTCTCTTGGTATCCTCAATGGCACCTCATTTCTATTGCTGGCTCCTTCCAGTCTCCTAAATAATCCTCAATCCTCCCTTGGAACTCCAGTTTTAGTTTACCCAGCTCATCAGACTTTACCCTAACTTTTTCAACCTCTCTTCCCAATTGGATCCTGGATCCCTCCTCAGGCTTTACATGCATCGTAGGATTCAGAACAATATGCTTGGAAGAGTAAACTGAGGCTCAAGGCACTCTCAGGACATTCCTTGGAAGGAAGCCTGCAGCAGGGTCTGGGATGCAGAAATAAAGAAGAGAGAGAGGTCAGCGGAGCTAGTGTGGTAGAAGGATTAAAGGCTTAATGATGGAATTGGTTGCAGGGCTCAAGATTTCATCAGTGCAGGAGACCACTGGATATTTCTGGACTCTCAAATGAATTTCTGTTCACCTGCAGACACACAGCTAACCCTCTCAAAGCCATTTTTCAAATATTTTTATTTCCCTCTAATCTGAGTTCTGAATCCTTCCCTCCCCCGCTCCCCCCAATCTTTGTGGTATTGGCTTATTATAGCTTCCTTCAAAGTTGAGAAACAAGATATTCTGTTGATATAATTGGCTTTTAGACCAAAGCTGAGCTCAGATGGCAAACACCAGAGGTAACATTAATAACACACTTTTAAAAAAAAATTGTTACACTGCATAAACTTTTAAAATGTAAAAATACAGAAAATTAATAGAATATTTCTTATACCTATGGTTTTATTACATGTACTACAATAATGTACCAGATTTATAATAGCTGGAGTTTGCTGTGCTTACCTTTAGGTAGCCGTGTATCTTGGACAGGATACTTTTCTCTCTGTCCAAAAAGACCAAGACATATGTTTGTTATTTCTGGTACTTGATAAAAAGTACATTTGAAAACTTTATAGTTACCACTATGCCTTTTTAAAATGGCATTTAAGTTCACATCAATATACTAATGAATCATTAGAGATGGGCCAAACAAGATACTAATACAGGTAGTTTGGGGATTATTTACAATCCAAAATTATATAGTTAGTTGTTTTCTGCAGTTTCTTGAAATGCAATGTGGTTTAGTAAACTAAGCACAGGACTGGGAGCCAAGAAATTCTGGGTTTTAATTTTAGCTCTCTGCCAGTGGCCTCAATTTCTCTGGGTCAGATTCTCAGCTTACTAATGTGTATCGAGAGTAACTACAATAACAAAGATGGTCCCGTTATTACAAGTATTCTTACTAAAGAACAATCAAAGGTCTCTTCGTTTGAAAATTAAAATTAAACCTGATTAAAATGCAAAACTAAAATACAGCTACCCAGTGTACGGACATATCTGCTGATTTACAACACAAACATATTCCGTCTTCTAGGCTATAGTTTACTAAGAGACCTAGTAAGAGACCTCCCATGTTACCTCTAGCAGCATCTAAAGACAAGAAGACGCTTCCATCAGCTTTTATAGAATCTCTCAAACAAATTAAAATCCTCCTCATTTAGAAACAAAATCATTTTTTAAAAAATAACTTGTATTTGTATCAGACAGACATCATAACTCTACCATAGTTGAAGATCACAGTCTTTATTTTAAGCAATCACAAACCACAAAATGGCAGTAACGACCCTATTCCTACATCAAGGTCTGCTAGCATGGACCTGTGCAAAGTCCCATTTATTTCAGTGGGACTTCACACATGCTCAGGGGTTGGCACTAATGGATCACAATACAGGATCAGGACCTAAATTACTAAATTGATTTTCCCCAAAAAGCCACAGGCTAAGGTCAATATTTACACTATCCTCTCTGTTTTCTGCTGATATTTCGATACTAGGCTTCTGATTTGGAAGAAGTCACCCCTGGAAAGTAATAGTTTCCCCTCTCATTATTCATGTTGCTGCATGACAAATCCACAATTTACAAACAAGATAAGGTACTTTTAAAAACATCCATACTGCTACATTATACACTAATCTACTCTGGGCTGCATAATACAATATATATAATCAGTTTATGTTTTTATTTACTGTTACCTAAAGTAAACAACCTGGAGCCAAATTCAAAAAGTCCTCTTTAAGATTACAGAATATTTAAATATTCTTTTTACCCAACATATTCCATGTGACAGCATAAGATTTGCTTCTCCGAATATCCCAGGACACACCAGCAAGGAAAAGCATGCAGTGAAGGTTGTAAATCTACTAGTCAGTAAAACATCTCTTCACTCAGTTCACCCCCACATCTGGCAGAGCCTCGTTGTTTGTCACATGCATTTCTAATGCCTTATTTAGCTATCAGCCACAACATTTAAAGGAAGCGCTTAGACTATATATAAACAATAATTAAGTTTCTGGGGAAGATCTCATACCACTTTCCAGGGAGATGCACAGTACTATTATTACTGTTTGTATTATAGCATCACCTGGAAACCCCAACAGAGGTCATGAGTCCATTGTGCCAGGCACTGTATAAGCACATAGTGAGAGAAAGTCCTGTCCGAAAGAGATTACAATCTAAACATGGGTTTCACCATGATTATTTATTGATTTATTCAAGATACATTTGATGTAATGATTCATTTTTTTTATTTACAACTGGGTTGAGGCTATTTACATAACATTTCAGTGCGTACAATGGTGTTAATTACCTAGTAGGCAATCGTATATGTGCCTGGTTTCAGTCAATCATACTCTTGGGTTTTTGAGAGCATCCCAGAATTAAATAACTGTACAAAGCTATAAACTAAATATTAGATAACCAAGTATTAAAGTTACATTGGAACAAAACTAGACACACCTACCATTTCTAATGGAAAAGTGCTTGGATCTGTATCTTCCACGGGCTCTTTTGCAGCATGATCTGCCAGAAACAAATAAATAAGCTTTTTCATTTTAGGTTCCTCAAACTGTCTGTTTGATCACTCGTGCACTTTCCTTCACCAGCTCACCAAGATGAAACTGTACATCAATTACGTAGGAGTTCATTTGCAATGGGAACTCGTCATAAAGTATAAAGGGTTAGTCACAGGTGCTAGCTGACAGATGAGAAATTCTATTCAACAATGTCATCAGAAGTTATAGCTCAGGGGTTCTCAAACTGGGGGGTCGGGACCCCTCAGGGGGTCGTGAGGTTATTACATGGGGGGTCGCGAGCTGTCAGCCTCCACCCCGAACCCCGCTTTGCCTCCAGCATTTATAATGGTATTAACTATATAAAAAAGTGTTTTTAATTTATTAGGGGGCGTTGCACTCAGAGGCTTGCTATGTGAAAGGGGTCACCAGTACCCAAAAGTTTGAGAACCACTGTTATAGCTGATAACAGGTAGGTGTAAATACATATTTTAAAGTATTATTTTAAAAATATCATAAATAGTTCAACAATAAATAATTAAACCAGAAAACAGCTAAAATGGATAAAACATTCCTTTCTCTGAATAGTTGTACTCAGTTGTGCATTAGCGGCCTTCTCCAAATAGTGAAATACCCTGTATAGGAAATTAATAATTAAGAGGACTAATATAGCATTATAATAACAGAATATAGTTCAAAACTTAATGGGAAAGTAAACTTGGACTAAAGATGAACTATATTTAGTGCTTCTGTTTTTTGGAGTTTATTAATTTCATTGGAGGAGTATTTTTAGCAATTTTTGAATTATGTGGATGTTCAAAAATTGAGATTTTTGGGGGGCTTTCTCTCTATAATGAGTACTGTATACTGTAGTATATACTCTAGTGAGTAATCTCTCTATAATGTTCCCTAGTGCACTTTAATGCACTATTGTTTCAATCAGTACTATGTTAAAGCGCACTAGGGAACCATTAGTGTACATCAGCAGGATCTATTCTACGCAGACCCACTGTGGTTCCTGGCCAATGGGAGCTGCGGGAGCATCGTGTAGAGCTTCCCTGATTGTCCCTCTGCCTAGGGGCCACAGGGACATGCCGGCCGCTTCCAGAAGCTGGGCAGAGCTGGACAGGGAGCCTATCTTAGCCCCGCTGCACCGCCGACCAGACTTTTAACAGCCCGGTCAGCAGTGCTGACCAGAGCTGCCAGGGTCCCTTTTTGACCGTGTTCCAGTCAAAAACTGGATGCGTGGCAGCCCTATCTATACCGCATTTGGGAGCAAGCCTTCCAGCCCTAGTTTCCAGACTTGTGCTGGTGGGGCTTGTGCTAGCGTGCTAAAAATAGCTGTGTAGACATTGCTTTGATGTTGCAGCTTGGGCTCTCAGGCCCCCGCAAGCTTGAGAGCCTGAGCTCCTGCCAAGTTGCAATGTCTACACAACTATTTTTAGCATGCTAGCACAGGCTCCACCAACATGATTCTTTGAACCCTGGCTGGGAGGGTTGCTCCCAGATGCAGTGTAGACATACCCTTCAAGGCCCAGTTAGCCTGGGAAGTGAATGACAAAGCTCATAATATAAACTCCGAGTTCTGTAGTGGCAATGAGTTGGATGGCCCCTGACATGTCTCCCAGAATACTGGACATTCTGGTATTTCCAGGAATGGTGTTGGTTCACCCGCACCTACGTGACCCCGCCCCCACCTACGTGACTTCCCACATGTCATGTCATGTGGGGGCAGAGCGTCATGCTCTTCAAAATGGCTTCCTCCATTTAATTTGTCTCAGTACCAGACAGGGGACAAACCACAGAGAAACAGGACTGTCCGGCTTAAAACTGAACAAATGGCATGTCTAGCAATGGGCTGCGTGGCTACTAGTCTGTCAGCTCAATCTAAACATGTTTTTAATAGGGCTGGCAATTAATCGCAGTTAACTCACACGATTAACTGAAAAAAAAAATGAATCGTGATTAAAAAAATGAATCGTGATTAATGGCACATATAACAATAGAATACTAATTGAAATTTATTAAATATTTTTGGATGTTTTTCTACATTTTCAATGTTGATTTCAATTATAACACAGAATACAAAGTGCACTGTGCTCACTTTGTATTACTATTTCTGATTACAAATATATGCACTGTAAAAATGATAAAAGAAATAGTATTTTTCAGTTCACCTCATACAAGTACTGAAGTGCAATCTCTTTATCGTGAAAGTGTTACATAACTGCACTCAAAAACAAAACAATGTAAAACTTTAGAGCCTACAGTCCTCTCAGTCCTACTTCTCGTTCAGCCAATCGCTAAGACAAACAAGTTTGTTTACATTGATGGGAGATACTGCTGCCTGCTTCTTATTTACAGTGTCACCTGAAAGTGATAACAGGCATTCGCATGGCACTTTTGTAGCCGGCGTTGCAAGGTATTTACATGCCAGACATGCTAAACATTCGTATGCCCCTTCATGCTTCGGCCACCATTCCAGAGGACATGCTTCCATGCTGATGATGCTCATTAAAAAAATAATGCGTCAATTAAATTTGTGACTGTACTCCTTGGGGGGAGAACTGTATGTCTCCTGCTCTGTTTTACCTGCATTCTGCCATATATTTCATGTTATAGCAGTCTCTGATGATGACCCAGCACATGTTCGTTTTAAGAACACTTTCACAGCAGATTTGACAAAACGCAAAGAAGATCCCGATGTGAGCTTTCTAAAAATAGCTACAGCACTCGACCCAAGGTTTAAGAATCTGAAGTGCCATCCAAAATCTGAGAGGGACAAGGTGTGAAGCATGCTTTTAGAAGTCTTAAAAGGGCAACACTCTGATGCGGAAACTACAGAACCCAAACCACCAAATAAGAAAATCAACCTTCTGCTGGTGGCATCTGACTCAGATGATGAAAATGAACATGCGTCAGTCCGCACTGCTTTGGATTGTTATCAAGCAGACCCATCATCAGAATGGACGCATGTCCCCTGGAATGGTGGTTGAAGCATGAAGGGACGTATGAATCTTTAGCACATCTGGCACGTAAATATCTTGCAACTCCAGCTACAACAGTGCCATGCGAATGCCTGTTCTCACTTTCAGATGACATTGTAAACAAGAAGCAGGAAGCATTATCTCCTGCAAATGTAAACAAACTTGTTTGTCTAAGTGATTGGCTGACCAAGAAGTAGGACTGAGTGGACATGTAGGCTCTAAAGTTTTACATTTTTATTTTTGAATGCAGTTTTTTTGTACATAATTCTACATTTGTAAGTTCAACTTTCATGATAAAGAGATTGCACTACAGTACTTGTATGAGGTGAATTGAAAAATACGACGTTCGTTTTTTACAATGCAAATATTTGTAATAAAAATAAATATAAAGTGAGCACTGTGCACTTTGTATTCTGTGTTGTAATTGAAATTAATATATTTGAAAATGTTGTAAACATCCAAAAATATTTAAAATAAATGGTATTCTATTGTGGTTTAACAGCGCAATTAATCACACGATTAATTTTTTTTAATTGCATGATAGCCCTAGTTTTTAATTAAAAGTGACATTTCTGGGCTACTTTTGGTGACATAAGCTTTAATAATGACTGCATTTGTGACACTGGCAATAAGGAATTCAAATCAATTCAATGTGACTTTGCTGGCCCGACAAGGTGTACAAGTGTTGCCAAAGTGCAAGAAAATATCAGAGATGAAGTAGGCCTAAAAAAATTGGGGCCATGGAAAAGGGCCACTGGATATTCCCAATCCATAGTTAGTTTTTTGGAAGGTCTGATTTTTTTAACAATATGCACTTGGAAAAGTAAGTGCACTTCTAAGTACCAAGCAGAGTTGTTAAGTAGATGCTACCATAACTGGCCTAACCAAAAGGTGACAGGCTGTCTTGCATCTTTAAGAGCAGTAGAGAGCCAGGGCCAGCCAACCCCATTCCAAGGAATTTACTTATGCATCAGAGGGCTCATACTGGCCTTACTTAAGAGACGTTTTGTTTTTTTATTTATTTGTAATGAAGTCCTTCTTGGTCCACAAATCCTTTCTCATTTATCCATATTCTTCCTCCTCCTATGTAAAAGCATTATATACTTGCAATGCTGCCAGGCCTGCCACTTGGAGAAATATCAGAAGACAGATTCTCCGCTGGTGTAAATCACCATAGCTCCCTGTCCCTAAGTTAAGTGTACTCTCCTTGCCAATCAGAGAAATGACAAACTCCTTGCTTAAACAGCGAATTCAGTGGAGTTGAAGGAAGTAATGTTTCTGGGTTGATGTAATTTCTAATACCATGGAAGATTTAGCAAGCATTCAGGTTCGTTAAGCAACAAGGCAATACTCTTCTGTTAAATGCACAAGCACTCATTTCGCATCGAGCCTGCTCAGGCTTCTGCAACTAGCTGGGCAAGGTCAGAGTCATAGCTCAGATATTAGTATTGTCATCGCCCTTATTATTAATTATTTACAATACAATAACATCTAAAGACCCCAATGGCGATGGAGATCTCATTATGTTAAATGCTGCACATACATAGTAAAAAGCAGTCCCTGTCCGGAACAGTTTACAACCTACAGAGACGCTACTATCAGTTATTTTCACAGCCAGATGTACACTATAATATGATGTATTATGATGTAAGAGCTTGCAAATTATGTAAGAAGTTTATTTCTCTATTTATTTAGAATTAGATTTATTTAGATTTTTCTTCTGATTAGCTCTTTCCAGTGACAGTTGTAAGGCACCTCAGTATTCTGAAGTGTGTTTACAGCTGCAAAGGATAATTGGTTACGCTGACATATTTTGACACATTTTTATCAGAGTTTAGAGTGTGTCATTTTATTTGAGTACCTTTTGCTGCCTTTAACATTATTTAGCTTTCAGAAAACCTCCTGTTTTAGCTATTGGGATTTCCAGAGTGCCAATTTTGTTTCAGATGTGTGGAATCCCATCCATTGATCCCTCTCCCCAGATCTGCTTTTGGCACGGGCAAGAAAAGCCTGGGATGAGATGACAAGAGCTGTGTGATAGTATCATTTTAAACAAATTTTTTAGAAGAATTCCCAAATGTAGCAAAGAGCGATACGTCTCTATTTCCACCAATGAACAAGTACTCTTGGTGAAAAGTGGCAGAGTTATATAATGGAAATAACATTTTTTCCACTTGCAAAAATTCTCTGTTGTGAAAAACATCAAATTATTTAAGAAGCCCCAGAAAAGCGTTTAATGCTTTATCCCATGGTTTAGGGTTAACTTGTTTGTATGACAGATTTCAGAGTAGCAGCCGTGTTAGTCTGTATCCGCAAAAAGAATAGGAGTATTTGTGGCACCTTAGAGACTAACACATTTATTAGAGCATAAGCTTTCATGGGCTACTGCCCACTTCTTCGGATGCATATGCAGTAGCCCACGAAAGCTTATGCTCTAATAAATGTGTTTGTCTCTAAGGTGCCACAAGTACTCCTGTTCTTTTTGTTTGTATGACAAGTTTATACTGCAATGCATTACATTCTGCCTTTCGGTGAATCTGTTTACTTTTGGTGCTACATCTCCGTTTGTTACAAACAGTGTAAACTCTGCCACTGACTGGACAGATGTTATTTAAGCTGAAATATTAAAAATCAGGTTTCTAATGGTATGCATTCAAATTCATATTTAAGTGCCAGTGGTCATCCAGTTTGAAGATGTTGGCCTTAATCACTTCCTCAAGCCTTGGTTTGACTAGGATAAAAAAAAAAGTGTTTGTGGGGAAGGAGGTTAGATTGTATTAGCTAGCACAAATTAATATGTGTTCTAAACTCTAGTGTAGCCAAGGCATGTTGTATTTCAGCATGTACTAAATTCCACCAGCACAGAACACAAGTGGGTGTGGGGGGGATTCAAAGTTCTTCTTGTCTAGACAAGGCAAGGAGTCCTTAGTTAACTCCTATAAAACTGGTACAATGGGTTAAAAAATGCTAATACGACGAGATCCAGAATCCACAAAACCTCCCTGGGGCAGGCAACTTTTTGGATCTCTTTGTAATAGACACCTTGTGTTGTACCTTAGGGGTGCTGATAGGTTTAATGTATTCATGCCTGAGCTAATGAATCATAAAACACTTTGAGATCCTCAGCGGTGAGGGGCTATGCAAATGCAAAGAATCATTTTTTTAATATTCGTCCCAAACTCTCCTTCATACACAATGTGGGGAGAGGAGGAGGGCTTGGCGGCCTCCTCAAAAGCAGAACGGCTTGCTGGGCTTACTTGTGCTAGCTTGAAAGTTTTAATAGGCAAAGTTTCCTGCGGGAGAAAATCTGGCAGCTCTGATCCCATCCCCAACGTGGCTGGGCTAAGAAGGGAGGGGAAAGCCCCTTGTACGGATCAGCTGTGCGCAGAGAACACAGCTCGGCACACGAAACACACAGGGCTAGACATAGCGGAAGCCGCTGCGGGCTCTCTCCCCGAAAGTGCAGGCACAGCAGGGAAGGAAAAGCCGGCCCGAGCAGAGTAAGGGAGGGTCAATGTCCATCCTGTCAAGTATCAGGGGGTAGCCCTGTTAGTCTGTAGCCACAAAAACAACAAGGAGTCCGGTGGCACCTTAAAGATTAACTGATTTATTTGGGCATAAGCTTTGGTGGGTTAAAAAACCCACTTCTTCCTTGTTGTTAATGTCCATCTTTGGCGCTCCCACTGCAGCTCCCAGTGGACACTCCCTCCTCCAGCCCTGCCCCAGAGACCTGCCTCTAGAACTGCCCTGGCCGCGCGCCGCACACGCTCCCACCCTGTCCCCCAGCCAGACTCCAGCGGGGCGCGCGCGCACCCTCCGTCCTGGGGGGAGTGGGGACTTTACCTTCAGGCAGAGGGTCCTGGAGAGAAGCCATCGGGTGGGTGCGGGGGGAGACTGGCAGCCGTGCCAAACGGAGGGTGAGGATTAGTGCCTGTGCGTAACTGGAAAATCCTCCAGCGCGGCCGGGTAACCCCCCACGCTAATGCGAGCGGGCGCTACTGCCTCCCTCTCTGCCTTGCTTTCTTCTCTTCTCAACTTCCTGGTTGGGTATTGAACGAAGGAGGTGAAGCTTCTTTCTGGGGAGCGGAAGCTGCAGGTAGAGCTCAGGCTGAAAGTGGGCAGAGGTGTGTCTGTGCCTGTCACCTGTAGGGGCTTGTCCCCTGCCACCACTTCTCATGCAGCGTTCATTAAAACCATGTGTTTTTATTTGATTTTCAAATGTATATATTTGCTCTACCTCTATGGTATTCGTTCTCCCCTGTATAGAGGTGGTTTTTATTTAGCTATATTCATATGAAAATTATATTCAGGAAAAGAGTAAGTGTGTGTGTAAAAATATGATTCTCTTGTGTAGGAGAGTATGTATATTATAGAAATGTACATGTGTGTATATAAAAATACGTGTACATGTTTAATATTCCTAGAAATAAATTCTTCTCAATTATGCTAAGATAATGAATAAAATCAATGCATTTTACTTTTTAAAAAAATACATAATGTATATGAATTAAAATTAAATATGATATATATTCCAGCACACAAAGCAATATAATATTGCAGTTAGGAACTGTAATTAATTTATTACATCACACTCTACAATCCAAGCATATTCCCTGATCCTGCCAATACTTACGGATGTAAATAACTTTACCTGTATGCCTAAAGTTAAGGCCCTGATCATACCTTGTGATCCCTGAGGATTGACTGCTATGCCTTTGTGGATCACAAGGCAGGGTCAGGGCTTGATTTCATGTGTGTTTTCAGGAACTGGTCCATCAGACTAATTTTTAAACAATTTTTAAAAAAGGCTCTCTTATCACTGAGGATTTTAGTGTATCTTTTTTATTTTTGTTTTAGAAATCTCCGTAATTTACACTCAAACAGCCTGTGCTAAGCTCTCTTATTTGGTAGAGATTTTTTTTAAAAATTCATGTATTAGGTTTAATATATTTAAAGGTAATAGAGTTCTTCAAATAGGTCATTAAATGGGATAATGTTCTTAATAAAGAATCTCATATGTTGTTATATATACAGAAGTAGCTAAGCTATTTCAGTTATATGTTAACATAGTCTTACATCATTTGCTTTTGTACAATCAACATTTGTATTTATTTTATTAATCAATTTTAGGGCCAAATTCTACTCTGTTACACCAAAATAAATCCACTAATCAATGGATTTTCACAGGTGTAACTAAAGGTAGAATTTGGCTGTTAATATATAGCAATACAAGAAATTGTATAGTTTTGTTTAATTGATTTTTCCATATTCCATGCATGATAAAAATCTAAAGAAAATGATAAATACTAAATTGTCCTAATTTGCATGTTAGTTTCAAATACAACACTTGAATCTATTTTTCATATTTTCAGTAACACTTAAAATTTCTTAGCAATTTTTCAGTGTCTCAGTTTTATGGATCTGTGAATTCTAATAAAAGAAACAGTTGCAGAGAAGTTTCCTTCTGTGTTGTACTGTAAATCAATCCATCCTACCAGGTCCTTTATTTTAAAAGACCAAGATTCCAACCCTGCTTCTACTGAAATAAATGAAAGTTATGCAATTGAGTTAAATGGATACAGCTTTGGCACCAAGAGTGTTCAAAAAAATCACTATCATTGGCATCACTTATGTATTTCTTGGTGATTAACAAGCAACGGAAAAGTGTTTGCTTGAGCCATGTAATTTGAGTCCCTTCAGATTCCTCAGACTACTGGTTGGCTTTGATGGTTCCCATGTAATTTAACTATTGACAAGTACTCCCAGAAAATGGTGGATTTCTCTAATTATTTAATAACCAGAGCTTAGTCAGCAATAAAATTGCTGACTCTGCATCCTCATCTGGGAAGAATTTCTTTTGAAGCATAAACTTTTTTCTGACCTAGTAATCAAGCTAAGGATCTGGAAAGAAAAGAAAACTTGTTTCTTCAACACAGACCTGCACCAGTGCTAGATCAACGGTGGGAATCTCCCCTACAATTGTCAGTGGTAGACAAGGATATACTGTAGCTAAGAATTTTCTGGATTCTAGGCTTGCCAAGCTTATGCCTCAGCAAAGGAATGCCATGTCGTGGATGAAGACATGTTGCGTAGTGTTGTTGTGCACTGTTCAAAGGCTGCCAATTCTACTCCAGAGGTAGCTGCAGTTAAAAAAAAACCAACAAATATGCCTACACTGGATATATATTAAATATTTGTATATATATAAAAATGTGTACCTTGGTTCCTTCAATATGTAAAAGATTGAATACTAATTGTAATATACCATTGTGATGGATTGCATTTTCTAAATGGACAATCAACCTAATTCTCAATTAGTGAGGGACAATCTCCACTCATTGATATACTTAGCTTTCCACAACCAAATCTCTGTACAATTTGCTAAAATGTACAGACACTCTTTTCCCAATCTATGTATTATATCATTTTTTTTAACATTAGGTTTAATAAAATTTTTATACCATTGTGATGATGCTGTAAAGTACAGAAATTACCATTTTTACTGGGTGCTGCCCCAGGTTTGAGGCTTAGTGCTATTTACTATCTCACACTTCACCTCCTAAAAATCTTCCATCGTTTGGAAGTGAAATAAAACTGGCTAGCCCTCAAAAGTGGTTAACACTATTAATAACATACTAATAAAGCTATTTCTGCAAGTCACTTCAGTTTCTCAAAGTTGAATTTCAAGTGGAAGAATTCTTAAATTTGACAATGAACTCTTGATCACTTTATTTAAAAATTAATTGAACACTTTTTAAACTAAAGTACTGTAGTCACAGAAAAAGGTCAATATTCTGGTCAACAAGCCCATCTCAACATTTAGGTTAGCAGGAACAAAACAGGTTCCCTGGACCTAAATAAAGGATTCAGCAATGTGATATAGTAATCTGGTACACACTATTAGCAGTGTAAATCAATTTAGTGGTTAACTTTCCATTCTTTTATCTTAATTTAATGATAGAAATATAAATCACCAGTTGTTATTTTATTAACTGACAAGTCAGAGTCATCAATGATTGTGGCAAGACTATAAATTTGATTGTATGGTAACAAGTAAACACCAGAAATTAGATTGCATTAAAACAATTAAACTTTCTTAAACAATGCAGTCATTTCTCTAATCAGGACAATATACTTGAGTACAATTTACATCTGCTGTAAGCCTGATCCTGAAAGATGCTGAACTCAATGAAACTGATCTGTACCTTGCAAGTATTCTGGACTTTATAGAATCAGGCCCCAAAGTAGCTACAACCATTTCAAAAAGTAAATGGTCAAAAATAATCCTTCAGCACAGAGGGTGAGTTTATAAACAGCTGTAAATAATCTGATAAATCACACAGAGTTCCGATCTAACAGTACCCCTTGTTTAAGAAGGAGTTGTCCGTCTTCTGAATAAAAGCTGCCAATGTCATCCTTTTTATCCCACACACAGTATGTTCTTGTTCAACAAAGTGCTATTCTAGCCCTCTCATGAATGACTATAAGCTTCACCTCATACTGGTCATCCAAGACCTCCTGCCAAGGAAATAAGCAACAGCTCTCCACTACCAGAGCATAAACCTCATCCCCATTGTAATTTATTCAGTGAAACATGTTATTTCCCTCCTTGGGACTGATTTATGCTACTAACCCCTGCTGGCAAGATTAAGCTAGTCTTTCAGAAATCAATTTTATAAATAATAGTTCATTGTTCTAGTTGCTACCCATATTCCAACTATCCTTATTTAGGAAGGTTATTCCTTGTTTACAAAATATTTACTATTTCTCCATTCTCTTTCCCCTAAACTCTCTCTAAGTTTAATGTATTTCAACAGAGTTAGAAGTTATGTTCCTGTTTTTTCTCCCAAGTGTCCCTCTATAGCTTTCAAATGTTGGCAGCTTCTATATGTTTTTAGACCTGTTCCCTGAAAATGTACAAAACGTTTCTGAGTTTTGGAAAGGTTTCAATTTTTTCCACAGAGTGTTTGCATGTCTACAGTATATTATTATAGGGTTGCTAGGAATGCTATGACATAAAAATTTATTTTTAGAAAATGGAGACAAATACTAGCAATTACATGTAGTTAGATCATTTTAGGTAGATCTCAGAATAGATCTCCCATTTTCTGCGTGGGCTAGGAGTGTCACCTATATGGTACTGTCCCAGTCCCTTTTCCTATGTGGATGTCCCTCCATAGGCAGGGTGCCAGAGAGTTGAACAAGGGAAGTGCTGTTCTCTGCCCCTAGATTTCCACTCAGAAATCAGGTTGGGAGGTAATACATTGTGGTGCTATTGCCTTCTTCTAGGTCCCTCCATGGCTGCTATTGAGCAAATACAGGAAGACCCAGCCAAGCACCAGCCATCCGTACAGGACAGCTTCTGTCTTTTAGGGAAAGGGGTTTTTCATTACCTGAGGTTCTCTAAGCTCATCAGGGTTGGAATGAGGTGAGATCTCCAAAATTAAAGCCTCTTTCCTAATATGCATATTTCTCCAATTGAGCAAAGAATTCAAGGAAAACTGCATCCGAAGAAGTGGGCTATAGTCCACGAAAGCTTATGCTCTTATAAATTTGTTAGTCTCTAAGGTGCCACAAGTCCTCCTGTTCTTCTTTTTGCGGATACAGACTAACACGGCTGCTACTCTAAAAGGAAAACTGAGTTACTTTGTAGAGTTTTCCTCTTCCTTTGGTTCTGCTGTGGATGGAGGAGTTTGGAGATATCCCCTTTGCAAATACCTATAAGAAGACACACAATTGTGCAAGTGTTGTAAGTCCTACCAACCATGACAGAATCCCCTTTCAATAGTTATAGCACAGTGATGCGATAACTAACATTCAAGAGGAGAGGCATGCTGGCTAGATAGATGGTACAAACATGTATTTGCTGTCAGAACAGCTAGATTCAGCTCCCTTTGAATCTGCTCAGGCATCTGAAAATATCTAAATCTAAAGGTTCAGATTTAGGCTCCTAAATCCATATTTTGGGCCTGATCCTGCACCACTGAAATCAATGTAAGTTTTAACATGGACTTTGAGGAGAGCAGGATCAGACCCTTAGACATAAATGATCTGATTTTCAGAGGTCCTGACCATCTGCAGCTCCCATTGACATCATTTGGAATTGTGGGTATTCAATGCTTCTGAAAATTGGACCACTTTAATTTAGATGTCTAAATATGGATTTAGGTGTCTAACTCCAAAAATTTTGAATTTAGTGCCTGCTGAGATTTACTCAGTATTAGTCCAGTACTTCCATGTTAGCACCTGGAGTCCTATCTTTTCAATAATGAAAGCTTCTAAAGGTAACTATGGTAAGTCTTCCACAGCTTGTTCTGCTTCTGTACTCTCTAGTATTAGGGACAAGGACAACAGTTATGCACCACACAGTGACACTTGTCAGTATTCAATATAACACATATACAAAATGTAAGAGCACAGAATTCAGCTGTACACCCGTCTCCCTTTCACTTGGATCTGTTTTCTTTTTATTCCTCTTTGTACTCAGTTATTCTTTACCTCTTTCTCTTCACTCAATTTTTTTTGTCTTCTGTTTTCCACATATTTGTTCTAAAGATCTAGCTCTGTGATTTTTCTATATGTACTGGTTTGTTCTTCTTGTACTTCCTTGTCTAACCCCTTGTCTTGTATGCAGTTCAAAGCCTGCCTGGTCCAGGTCTTAATGACACCAGATTGAGCAACATACTTAATAATGGGGGAAAGAAATAGAAAATGTAAGCAAAGTAAGCTGTCATGGGATAAGAGAGAAGGTCCTCTCATGAACATAAGAACATAAGAAAGGCCGTACCGGGTCAGACCAAAGGTCCATCTAGCCCAGTATCCTGTCTACCGACAGTGGCCAATGCCAGGTGCCCCAGAGGGAGTGAACCTAACAGGCAATGATCAAGTGATCTCTCTCCTGCCATCCATCTCCACCCTCTGACAGACAGAGGCTAGGGACACCATTCCTTACTAGTGCTAGTATATCTTTTTTGAGATGAGACCACATCTGTACACAGTATTTGAGATGGGGGCGTACCATCGATTTATATAAGGGCAATAATATATTCTCAGTCTTATTCTCTATCCCCTTTTTAATGATTACTAACATCCTGTTTGCTTATTTGACCGCCTCTGCACACTGCGTGGACATTTTCAGAGAACTATCCACGATGACTCCAAGATCTTTTTCCTGAGTTGTTGTAGCTAAATTAGCCCCCATCATATTGTATGTATGTACCAATCATGGATTGGTAACTGGTTAAAAGATAGGAAACAAAGGGTAGGAATAAATGGTCAGTTTTCAGAATGGAAAGAGGTAAATAGTGGTGTCCCCCAGGGGTCTGTACTGGGACCAGTCTTATTCAATATATTCATAAATGACCTGGAAAAAGGGGTAAACAGTGAAGTGGCAAAATTTGCAGATGATACAAAATTGCTCAAGATAGTTAAGTTCCAGGCAAACTGCAAAGAGCTACCAAAGGATCTCTCAAAACTGGGTGAGTGGGCAACAAAATGGCAGATGGAATTCAATGTTGATAAATGGCAAAGTAATGCACATTGGAAAACATAATCCCAACTATACATATAAAATGGAGTCTAAATTGGCTGTTACCACTCAAGAAAGAGATCTTGGAGTCATTGTGGCTAGTTCTCTGAAAACATCCACTCAATGTGCAGCGGCAGTCAAAAAAGCAAACAGAATGTTAGGAATCATTAAGAAATGGATAGATAAGACAGAAAATATCATATTGCCTCTATATAAATCCATAGTACACCCACAGCTTGAATACCGCATGCAAATGTGGTCACCCATCTCAAAAAAGATATATTGGCATTGGAAAAGGTTCAGAAAAGGGCAAGAAAAATTATTAGGGGTATGGAACGGCTGCCATATGAGGAGAGATTAATAAGACTGGGACTTTTCAGCCTGGAAAAGAGACAACTAAGCGGGGATATGATAGAGGTCTATAAAATCATGACTGATGTGGAGGAAGTAAATAAGGAAGTGTTATATACTCCTTCTCATAACACAAGAACTGGGGGGGTCATCAAATGAAATTAATAGGCAGCAGGTTTAAAACAAATAAAAGGAAGTATTTTTTCACACAATGCACAGTCAACCTGTGGAACTCCTTGCCAGAAGATGTTGTGAAGGCCAAGACTATAACTGGGTTCAAAAAAGAACTAGATAAATTCATGGAGGGTAGATTCATCAATGGCTATTAGCCAGGATGCACAGCAATGATATCCCTAGCCTCTGTTTGCCAGAAGCTGAGAATGGGTGACGGGATGGATCACTTGATGGCTACCTGTTCTGTTCATTCCCTCTGGGGCACCTGGCATTAGCCAGTGTCAGAAGACAGGATTTTGGGCTAGATGCACCTTTGTTCTGACCCAGTATGGCCGTTCTTATGTTCTTACGAACCTTTCCACATACATCCCTCTTTGTTTGCATGATTGTCCATTTCCTTTGTCTTTTGCTATTTCTGTCTTTTTAAAAAGTGACTTATAGTGTGATTTTCCATCAGTCCTTAGTATATGCTATGGTTTTAAACAGATAGATACCAGTGGGGAGAGTGAGATATTATCACAATACGTGCTGTTGTTACTTAACAGCCCCCATGTTCCCACCACTGGTGTCTGCCTGTTTGCAAGAGGAATCAGTAATGTATTGATTCTGCTAGTTTACTTTGCTAACTTTAGAAATGAGAAGTTCAAATAGGAAAAACCTGTAAAGTTCAAGGTCAGAAAGCTCTCAAACCCAGCAGTGCAAGATTCTGGAAACCCATTTCACAAACTTGGCAAATCAGCTGGGACTTACTAAACTGAAATGTGAAGCTGGCCATCTTTTACAGCTGTGCAGTAACACATTCCTAAATTAAAACAGATAGCATGTGACAAACTCTTACCCAGATACCGAGTGCCAAATGTTGGGTCATGTGCACAGTCAGAATATATGAGCTATGTGCAGGGGAGATATGCTGGGAAATGAAAAACTGGCCACACAGCGTCAATGAAGCCACTACTTGTACAGCATCAGGGTTGCAGTAGCTTCAGTGGCTGCTTTGCCTCGTGTGAGGGTTTACGCCCCTCGTTACAGGGCAGCACAGCCTAGTGGCCAAGTCCATATAACCGCCCCTGGTTGCAGGGCGGCACGGCCTAGTGGCCAAAGTCCATATAACCGCCCCTGGTTGCAGGGCGGCACGGCCTAGTGGCCAAAGTCCATATAACCGCCCCTGGTTGCAGGGCGGCACGGCCTAGTGGCCAAGTCCATATAACCGCCCCTGGTTGCAGGGCGGCACGGCCTAGTGGCCAAAGTCCATATAACCGCCCCTGGTTGCAGGGCGGCACGGCCTAGTGGCCAAAGTCCATATAACCGCCCCTGGTTGCAGGGCGGCACGGCCTAGTGGCCAAAGTCCATATAACCGCCCCTGGTTGCAGGGCGGCACGGCCTAGTGGCCAAAGTCCATATAACCGCCCCTGGTTGCAGGGCGGCACGGCCTAGTGGCCAAGTCCATATAACTGCCCCTGGTTGCAGGGCCATAGGACCTTACTACTGGCTCAGCAGGGGGGGTCCTACCAAAATACGCTGAGGCTTACCGGGGTCAAGGTACCAGTCCGTCACCTCCCCCAGGTCGCTTCCTACCGGCTTGGGAGTTGGGGTCTCCCACGGATCCCAGGGTTCTCCGCGAGTCTCCGGATCCGTCGCCTCCTTTGGTTCCTCCCGCAGTAGGGGTTCCTGCCGGCCTGTAGAAGCCTCTGTTCCTGGCAGCTTCAAGAGCGTCAGCTGGTCTTTTGCAGGAGCTTCCCAGTTAGGTCCTTCCCCTGTGGCCATCAGCCCCGACTGAGCTGAGTTCCCTCCTTTTATACTCAGTGAGCATCTGGACCATGCCCAGTACGAACGGGGCGGGACTTCCTCCGTCAGAGCTACTGGTCTGACGCCGCTGGGCTAGTGCAGGGCGGGGTGGGGCTGCCCCGTCACACCTCCCTTCTGCCTTACTGCAAAGGAAAGTTTGACCAATGGATCCATGTAAAAATCCATGGGCCCCACCACACTGCTCTCTACCCTGCCCCAAAATGTACCTATGCACAAAAACAGGGAGCAATGCCATCACCGCAGAGTTCAGTGATGTAGATCTCCTGTGTGGATTTCCCATTTTTTGGCCCACCCACCAACATTGCAGAATTGTATGTGTTCTGACACATTCAGAGCCTTCCATGCTTGCTGATGGTAAGAAAAGGATAGGACTTGCCAAAAATTATTTGCATTTTTAAAGTAATATTATCATCTAATTTTAAATTTTATATCTATATTCCTGTGCCTAGCAGCACACTATACACTGAAAAATTAAATATACTGTGAACTTATCGCCACCAACCCAGCTGAACATGCTATATACCATTAAGGCAGAAGATGAGACTATCCCTCTCTTCCCATTAACAGCCCCAGGCAAGGTATTATAATATTGCTGCACTTTTCCTTGAAAGAAGCAGGTTTAATATACATTACCAGCCTTTAGAATGGTAGCCGTGTTAGTCTGTATCAGCAAAAACAACGAGGAGTCCTTGTGGCACCTTAGAGACTAACAAATGTATTTGGGCATCAGCTTTCGTGAAGTGGGTTCTAGCCCACAAAAGCTTATGCCTAAATAAATTTGTTAGTCTCTAAGGTGCCACAAGGACTTCTCGTTATTATTACCAGCCTTATAATTTTGCTGCTATGACTGATTTGCATTTTGCAATACAACTCTGTTTCCTCTACAGCCATTTCATAAAACCTATAAAACACAGGCCCTGTCTACACAAGGGGTATTTTTCAAATATTTCCCACCATTGGGAAAATAACATTGGTGCAGCTGAATCGATGTTAGCAACAGGGAATTTCTTTAAAAGTTTGTGAGATTACATAGAGCTATACTGGGCAAAATTTAGCCCTGGTATAATTCCATTGACTTCAACCGTGTTACACCAATGATGAATTTGGTTCAGTGTCTGCTAAAAAATATTACTGCACATTTCCACAGTCAGGTCCCAATGCTGGTCCCGCTGATATAAGAGGTTTTGGAACAAATAAATAAACAGTAATAAGTCACCAGAACCAGATAGTATTTACCCAAGAGTTCTGAATGAACTCAGATATGAAATTGCAGAACTACTAAGTGTGGTGTATAACCTATTGCTTAAATCAGTCTCTGTACCAGATGACTTGAGGATAGCTAATGTAACATCGACTTTTAAGAAAGCCTCTAGAGGCGATCCTGGGAATTACAGGCTAGTAAGCCTAACTTCGGTACCAGGCAAATTGGTTGAAACTGCAGTAAACAACAGAATTATCAGACACATAGATAAACACAATTTGTTGGGGGAAGAGTCAACATGGCTTTTGTAAAGGGAAGTCACACCTCACTAATCTATTAGAATTCTTTGAGGGAACAACAAACATGTGGACAAGGGTGATCCAGTGGATATAGTGTACTTGGACTTTCAGAAAGCTTTGACAAGAGGTCGCTTACCAAAGGCTTTTAAGCAAAGTAAGCAGTAATGGGATATGAGGGAAGGTTCTCTCATGGATCAGTAACTGGTTAAAAGATAGGAAACAAAGGGCAGGAATGTGGTCAGTGTACAAAATGGGTAAATAGCAGGGTCCCTCAAGAATATGTACTGGAACCTGTGCTGTTCCACATATTCATAAATGCTCTGGAAAAGGGGGTGAACAGTGATACAAAATTATTCAAGATAGTTAAGTCCAAAGCTGACTGCGAAGAGTTACAAAGGGATCTCACAAGACTGGGTGACTGGGCATCAAAATGGCAGATGAAATTCAATGTTGATAAATGCAAAACAATGCATATTTGAAAACATAATCTCAACTACACATACAAAATGACAGGATTTAAATTAGCTGTTACTACTCAAAAAATAAATTGTGGAGTCAATGTGGATAGTTCTCTGAAAACATCTGCTCAATGTGCAGTGGCAGTCAAAAAAGCAAGCAGATGTTAGGAACCATTAGGAAAGTGATAGATAATAAACAGTAAATATCATAATGCCACTATATAAATCCATGGTACGCCCACACCTGTAGGGACGCACAGCTCCCGAATCGCTAGCCCACAGGCGCGGCAAACTGCTCCCATGGCTACGAGGCAGGAGTGACCTTCAATCCAGCGTTTGTGTTTGGGAAACTTATTTGGCTGATTTGATTGTACCCTCGCAGCTGGTGTTCACGCGCTCAAGAGATGGGTTCGTTATCTTATGTGCATGTATACTGCCTGGCTTTTCTATGCGCAAGAATGTAACCACTAAGAAGAGTTGTAAACAAAGTAAGGAGAGAAATAAAAACCCCAGGAAAGTTTTCCTGGGAGGCTTTTTGCAAGAGGCTTTTGAAGCTCTCTGGCTACCAACAAACCTGGCGTTCTGTTTCCTTTCCTGTGTCGTCACCACAGCTGCTGACCCCGACGTGATACCCCTCTACTCACCGGCTGGATACGCCGAGCGCGCCCGCGGCTGTTTGCCGCCCCTTATTCGTGAGTATGGGGGGGAAACTTTCCAGTGCCCAGAAGGAGCACGCAAGAGAGTTACAAAAGATTATAAGGCAGCGATCATGTGTCGTTGTCTCGGTCGCTCATATTGAGGACCTCCTAAGGGAAATAGATCGCCAGTGCCCCTGGTATCCGGACTGCGGGTCTTTACAGCTTTTTGATTGGATACGGATTGGGATCACCTTGTATAGTGAACCCCGTGCCCCAGTTCAGCACCTGCTGCTCTGGCAGCGTTGTAAGGAGGCGCTGGAGGGGTTCGGCCCCGACGGCCTTAAGCCGGTTTCCCCTTTGCCCCCAGGTGATGGGCCACCCCCCTCCTGCCCGCAGCTGACCCCCCCTGCGCCGCCGCCCGTGGCGGCACCCCCATGCCTACCGGTCGGGCGGGGGGGCGCTGTCGCCGCGGCGGTGCAGCCGGTGCGCGAGGCCGGTCTCTTGACCGACAAGGAATCCAAGTGTGGGTTCGAGGCGTTCCCCGTCTCTAAGCGAAATAATGGAAACGGGGGGCGAGTAGTGGACTGGGAGGCTCTCCCCTACTCGGTTCTGCACAAGCTCCGGGGGATCTTGAAAGGTGTGTCTAACGGTTATCACTTGCTCCCCCAAGATTGGAAAGACATATGTCGCATGGTGCTGTCTCCCGCGCAATACGTTGTGTGGGACAGCGAGTACCAGCGAGAGGTGCTTGCGGCAGCAGCACAAGGTGGGGGGGCTTATCTTGCTGAGCAGTTATATGGCACAGGGCAGTTTTCGAGTATCCCCGAGCAGGCGGTGGGCATGCCCCAGGTAGCTTTTCCCATCATTGGCCAGTGTGCCCGTCGCGCGTTTCTCAGGGTCCCCGCTGCGAGCGAGTTCTCTAAGTCCTTCGACCCTGGTGGAGTTGCTGCAGGCGTGTGCTGATGTAGGCACTCAAACCCATCAGATGGCCCTGCTGGCAGCTGCCCTGTACAAGGGGCAGAAGCCTCAGGGGAACTGCTTTAACTGCCACCATCCATATTGATGATTAGGTGTACGGCCCTCCCCCTCTGTTGGCTCACTGACGAGCCCGTATGGGTTGCGCAGTGGCCGCTTTTCCCCAGAATATGTGCAGTGTATATTGTAGCAGAAAAAAAAAATGCAAACCTACCAATATAGGTTGTGTTGTCTTGTTCAGATCACTGTGTGTTTGAAAGCAGGAGTTAGAAGTAAAAGGCAATCAAAAGACTGGGAAAGTTAATTGTGTCCCTTTTAAGTAAAAATCTTTAAGCTGTAGATAGCTTTGGATTTGGAAGCAAGTCAGAAAGCATTTGTATTAATGCAAGTTTCTAACTAATAAGGTAGAAGCCACTGAAATCTGGGCTGCCTATGAACAAATACAAGGAAATATTTTAAGCAATGACTGACTGCCCAAAAGGGGTAGACCTCTGTTCTTTTGTTTTTCAGATCATCAGAGAAAACGGATGCCAGCTGAACAGCATTCAATGTACCATGCATTTACTGGCACAATAGAGATTATTTTTGTGTTTTATGGCAAAAATTGTTGTTAAGAATTGCATACCAACAGTCTTTGGAAGCAAGGACATGGAAGGTTAACCCACTCCCCATATCGCCCATGGGATCCTTCTGGCTACCTCAGATTTCTAGCCAGAGGGCTGGGGAGGGAGGAAAGCAATTAGACACCTGAGGTTGTACCGAGTGCACTCCTCAAAAGTGGGTGTGCTTGTCCCGGTTTGTTGCTCCAAAGCTCTGTAATAAAGTTATCTTACTGGAAGAGTGTACATGGCATACATTGAATAATAAGACTAATGTACTGTATAAAGACAATGTGTATGTGTTCATTGTTGGGAAAAGGTGTATGAATGAAGAGTGGAAGTTTCCTTTGTAGGTTACAAGAAGCTGAGAAAGGGAGAAGAGGAAAAAGCACAGAATGAGTTAATTGAGAGGAAAATACAGCTTGCAGGCTCATCCAAGGCCACAGCCAAAACTTGGCTGACCCCCAAGACAAGGGGGGGCTTAAATGTGCCCGAGCAACAATGAAATCTGCAAAACACTGCCAGGCATTAATGAAATGTGTTAGGTTTCTTTTCTCACAGGTAGAGAAGTGCTACCCAAAGACCCTAGCACCCCTGCCATTCATTGAAACCAGGAGACTGAGTCTATGTAAAGTCCATCAACGAAAGACTGCTTTGGCTCCACACTGGAAAGGCCCTTTCCAAGTCTTGTTAACCACCAACACCGCTGTGAAGTGCCAAGGACTGACTGCCTGGACCCATGCTTTTCACTGCAAAAAGACCCCTCCACCTCGGGAGGACTCTTTGACTGATGATAAGCCTATTTCTTCTTCTAGCCCTGCTGTGCCTTCTGGACAGCAGGAAAAAGGAAAAAAAAGACAAGGTGAAGTGCTAGTAACCTCTCCCTTGTCCACTGACAGACCTACTGTTGCTTTGAATTTTTCTAGAAGAAGCAAAACCATTACAGGGTGATGTGCTAGTAACCTCTCCCCTACATGATGCTAAACCACACTGTTTCAGGAAAAGAGAAGAAGGAACACTTGCTTCCTTGAAACCATAAAGTCCAGGAATTCCTGACTACAAAAGACATTAAGAACTGGCCCTGGTGAAGAAACAAAGAATTATACCCTAGCAGAAAGAAACTTGTGGGACCCATGCTTGGGAACGTGGTATTGATTAGATTTTAAGGTTTATTTTACAGGCTGCGCCCTGTGTTTTGGATAAGTCCTTCAGCATGTATTGCCCTCCCTAATTGGATCTTAAATGATAAGTACCAAAGGCACCTTGTTGCCATTGCCCCTGCCATCTCCTCTACTACACTATTACCCCTGTAATACATCCAAATACAGACAATGACCCAGAAGTTGCTGACAGAGATAGTATTGAATATCACTGAGGCTGGGAAGGCATTGCAGTGGGATCTAGCATGTTCAGGCTTGGCCCACTGCCCTTACAGACACATCAGGAGTACCATCTGATCTGTGGCCATGGAGTCATACTTGGAGACTTTCTGGGTGGAAGTGTAGACGTTCTCAATGCTCCTTCCAAGCATATGGACCGGTTGAGGGGGTGTGGCCTCCCACATACCGAATCCTGCCGGGTCCATGGGGAGGATGCATGTGGGATTGGGTAATTCACCAAAACATCTGGGAAATTAGACTACCTGGTATGCCCAGTTAATTTTAGTCAGTGCTCCTGGGATTACACCTGACAGGACTCTTACTTTTTCAAGTTAATGACAGCTATGTGTATGTTAATGACACCACATTACAAGACATTTGGGTCCACCTGGCACAAGTATTGAATCAATCTGATTTCTGCCTGGCCGTTGCCCCGAAAATGCAAGGTCTGTTAAGTACTTGCCTTGTTCCTGTCGGCAAACCACCCAGCAACATCTGGGGTGTGAGACAGTGAAAGAAATGTGCTGTTTTAAGCTTACTGATAATAGTTTTGCATGCAATAGCAAATTGATATGCTGAAATGTTATGTTTAAGTTATCCGCCAGGACGTTTTTTCTCCTTGGTGGGATTATATCTAGTCATAGCCACTCTTAGAGTGGATAAAAACCCTTTTATAGTATGGGGTCTTAGTTTTGATGTTTGATGTTTTACTTTGCTGTTTTGTTTAATGTATACCCAATCTAGTGACATTGTGTATGCTACCCTGCGAGAGTGTTTTGTTTAAACACCGCATCTATAAAATAAAACAGGGGGGGATGTAGGGACGCACAGCTCCCGAATCGCTAGCCCACAGGCGCGGCAAACTGCTCCCATGGCTACGAGGCAGGAGTGACCTTCAATCCAGCGTTTGTGTTTGGGAAACTTATTTGGCTGATTTGATTGTACCCTCGCAGCTGGTGTTCACGCGCTCAAGAGATGGGTTCGTTATCTTATGTGCATGTATACTGCCTGGCTTTTCTATGCGCAAGAATGTAACCACTAAGAAGAGTTGTAAACAAAGTAAGGAGAGAAATAAAAACCCCAGGAAAGTTTTCCTGGGAGGCTTTTTGCAAGAGGCTTTTGAAGCTCTCTGGCTACCAACAAACCTGGCGTTCTGTTTCCTTTCCTGTGTCGTCACCACACACACCTTGATTATTGAGTGCAATTCTGGTCATTCCATCTCAAACAAAATATATTAGAATTGGAAAAAATGGAGAGAATGGCAACAAAAATGAGTAGAGGTATGAACAGCTTCCCTATGAGGAGAGATTAAAAAGACTGGGATTGTTCATCTTGGAAAAGAGAATACTAAGGGGGGATATGATAGAAGTCTACAAAATCATGAATAGCGTAGAGAAAGTGAATATGGAAGTGTTATTTACCCCTTTACATAACACAAGAACCAGGGGTCACCAAATGAAATTAACAGGTAGCAGGTTTAAAACAAAACAAAAAAAGGAAGTATTTCTTCACACAACACAGTCAACTTGTGGAACTCATTGCCAGAGGATGTTGTGAAGGCCAAAAATACAACCGGGTTAAAAAAGAATAAAAGTTCACAGAGGATAGGTCCATCAATGGCTAATAGCCAAGATGGTCAGGGACACACCCCACTGCTCTGGGTGTCCCTAAGACTCTGACTGCCAGAAGCTGGGACTGGACAATGGGGTATGATTCACTAAACAATTGCCCTATTCTGTTCATTCCCTCTGAAGTATCTGGCACCAGCCACTGTCAGCAGACAAGATGCTGGGCTAGATGGATGCTTGGTCTGACCAAGTATGGTGGTTCTTATGGTATGAAGTCAAAAGCAACATTTCCATTGATTTTCAATGTGAGCAGGATTAGGCCCAATCTGAGTTAAAGGCAAACAGAGCTCTCTGTATATAAAGTAGAATAATCTGCAGTGACAACTGAATAAGCAACAATGACTCAATAAATACTTTGTCTTTAATTTCTATTAAATAAACAGAGCCCTATCTATAATGCAATTATGTGGCAGTGGAAATGGTTGCATAATTGCGAGCTTTTCAAGTTTGTCATACTGTAACTCCTCACTTAAAGTCATCCAGGTTAATGTTGTTTTGTTGTTACGCTGCTGATCAATTAGAGAATATGCTCGTTTAAAGTTGCGCAATGCTCCCTTTTAATGTTGTCTGGCAGCCTCCTGCTTTGTCCACCGCTTGCAGAAAGAGCAGCCTGTTGCAGCTGACTGGTGGGGGCTTGGAACCAGGGTGGACCGGCAGCCCCCCATCAGCTCCCCGCTCCCCTAAATTTCCTGTGCAGCAGCCCCCCAGCAGGCTATCAATTGCCGGCAGTTCAGCTGTCCTTCCCCCCACTGCCATGTGCTTCTCCTGCCCTCTGCCTTGGAGCTGCTCTTGGAGCCTCCTGCTTGCTGTGCGGGGAGGGCGGGAGAGGGGTGCTAATGTCAGGGTGTCCCCCTCCCCCCTGCTCCTGCCCCCCGCTTACCCCATCTCCATAGAGTGGGGGGGGTGGCACGACAGGGCTCAGGACGGAGGGAGTTTGCTAGCAGCAGCTGCTTTCTCAACTTGCTGATCTACTTAAAAAGGCAATGTACTTAGATTGTGGTCACCGTACTTAAAGGGGCAATGCACATCTCTCTCACACACACACAGGGTGTGTGTCTCTGTCAGCCACGCTGTTTCCACTCCCTCCATTTGTGCTGCTTTGTAGAGTGTGAGGCTACATTAACAACAATGTGTTAACCCTTGAGAGCTCAGCTGAGTGCTAGTTCATCAGTCAGCACTAAGGCATTCCCTGGGAAATATTCCACCCTCTGACTCCACCACCTCAACCAAGCTTCACAATCATCATTGCTATGTACAGTATTAAATTGTTTGTTTAAAACTTATATTGTGTGTGTGTATATATATAATATAGTCTTTTGTTTGGTGAAAAAAAATTTCCTGGAACCTAACCCCCCCATTTACAATAATTCTTATGGGGAAATTGGATTCACTTAACATCGTTTCGCTTAAAGTCGCATTTTTCAGGAACATAACTACAATGTTAAGCAAGGAGTTACCGTAGTGTTCCATACATACAGTGTTCCTGAATGTATGCCTTCATTTAAGAAGTTGTGAAGAAAACTTTCATAATGTGATCACAATGTAAACTGATGCAGTGATGTCACTTTAATTTGCAGACAGCTTGAAACGAGCTCTGTAAGAAGTGTGAACTGTCTTCATTAAGTACAGTGGAGTGTTGACATTAAAGTTTAATTATGGCAATGTAATTGTCACCATTAACTATTTTACCACTAATCATTTCAGCTGAAACATTCAGTAAATATACTGATCCTCTGCTGTAGGAAGTAGTGGCAGATTCTGGAGTGGGATGGGATCAGAAATTGCTGTTAAGGTTTCCTTAGGTGGGGAATGAAGTATTGAACCCTCTGTTCCCTAAATTAATGGTCTCAACTGAAGCTACCTAAAAGAGGAAGAAAAAAGCAACTGCATCCTCTCTCTCTAAAAAAAAAAATAACCCTCAAAAAACCCTGCCTCCCACGTATTCACTGGTGTGACCTTCACAAATGCCTCCTACCTATCTGTCAAAACTTTTTCCCAGGACAGCTTCAGCAATGCAGTTGTTTTCAATACCAAAATCTGTGGCACATTTAAATTTTTCAGGGGGTAATGTAAAACAAATTTGAATTAATATGAAAATAAATAATATTGGCCTGATCCAAAGTCCATTGAAATAATTTTAAAGATCGCACTGACATCAATGAGCTTTAGATCATCCCTATAAGGGATATTCTGTGGGACTAGGAAGATCATGAGGGGTGTGGGGGAAGTTTAGGAGTGGGATTGAAAACTGAACCGTAATTCTAGCACCACTGCACATAATTTAGGTCTAATGTGAAACAGCACATACTGGGACCTTGTATATAACTAAGGAACCATTCTCAGATTTTTACAAAACGCAGTAGTTCTGTAAAGAACCTCTAAGGAATAAAAAGTCTTTTTTCATGAATGTGGGAGAGGTTTTTTTTTTAGCTACCAGAGCCTAGCATCTATGTGAAGCAAGCATTGCTCTTGAAATCCATATAACCCTCCTTTTCGAACATTAAAAAGAGGAGCTCTTGCAAACATTGGCAATGAATTACAGCTATATACTTAATTGCCTGGGACTAATGGTTGTTACTGTGCCAACTCCTTGGCAGTTGGAAAAGAAGAGAGTAACAGTAGAGGTATCGCTCCTGTTGCAGTTCCCATGATGGCTGGACCTCTGAAAAACAAGCCAGACAGGAAAGGGACTTGCACTTCAGTTGGTTGTAATACATGGACATGACTGAAAGCGTCTCTACTTTTTCAAGAGAGTAACCTGACAGGACTGAAGCTTGTTCCCCAGCTTCCTACATTTCCTTTAGTTACAAAGGGAGAGGCCATGCGGCCATCTCTAGAAACGCCTCTTGTGAAAGAAAATGGGATGAGAAAAAAAGTAAAGGGGAGTTTAATCCGAAAGAAAAAAAGCCACCGTTAATTAATGAAATTTACCTATACAAAATCTTTCAAAGTAACTTCAACACATACTTTTCAGCATTTTAGTGGTAGTAAAGATAAAATGAGCTAATCTTTAAATATACTTTCTATTTCTATAGCATCTTATCTCTCTGGCTCTCAAAGGGCATTAGCAAATATTCATTATTTGAGACTCACAACACATCTGCAAAACTGGGTAACTGAGGCTGTGCTCTGTTAATAAATATGACAGGGAAGGGACACTGAATAAATCTGGATACTTAAGGGAATTTTCAGTATAATTAGTAGACATGAGGGAACCTGACTTGTTTTTGGTAACAAGCAGTTTCAGATCATTGAGACTTGTATAATAGAGGTTGTATTGTGTAACCTAGGGTTACCATATCTCATAAATAAAAAAAGAGGACCCTCCACGGGCCCTGGCCCCACCCATTTCCCCACCCCTATCCCCGCCCCTTCCCTGCCCTAACTCCGCCCCCTCCTCCCTCCCACTCCCAGCCACGGGGAAAGGGCTGACCCAGCGCTACCGGCTTCACGGTTTGCCGGGCAGCCCCCAGACCCTGCGCCCCCGGCCGGCGCTTCCCCAGCGCAGCTGGAGCCCGGGAGGGGAAGCACCCAGCCGGGGGCGCAGGGTCTGGAGGCTGCCCGGCAAACCATGAAGCCGGTAGCGCTCGGGCTTTGGGCAGCCCCTATGCCTCCGGACCCTGCGCCCCCAGCCGGGCACTTCCCCTCCCGGGATCTGGCGGCGCAGGATCCGGAGGCACGGGGGCTGCCCGAAACCGGTAGCGCTCGGGCAGCCCGGCTCTGAAACAGAGCCGAGCTGCCCGAGCGCTACCGGCTTCGGGCAGCCCCTCCTGCCTCCGGACCCCGAGCCACAGGCCAGGCACTTCCCTTCCCAGGCTCCAGCTGAGCTGCTCCGGCGGCTCGGGGTCCGGAGGCAGGGGGGGCTGCCCGAAGCCGGTAGCGCTGGCTCGGGCAGCTCGGCTCTTAAAGTCTGAGAGGGGAGGAGCGGAGCAGAGCAGCCACGGGAGGGGAAGTGCCCGGCCGGCATTTTCCAGGACATGTTTGGCTTTTCGGCAATTCCCCCTGGACGGGGGTTTGATTGCCGAAAAGCAGGACATGTCTGGGAAAAACCGGACGTATGGTAACGCTAGTGTAACCATGTTGCAGATGGCAGAGACAGAGAAGGATTAAATGAAGTGTCTCAGGTCACGGAACAAATCACTTTCAGGAAAGGACAAAGAACTCAGGGGTCCTCAGACCCATGCCATGGTCTCAGTACAAGATGGTGTTGCCATCACCATAGTGGCCTCCTGCAATTGTCAAAATATGGCTATTTTTATTTAAAAACAATCCTATATTTTGCAATAACGGCCCAAACCCCAGCAGCAGTGAATTAGGAATTATAACTGGTTTCAGGCACCAGGTTTGCCTAAGCTCCCCACTGATTTTGGGGGGTTACCATCACATTTTCTACCTTTAAAATAAATGAGTATTTCCCTGTGGAGCTGCACGAAGGAACCCCACTGACTGCGACGTGGGAATCAGCCAGTGACGCGCTTGCCCCCCAGATGTGTGCGCCGGGCGCAGAGCACAGAGGCCACGCAAGGCACGAACTAGAGGCCAGCCAGCTGTGCAGATGACGTCACAGAAGGTTTTCTCGGACGCTCCCTAGCCCCTTGCGCAGGGGGAGGGGGACACGAGGCTCTGGGAAGCCCTAGCCCTGCCTTCCTCTCCCTCCCACTGACAGGTACTAAGTCACCGCCTCTTGTTTTGGAGGTGCGCGTGGTTATCTCTGATTGGCCGCCGCTGGGGCCCCGCCTCCTGTAGTCCCAGCCCCCAAACCGGACTGGGAAGTGCGGCCGGTTGGACTCCAATTCCCAGAGTGCTTTGCGCGGCCGGCGGCCGTTGGCGGCTGGGGGCCGGGCCGGCGCAGCGCACACGGGAGCGTGGCTGAGGCGGGCGGAGGTGAGCGCGGCGCCCTCTCCTGACAGGTGCCCGGCAGAGGCAGCGCCGACAGCGTCAGCCGGTCCCTGTGCACCCGAGTCCATCCCCTGCCCGGTGCCGAGCCCTTGGCCGCGCGGCGGAGCGGGGCGAGGGCCCCCCGGGGTGGCGGGGCGAGGGGGGAGCAGCATGAGCAGCGCCCGCGGAGCCGCCCGAAGAACAGCGGCGGGGACGGGGCTGGCGGTGAGTCTCCTGCTGCTGGGCAGCATCTGGAGTCCGGTGGAGGCCCAGGTGAGAGATGGGGCCCGGCGGGAGGGGTCGGCGGCTGCTGCCTGTGTCGGGGGCTGGGGGGACGGACCCTGGAGGAGGAGGACTGGAGTTCCGGGCTTTCCTCCTTCGGCCAGTCCGCCGCTGGATAACGGCTCACATGTGTGCAGCGTTTTCTGTCCTGAGGGATCCCAAGAGCTTCGTGGACTCTGCGTTTGGTGCTGCTGGCTGCCCTCTGCTTCTGCTGATCCGAAGAGGGGGACTGCAGGTTGTCAGCAGTTTGCAGGACCAAGCATTATCTACTTTATATCTCTTTCCGCTGCCTCTTGCTGAGTGAGATGCGCTGAGGTTTCATTGGGGAGCTATTTTGGTTTCATTTGCTAGCAGTAGCAGAGCAGATGTTTAATGTGGCTTACTTGTAACCGTGCCAAGGGGGTGTATAATTGGGGTATTCTATGAAATTTTGAAAAGATGAATGCACAGAGAAGTTCTCTGTTCTGGGATATAATATTTTTATACAAAGATTCAGACATTAAATAGAGGAGTTGCTTAATTCAGGAAGCAGTACTCTATATACATATGTACACATTTCATTCTAAACAATCCCAGAGTGACAGGTTTCAGAGTAACAGCCGTGTTAGTCTGTATCCGCAAAAAGAAGAACAGGAGTACTTGTGGCACCTTAGAGACTAACTTCACAAGATATGGGTTGTATCATGCCATTCGTTTTTAAGCAAACCTCTGACTTCTTTAGGAAGTCTGTGGGAGGTATAGTATGGTCTATTGGTAATACTTAAGGACCTGGAAGTTAGAGCTCGGAACAGAACTCTAGTCTCCTGTTACTTTGACTGCTCTTTAGTGATGGTGCATATAAATTAAGCTCTTAACAGAGCCCTTGTACAGATGGAGATAGTAATTCTTACCATTCTTTTTGAATTGTTTTGGGAAACTGAGAGCGTCATATGCCAAAAATACTATGGAAGTGGAGAGTCTTTTACTTTTATTTATCAGAAACAGCCATATCTAAGGTAGCAGCTGTGATGTGGGAGGGCAGGTGAAGCTTTGGCCAAAGAGACTAGGGAAAACCTATGGAATCATTGACATCCACGCAGAGCAAGCAGATTCTTGTTGTCTCTTTTGGTTGTTTTAAATATATATTTACATGTTAAAGGTTTTCATACTGTGAAACCTGCCCTACAGTAAGGACTGTCAATAATCACTTGCCCAGTATCAAAGGGGTAGCCGTGTTAGTCTGGATCTGTAAAAGCAGCAAAGAGTCCTTGCATGCATCCGAAGAAGTGGGTATTCACCCACGAAAGCTCATGCTCCTATACGTCTGTTAGTCTATAAGGTGCCACAGGACTCTTTGCTGCTTGCCCAGTATAGATTACCTTTTATTTAAGTGAAACGAATCACTCAAGCCGGACAAATTCAAAGTGAAAATAAGGTGCACGTTTTTAAGTGAGAATGATTAACCGTTGAAACAAGCTACCTAGAGAAGTGGTGAATTCTTCTTGATGTCCTCAAATTACAGTTAACACTGGATGCCTTTCTGAAAGTTTTATGCTTTAGTGAAAAAAGAGTTAGTGGGCTCAATACAGGAGTAACTGGGTGAAATGTAATGGCCTGTGATATACAGGAGGTCAGAGTAAATGATCTCCTGGTTCCTTTTGACATTAAACTCCATGAATCTATGAAAATGTGTTGGAAATTTCATGGGATACATTAAATGATACATCCGTCCATATCCAAATTAAATTGCCTTTAAAGCAGGGTTGGTGGGTTTTTTTGTTTTGTGTGTTTGTTTTTTGCTGGTGGTCCTTAATGCTGTCATTAACAAACCTTAATGCAAGTTTCGCTGTATGTTTAATCTTTAAACTGGGAGGGTTATCAATTGTTTTTTTTAAACCAAGGTTTATACATTTGTAGGGCTGTCGATTAATCACAGTTAACTCTTGATTAACTCAAAAAAATTAATTGTGATTTTAAAAATCACGATTAATTGCACTGTTAAACTATAGAATACCAATTGAAATTTTTATTTTTGGATGTTTACTACATTTTCAAATATAATAATTTCAATTACAACACAGAATACAAAGTGTACAGTGCTCACTTTATATTATTTGCATTACAAATATTTGCTTTGTAAAATAATAAATAATATTTTTCAAATCACCTCATACAAGTATTGTAGTCCAATGTCTTTATCATGAAAGTGCAACTTACAAATGTAGTTTTTTGTTATATAACTGCACTCAAAAACGAAACAATGTAAAACTTTAGAGCCTATAAGTCCACTCAGTCCTCCTTCTCGTTCAGCCAATCACTAAGAGAAACAAGTTTGTTTACATTTATGGGAGATAATGCTGCCCACTTCTTAATTACAATGTCACCTGAAAGTGAGAATAGGCATTTGCATGGCACTGTTGTAGCTGGGGTCGCAAGATATTTACGTGCCAGAAGCGCTAAAAATTCATATGCCTCTTCATGCTTCGGCCATTGTTCCAGAGGACATGCTTCCATGCTGATGACGCTTGTTAAAAAAATAATGCGTTAATTAAATTTGTGATTGAAGTCCTTGGGAGAGAATTGTATGTCTCTCTGTTTTACCAGCATTCTGCCATATATGTTTCATGTTATAGCAGTCTCTGATGATGACCCTGCGCATGTTCGTTTTAGGAACATTTTCACTGCAAATTTGACAAAATAAGAAGACCCCAATGTGAGATTTCTAAAGACAGCTACAGCACTCAACCCAAGATTTAAGAATCTGAAGTGCCTTCTAAAATCTGAGAGGGACAAAGTGTGGAACATGCTTTCATAAGTCTTATAAGAGCAACACTCTGATGTGGAAACTACAGAACCCAAATCACCAAAAAAGAAAATCAGCCATCTCCTGGTGGCATCTGTCTCGGATGATGAAAATGAACATGCGTTGGTCCGCACTGCTTTGGATCGTTATTGAGCAGAACCCGTCATCAGCATGGACGCATGTCCTCTGGAATGGTGGTTGAAGCATGAAGGGGCATATGAATCTTTAGTTAATCTGGCATGTAAATATCTTGTGTCGCCGGCTACAACAATGCCATGCGAACGCCTGTTCTCGCTTTCAGGTGACATTGTAAACAAGAAGCAGGTAGCATTATCTCCTGAAAATGTAAACAAACTTGTTTGTCTGAACAATTGGCTGATCAAGAAGTAGGACTTGTAGGCTCTAAAGTTTTACATTGTTTTATTTTTGAATGCAGGGTTCTTTTTGTACATAATGCTACATTCATAGTTGAACCTTTCATGATAAAGAGATTGCACTACAGTACTTGTATTAGGTGAATTGAAAAATACTATTTCTTTTGTTTTTTACAGTGCAAATATTTGTAATAAAAATAAATATAAAGTGAGCTCTGTACACTTTGTATTCTGTGTTGTAATTGAAATCAATACATTTGAAAATGTAGAAAACATCCACAAATATTTAAACAAATGGTATTCTATTACTGTTTAACAGCGTGATTAATCATGATTAATTTTTTTAATCGCTTGACAGCCCTATATATTTGTAATAAAATATTAAACATGAAATAAAATTTCAACTGCAGTTCAAATTCTAGATATCTATTACCCCCTGGTTCTTTACAGTGTTTTGACTACTAGTTTTCTGTCTCTCATTTTGCGTATGCAGCAAAGTGGTAAAACTGTGAGGAGCAAAACAAGGTATCCCAGTTGGTTTTCTAATGAGGAAATATGTTTAAGCAATTAAAATACAACCACCTGATAGCACACCTTTTAAGGTTGTCTGTATAAATGTGCTAACAGTGTTACTGCATTCATGTATTCTATGCAGAACTTGTATGTTTCACAAGATAACTAATTTAGATGTTTCTATAAATTCCATATTTTAAATGCATATAACTTAGCACTTAAATCTTGTTTAAGCATAATTTTTATAAAAGGTTGACTTATATTGGAAAACAAGTTAGAGGATTAAGTTTACCGGTTACATGGCATATGTAATAGACACTTTAAAAATATTTTAATACACTTCCTGGAAACAAGATTGTGGGGTAGTCACTTTTGTTCCATATTATACAAATAAAATTAAAAGTAATATAATAGTATTTTTCAATTTGTAATTAATTTGAATCTTATAGTTGCTAGTAAGACAGTGATGAGAGAATTGCATACATTGTGGTTATATTTAGCTGGTCTATTTTCCACTTCCTATAACACGTATGCATTGTGTATAACAGTTGTAACTGAAAAAATAATATCAACATTAATAATTTAAGTGCCTTGTTATGTTATCTAGAAGTTTCTCATTCTTCTCCTTCCTAAGGGGAGATATGATAGAGGTATATAAAATCATAACTGGTGTGGAGAAAGTGAATAAGGAAAAGTTATTTACTTGTTCCCATAATATAAGAACTAGGGGCCACTAAATGAAATTAATGGGCAGCAGGTTTAAAACAAATAAAAGGAAGCTCTTCTTCACACAGCGCACAGTCAACCTGTGGAAGTCCTTGCCTGAGGAGGTTGTGAAAGCTAGGACTATAACAGGGTTTAAAAGAGAACTGGATAAATTCATGGAGGTTAAGTCCATTAATGGCTATTAGCCAGGATGGGTAAGGAATGGTGTCCCTAGCCTCTGTTTGTCAGAGGGTGGAGATGGATGGCAGGAGAGAGATCACTTGATCATTACCTGTTAGGTTCACTCCCTCTGGGGCACCTGGCATTGGCCACTGTTGGTAGACAGGATACTGGGCTGGACGGACCTTTGGTCTGACCCAGTATGGCCATTCTTATGTTCTTAGGTCCTTATGTTCCTCAGTTTTATATATAAAACTGAACATTGCCGTGTTTTCTAAGGTAAGAAGTGGAATATTTAATGAGGTGTTGTAGATGTAATTTTTGTAAATAGACTTATTTAAAAAAAAAAGGTTTACATATCTATTAGCACTAGAAATGTTTTCATTAAATTGTTAGTTAAATTTCAATTAAGTGTCTAAATCACTTCCTCCAAAGGCAAAAATTCCTTACAGTATCAGAAGTAAAAGTACTGTATAAGAAGCAGAAAAATGCTATGGACCAAATTCAGTTGTGGCATAAATTGATGCAACTCCTTTAAACTCACTGGAGGTGTGATAACTCATGCCAGGGCAGCATTTGGCCCTATACTTATCAAGTGAACTAACCAGTCTAGTTTCATTGTCCAAGATCAATGAAATGCAACCCCTCCCTCCCCAAAAAAATACCCCAACAACCCAGCGTGAATAGTGAAAAGTAATAGGTTTTTAATGTTGTTTGTTCTAATAATGTTTTAACACAGGATCTTTTTAAATGCAATTATTTTTCTGACAATGTAGTAAAGAGAATTATTTCCATGCAAATATTCAAACACTAATAGAGAAGATGCAGAAACCTGTTACATTTAATTTACTGAATGATAGAGTACTTTGAAGTAAGATAAAGCTCTGAGTGTGGAATCTACACTAGTAGAACCGCTCTGTACATTTAATGAGTAGCTTGAAATCCCTTAATCTGTTTTGCTGGTTTATCATGAACGAGGGTTATCATCTTCCAGTGTTGTGCCTTGACGCACAATATGGGCCATATAAACACCTTCAAAGAGTATCTTAATACAATTATAACAGCGTTTAATTTTAAATACACTTTGCAAAGAGGTTTTTTGCTATTTATAAAAACATTGTCTCGCTTTTGAAAACAGATAATTGGAGATAGTTTGTATTGTTTCTTATCTATGTTGTAAACACTGATATTTTTGATAGTTCTTTTTTAAAAATTGTTTTATCTTTAGACTCAGGACTTCTCAGATGTCATCTTTCTCCTAATTTCTGAAGGGTCCATCTTTTATCTTTAGTGTTTTGTTGCTTGCTGAATAACTCTTAATTTGTGTTTGGAAGACTAAAACACAAGCTGTAGGTTTTAATGAAAAACAATAATGTGTAGCATTGTTCTATTGCCATTTCTATAGCTGACCATGGACTAAGATCTACAAGTATGGTTAAATTTATTAAAGGCATTTAAAAATGCTTTGTGTTTTAAATTGTAATTTTAGGCACTGATACTGCAAACACTCATGTGAGTAGCTAGGCTTACTTGAGTAACGACCAGTGGGATTAGTCATATAAGTATTTACAGGATCAAATCCTATGTGTGTCATTAAATAAGCCTCTGTACCAGATGACTGGAGGGTAGCAAATATAATGCTTATTTTTAAGAAAGACTCCAGAGGTGATGCTGGCAGTGACAGGCTGGTAAGCCTAACTTAAGTACCAGGGAAATTGTTTGAACTATAGTAAAGAGCATAATTATCAGATGCAGAAACATGATGTGTTGGAGAAGAGTCAACATAGCTTTTGTAAAGGGAAATCATGCCTCACCAATCTACTAAAGTTATTTGATGGAGTCAACAAGCATGTGAAGAAGGGTGATCAGTGGATATAGTGTGCTTGAGCTTTCAGAAAGCCTTTGACAAGGTCCCACACTAAAGGCTCTTAAGCAAAGTAAGCAGTCATGAGAGAAGAGGGTAGATTCTCTCATGGATCAGTAACTGGTTAAAAGATAGGAATCAAAGGGTAGGAATAAATGGTCAGGTTTCACAGTGTAGAGTGGTAGGTAGTAGGGTCCCCCAAGGATCTGGGACCAGGGCTGTTCCACATATTCAAGGGGGTAAACAGTGAAGTAGCAAAATTTGCAGATGATACCAAATTACTCAAGATAGTTAAGTCCAAAGCAGACTGTGGAGAGTTACAAAGTGATCTCGCAAAACAGGGAGACTGGGAAACAAAATGGCAGATGAAATTCAGTGTTGATAAATGCCGATACAATATGATGGGGTCTAAATTAGTTATCACGCAAAAAAGAGATCTTGGAATCATCATGGTTAGTTCTCTGAATACATCTTCTCAACATGCAGCATAAGTCAAAAAAGCTAACAATGTTAGGAGCCATTATGAAAGGAATAGATATTGCTGTTATATAAATCCATAGTATGCCGACACCTTGAATGCTGCTTGCAATTCTGGTCACCCAAAAAGATACATTAGAATTGGAAAAAGTACAGAGAAGGGCAACAGAAATGATTAGGAGTATAGAACAGCTTCCGTGTGAAGAGAGAGTCTGGGACTGTTGAGCTTAGAAAAGAGATGATTAAGGGGTGATGGCATATAGGTCTATTAACATCATGAATGGTGTGGAGGAATTGAAAAGGAGATGTTGTTTACCCCTTCACATAACACAAGAACCAGGGGTCACCTGATGAAATTAATAGGTAGCAGGTTTAAAACAAACAGGAGATACTTCTTCACACAATGCAGAGTCAGTCTGTGAACTGGGGGGTATTGTGAAGGTCAAAAATATAACTGGGTTCAAAAAAGAATTAGATAAGTTCATGAAGCATAGATCCATCCATAGCCATTACTCAAGATGGTCAGGGATGCAACTGCATATTCCAGGCATCCCTAAACCTTCAAATGCCGGAAGCTGGGACTGGATAACATGGGAGGGATCATTCAAAATTGCCCTGTTCCGTTCATTCCCTCTGAAGCATCTGACGCCGTCTGTTGTTAGAGACAGGATACTGGGCTAGATGGACTATTAGTCTGACCCACTATGGCTGCTCTTATATTATTATTAAAACTGTAATGTATGTAACAGGCTATTATTCTAATACTTTTCCTACTACATTCTGCAGATAAGTATCAAAATACTTTAAAGAGTTGGAAGTATAATGTAACTATTCCTCTTTTAGAAATGGGTTAACAGAACTTATTTTAAACTCAAAGTGAAGTATTTTAAGATAATGCAAGATTTTTATGTACATTAGGGGTTCAGTCGCATAAGTTGGTAAACAATTTCTGTGACAGTACTATGCATCTCAGAAAATCATATTTTAACATAATATATCCTCCTGGTTTGGGAAATGTAGGCCCTTCAGGCTGCAACATGTTCTATAGAGACTGACTCCATTGAAGTACAAATTGCAGGACCATAGCATTAATCTCCATAGTTGCTACATTCGAATAGTATTGCACCTGGAGGTGGACTGATGCCAGTCCATGGCATCAGACATTAGTTTTCTATTCTAAACAAGTGTAAAGATAAGATATTGTCACCCCTCTTTGAGTTTAGAGGTTAGCCAAAATTCAGGGTCCTATGGTTTTGTTTGAGGAGAAATTGATGACACAGCCAGATACCTTTTGATACTATCCTGTTTATTTACAAAGAATGTACAAAGTCCTGTTTTCTTGAACATCGCAGGAATCAAAAGGCAGGAGACAATTTCTTTGCCCAATGGTTCAAGCCCCTTTCTAGACAGCACTTTTCCCAAAAGCTCGCATAGCTTTCACTGAGGGCCAGACTATCAATGCTTCTGTGGCTATGTCTAAGGGTATGTCTAAACTACGAAATTGGATCGAATTTATAGAAGCAGATTTTATAGAAATCGGTTGTATACAGCCGATTGTGTGTCCCCACATAAAATGCTCTAAGTGCATTAAGTCGGCAGACAGCGTCCACAGTACCGAGGCTAGTGTCGACTTCCGGAGTGTTGCACTATGGGTAGCTATCCCACAGCTCCCGCAGTCTCCGCCACCCATTGGAATACTGGGTTGAGAGCCCAATGCCTGAATGATGCAAAACAGTGTCACGGGTGGTTCTGGGTACATGTCGTCAGGCCCCTCCCCCTCTGTCAGAGCAACGGCAGACAATTGATTCACGCCTTTTTACCTGGGTTACCTGTGCAGACAACATACTACGCCAAGCATGGAGCCCGCTCAGCTCACCGTCACCATATATCATCTGGGTGCCGGCAGACGCGGTACTGCATTGCTACATAGCAGAAGCTAATTGTCTTTTGGCAGTAGACGGTGCAATATGACTGGTAGCCTTCATTGGCGATCTGGGTGCTGGCAGACGTGGGGCTGGCAGACGTGGGGCTGCATTGCTACACAGCAGCAGCCCCTTGCCTTTTGGCAGTAGATGGTGTATTACGACTGGTTCGATCAGATGATGGCTGAAACTCCGTATGTCCCCCAGTCATATTCTGCTGCCTTCCCAATGGTTATGGCGGCTATCAGTTGTAGTACACTATTTTCTGCCAAGTGCCCAGTATTTTCTGCCTAGCACCCAGAAGATGCCGAGGGCTATCAGTCATGCTGCACCGTCGGCTGTCAGCTTAAGATGTAAAAAATAGATTTGTTCTGTATTCATTTGCTTCCCCCTCCCTCCCTCCCTCCCTCCATGAAATCAACGGCTTGCTAAACCCAGGGTTTTGAATTCAATCTTTGGGGGGGCCATTCTGTGTGACAGTTGTTTGTGTTTCTCCCTGATGCACAGCCACCTTTGTTGATTTTAATTCCCTGTACCTGTACGCCATGTCGTCACTCGCCCCTCCCTCCCTCTGTCAGACAATAGTTTCGCGCCTTTTTTCAGACCAGACGCCATAGCACTGGGATCATGGAACCAGATCACCACGGCAATTATGAGCACTATGAACACCACGCGCATTGTCCTGGAGTATATGCAGAGCCAGGACATGCCAAAGCAAAACCAGGACCAGCCGATGAGGCGATTGCAGCACGACGACGAGAGTGATGAGGAAATTGACATGGACATAGACCTCTCACAAAGTACAGGCCCCAGCAATGTGCAAATCATGGTGTTACTGGGGCAGGTTCATGCCGTGGAACACCGATTCTGGGCCCGGGAAACAAGCACAGACTGGTGGGACCGCATCGTGTTGCAGGTGTGGGATGATTCCCAGTGGCTGCGAAACTTTCGCATGCCTAAGGGCACTTTCATGGAATTTTGTGACTTGCTTTCCTCTGCCCTGAAGCGCCAGAATACCAGGATGAGAGCAGCCCTCACAGTTGAGAAGCGAGTGGCGATAGCCCTGTGGAAGCTTGCAACGCCAGACAGCTACCCGTAGGTCGGGAATCAATTTGGAGTGGGCAAATCTACTGTGGGGGCTGCTGTGATCCAAGTTGCCAGGGCAATGAAAGACCTGGTGATATCAAGGGTAGTGACTCTGGGAAACGTGGATGGCTTTGCTGCAATGGGATTCCCAAACTGTGGTGGGGCGATAGACGGAACCCATATCCCTATCTTGGCACTGGAGCACCAAGCCACCGAGTACATAAACCGCAAGGGGTACTTTTCAATGCTGCTGCAAGCCCTGGTGGATCACAAGGGACGTTTCACCAACATCAACGTGAGATGGTCAGGAAAGGTACATGATGCTCGCGTCTTCAGGCACTCTGCTCTGTTTCGAAAGCTGGAGGAAGGGACTTTCTTCCCGGACCAGAAAATAACCGTTGGGGATGTTGAAATGCCTATCGTGATCCTTGGGGACCCAGCCTACCCCTTAATGCTATGGCTCATGAAGCTGTACACAGGCAGCCTGGACAGTAGTCAGGACCTGTTCAACTACAGGCTGAGCAAGTGCCGAATGGTGGTGGAATGTGCATTTGGATGTTTGAAAGCGCGCTGGCGCAGCTTACTGACTCGCTCAGACCTCAGCGAAAAGAATATCCCCATTGTTATTGCTGCTTTCTGTGCGCTATACAATATCTGTGAGAGTAAGGGGGAGACATTTATGGCGGAGTGGGAGGTTGAGGCAAATCGCCTGGCTGCTGATTACGCGCAGCCAGACACCAGGGCGGTTAGAAGAGCACAGCAGGGCGCGGCGCGCATCAGAGAAGCTTTGAAAACGAGTTTTGTGACTGGCCAGGCTACGGTGTGAATCTTCTGTTTATTTCTTCTTGATGAACCCTCCGCCCCCTCCCTCCCTCCCGGTTCACTCTGCTTCCCTGTAAACCAACCCCCCCCCCCTTTGAGCACCGCTTGCAGAGGCAATAAAGTCATTGTTACTTCACATTCATGCATTCTTTATTAATTCATCACACAACTAGCGGGATAATTGCCAAGGTAGCCCGGGATGGGTGAGGGAGGAGGGAAGGAAAAGGACACACTGCAGTTTAAAACTTTAACTCTTATTGAAGGCCAGCCTTCTGATGCTCGGGCAATCATCTGGGGTGGAGTGACTGGGTGGCCGGAGGCCCCCCCCACCGTGTTCTTGGGTGTCTGGGTGAGGAGGCTATGAAACTTGGGGAGGAGGGCTGTTGGTTACACAGGGGCGGTAGCGGCGGTCTCTGCTCCTGCTGCCTTTCCTGCAGCTCAACCATACGCTGGAGCATATCAGTTTGATGCTCCAGCAGCCAGAGCATCGACTCTTGCCTTTTGTCTGCAAGCTGACGCCACCTATCATCTTCAGCCCGCCACCTCTCCTCTCGTTCATATTGTGCTTTTCTGTAGTCTGACATTGACTGCCTCCAGGGCCGGCTTTAGCAAGAGCGGGGCCCGATTCCTGGGGGCGGGGCTTGCTGCAAGCCCCGCCCCCAGGACCCGAGCCGCGCCGCGAGGGGGGGACGGGAACGGGGGGACCCGAGCCGCGCCGCGGGGGGGACGGGGACGGGGGGATCCGAGCCGCGCCGCGGGGCGGGACGGGGGGACCCGAGCCGCACCGTGGGGGCTGCGCCGGGGGGGAATCCGAGCTGCGCCGCGGAAGCCGCGCCGGGAGGGGGGGACCCGAGCCGCGGGGGCCGGGCCGGAGCCGAGCCGCGGGGGCCGGGCCGGAGCCGGGCCGCGGGGGCCGGGCCGGAGCCGGGTCCCGGGGGCCGGGCCGGAGCCAAGCCCCGGGGGCCGGGCTGGAGCCAAGCCGGGCCAGAGCCGCTGGGGCCTGCGGGAACGGGCCGCGCCTCCCCGGAGTCCTTCTCCCGCCCCCCCCCTCCCAGCTTACCTCGTGCTGCTGGCCCGCCCCTGCTTCATCTCAGACTTCCCGCGAATCTCTGATTCGCGGGAAGCAGGGGAGGGGGCGGGGCGTGCAGGGGAGGGGAGGAGGGGGAAGTGAGCTGGGGGCGGGGTGGAGAGCTGCAGCGCGGGGCCCTCTTGGCGCGGGGCCCAATTCAGCCGAATCGGCTGAATCGGCCTAAAGCCGGCCCTGACTGCCTCCACGCATTCTGCTGTGCTCTGTCAGCGTGGGAGGACATCTGGAGCTCTGAGAACATATCATCCCGAGTCCACCGTTTTCTCCTTCTAATCTTCGCTAGCCTCTGTGAAGGAGAAACATTTGCAGCTGGTGGAGGAGAAGGGAGGGGTGGTTAAAAAAGACACATTTTAGAGAACAATGGGTACACTCTTTCACGTTAAATTTTGCTGTTCACATTACACAGCACGTGCTTTCGTTACAAGGTCACATTTTTCCTCTTATATTGGGGGCCTGCCGGTTTGGTGTGAGAGATCACTCACGCAGTGCCAGGCAACAGATTTCAGCTTGCAGGCAGCCATGGTAAGCCACAGTCTTTTGGCTTTTTTAACCTTCCTCACATGTGGGAATGGTTTCAAACAGTAGCGCCCTCATTTCCCATACCAAGCACCCCTTGGGTTGGCCATTTAAAATGGGTTTGCAATGTAAAAGGAGGGGCTGTGATTTCCGGGTTAACATGCAGCACAAACCCAACTACCCCCCTCCCCCCTCCCACACCCAATTCTCTGGGATGATCACTTCACCCCTCCCCCCTACCGCGTGGCTAACAGCAGGGAACATTTCTGTTCAGCCGAGCAGGAACGGGCACCTCTGGATGTCCCCTTAATAAAATCACCGCATTTCAACCAGGTGACCGTGAATGATATCACTCTCCTGAGGATAACAAAGAGAGATAAGGAATGGATGTTGTCTGCATGCCAGCAAACACCGGGACCATACGCTGCCATGCTTTGTTATGCAATGATTCCAGACTACATGCTACTGGCCTGGCGTGGTAAAGTGTCCTACCATGGCAGACAGGATAAGGCAGCCCTCCCCAGAAACCTTTTGCAAAGGCTTTGGGAGTACATGAAGGAGAGCTTTCTGGAGATGTCCCTGGAGGATTTCCGCTCCATCCCCATACACATTAACAGACTTTTCCAGTAGCTGTACTGGCCGCGATTGCCAGGGCAAATTAATCATTAATCATTAAACATGCTTGCTTTTAAACCGTGTGTAATATTTACAAAGGTACACTCACCAGAGGTCTCCTGTGTGCCCTCAGGGTCTGGGAGCACGTTTTGGGTGAGTTCGGGGGTTACTAGTTCCAGGTCCAGGGTGATAAACATATCCTGGCTGTTGGGGAAACCGGTTTCTCCGCTTCCTTGCTGCTGTGAGCTATCTACATTATCTTCATCCTCATCTTCCTCGTACCCCGAACCCGCTTCCCTGTTGCATGTTTCTCCATTGACGGAGTCATAGCACACGGTTGGGGTAGTGGTGGCTGCACCCCCTAGGATTGCATGCAGCTCCGCGTAGAAGTGGCATGTTTGCGTTTCTGCCCCGGACCTTTCGTTTGCCTCTCTGGCTTTGTGGTAGGCTTGCCTTAGCTCCTTAATTTTCACGCGGCACTGCTGTGCGTCCCTCTTATGGCCTCTGTCCTTCATGGCCTTTGAGACCTTTTTTAATATTTTGCCATTTCGTTTACTGCTACAGAGTTCAGCTAGCACTGATTCATCTCCCCATATGGCGAGCAGATCCTGTACCTCCCGTTCGGTCCATGCTGGAGCTCTTTTGCGATCCTGGGACTCCATCATGGTTACTTGTGCTGATGAGCTCTGCATGGTCACCTGTGCTCTCCTCGCTGGGGAAACAGGAAATGTAATTCAAAAGTTCGCGGGGCTTTTCCTGTCTACCTGGTCAGTGTATCTGAGTTGAGAGTGCTGTCCAGAGCAGTCACAATGAAGCACTGGGGGATAGCTCCCGGAGGCCAATAACGTCGAATTCCGTCCACACTACCCCAATTCCGACCCGCAAAGGCCGATTTTAGCGCTAATCCTCTCGTCGGAGGTGGAGTAAAGAAACCGGTTTAAAGGGCCCTTTAAGTCGAAAAAAAGGGCTTCGTCGTGTGAATGTGTCCAGGCTTAATTCGAATTAACGCTGCTAAATTCGACCTAAACTCGTAGTGTAGACCAGGCCTAATTCTTGCTTGCTGACTCTCTCTCTTGCCTTCTAACTTTCACAGACACACAAAACAAAATCTCTGCCCGCATATACCTTTTTTTTGTGTGTAAGCTACTATTTTTCAGCTGTCCTATTCCATAAAGGAGCTAAACTGTTGCTTGCACAAATTAAGGGTGGCTGTTACATCCAGTGGTTTCAGCAAGAGTTTAACCCAACTCATAACAAAACTAAATTGTCAATGATGCATTAATGTAATAGTTATCTAACTCCTCATCTACCTTTATTAAGAAAAATCTTTTAATTTTTGTTGGGGTTGAATTGTTTAACTAAGAACTATTTTTACTACCTTGAATCTTTTCAGGAAAGCAATAGAATATAATATATTCGTTTCTTGTAGCTCACCGGAGTGTTGGATGACTGCTTGTGTGATATAGAAAGCATTGATGACTTCAATACTTACAAGATCTTCCCCAATATACAGAAACTGCAAGAACGAGACTACTTCAGATATTACAAGGTACAGTGAGAATGGCACTTTCATACATAGCTAAGTGAAAACCAGTATATGATGGTCTATAGACTAACTCGTTCTGATCTTCATTTTTCTTTTTTCTGAAATCTGATCAACTTCTTTCTTAGCAGCCCAAAACTCCCTTTTATCACTTGATAGTCTTTAATTTTTTGATTGAAAATTATGCTGTCTGAGCTCTGGTATTTGCCACTGATACAGGGCTTAACACAGCACTAAATCACTAATCCAATGGATAAGTGATTGTTTTACAGTTCAGTATTTTTGAATACCTATGTCTAGAAACTAAAGCAGCATACTCACTTTCCAGCAGTTGATAGCACTTGTTTCCTGGCAAGTCATCAGATATCAAGCTTAAAAATCATATTATGGTGACCTCCTTTCCTCACTGTGTCATCTAGAGAACAGATAGAGTTAGAAACCCATATGCTTTTATTCCTTTTGAAAACAGCAATCTTTATTTTCAAATAGTATAAAGCATTAATTTCTAACTGTAGTGGCTCTTGAGACATTTGCTTCCAAAATTAGGCTGGTATTAGATGATGATCAAAATGACAAGATTTCAGAGCATAAGTGTGCCCTGTTTTATTAAATATCTTCCATATATTTGTTGTGGAAGAAGTCAATACTCTGATTCCTTCTCCTGGAGTAGTATGAAAGGCAAATTTGAGTCTCCTGCTACTCTTATAGCAGGGATGTAGACAACTTTTTTATTTGGTGGAGGTGAGCTTAAAGTTAAAATAAAATAATAAAATAGTTGTTTAATATCATTGTAATGAGTAGTTTTGTACTTTGGCTAAATCTGTTCACTTGTAATGAAAGTGAGATAAATGAGCTACAGTTCTAAACTCAGTTTTTCCTGTATTCATTAATGCAGTCCCTAAATTTGGAGAAAGGGTTTAAAGTCCAATATTTTCTATGCCCCGGCATAGCAGTTCTAATTTCCATGTTCAAGAGGAGCTAGTTATGTACAATTTAGGTAGTGAAAATAGGACTCAAACAGTTTGAGTGTATATACAACATAGTAGTAATAAATTGTAACTTATTATGGTGCCTCTAGAGGGTCTAACCAAAATGGAACAAAAAACAAATAAAAAAAACCCAAAAGTAACTGTACCTAATATAAATACTGAAGCCAGTTGAGGGCTTGTCTACACAGTGTGTTAGCCCACACCGGAGAGGTGTAAATTCTAATGTGTACTAGCGTGTTGCGCACTGACTGGCCCAGATGGACCCTGCTGGCGCGCACTGAAGGATCCCTAGTGTACACCATCAGGGTCCACACGAGCCAGTTAGCGTGCCCTAGAATTTACACTCCTCTGGTGCAGATTAAAACACCAGATAGACAAGGCTTCAGCCTTGTAAACAAAAATTGTCCCACAGTACTCCTACCCTGCGATCATACAGCTTGTCTTCACTTCAACAGTTGGGCTGAGTTACTCCACTTGAGTTATTCCTCTCCACCCTCACTTGAGCTAATAGAACTAGAATAACCACAATGCAAAACACTCCAACTATACAGTGATTTAATTAACAGTCCAAAATGATGTAACAGAAGCTGCTGCATCCCCGCTGCATTTCTGTCTCCAGCGTCACCAGCACTCGACCTTCAATCCACATCCCCTGACAGGCTAGCTAGCTTGAGTTTAAACCACTGCTTAACTTGAGAAAGAGATTTTCCTGTGTGGATAATAGTGGAGTTAGGGGTAAAATTCGAGTTATAGCTTGAGCTGACAATGCAGTGAAGACAAGCCCATAGAAAATAAAATACAACAATGCTTATGATATTCCTTACCCCAGTGGGCAGCAAACATGACTGTATTGCAAGGAAACTTTTTAGTGGAAGAGTTACAGGAATGAGCAACTTTGTACTGGAATATTTTGATAAATTAAAAAAAAGCACCAAAGCAGTTAAGGAATGTAGAAACCCATTATTTAAACGTTTGTAATTTGATAGATTCCTGACTAGTCAACTACATCTTTTATGCTGAAATTGTGACAAGATATCCAGTAATGCTCACTAGGGATGACTTCAATAATTCTGATTGTAGTGCTAGAGGCTGCAAGGATGGTCATGAGACTTCTTGCTAAATACTTTTTGGCTATTTTCCCCCGTGTAGTACAGTATTTTGTTAATTTGGGTGATTGCATAATGCCTGTATTTTCAGTGTCCCTTCTGCAAACACACATACTAAACATGTAATGGGTTCTAGTGCCTTTGTCTCATTTTGGGATTTGGAGTATCTCTACACCAATTTGTCTTTATGAAATAATCTGCAGTTTAAGGTTCTGTAGTAATCTTTCATCTAAAGTGGTCTACTGTATGTGGGCAATCTCCTGGTAAACTATTTGATGCCTCAAGAAATAGCATATCAGAATATTTTACTATTCGCCCATAACTCCTCACCAGAAATAATGAGATTTTTGTAACTGGATCCTTTTTGTGGAAATCGGGAATAGAAAACATGTCTTTATGCACCTTTCTGTATTCCCGTCTTTGTTTTTGTGGTAGGGATTTTGCACTGTGTTTCTCTCTCCTCCACTTTGGTATCGATATGCTTAGAAAAAGAAAATACAACAAAGTTAACTAGAATCCCAAATTCTGAAGCTTTGTGTATTGTTCTTCAAGGTTGGAGCTTTTAGAAAGAAAGGGAGTAGAGGGGAAGGGAGACTGCTAGGTAACTTCTGTTTGTTTTAAGGGGTCTTGTCTAAGTACAAGTTGGTCACAGTGGTAATTTACATTACTAGAAAATATAGTTGTAATTTACTTTTATTTTTGTTAGTAGTCCAAATGAGTTGTTGAAAAGAAAATAAATTGTATTCTCTGCACTGCATGTCTTGTTCTTTGATGAGGAATGAATTCCTGATCTGATGGATCTGAACTTAACACTCCTGAGTGTACCGAAGGAGTACAGTGCAGTTATCCAAATAGCACGGGGGACATGGATTTTAGTCATATAATCAGAAGTTCCTATAATCGAGATGGCAGGAGCCATTCAGTAGTGGGGGCCTCCCCCACATCCAGGGCCACCTCCTCTTCCTCCTTGCAATCCTAGCCGGGGGTCTCTGTTCTGTACTGCCCACTTCCGTGACAGTGGGGCTGTAGAGGACTCCATACATTACTGCAGGAGCCATTCAGCATCAAGGTAGCCTCCACTTGTCATTGTCGTTCTCTTCACAGTCCTGGACAGAGCTATCTGCTTTATTAGCCGAACCTCTTCAATGCCTGAATCTCTTCCCATGGCCTCTGCAACATGAATCTCATGCTGGGGACAAGGAAGGGATTCAGGTAATTCAGAGGTTTGGGTAATAGAGTTTCGGTTAAGCGAGAGTATATAGTACAACCAAATTGAGTCTGAAGATTAAACTGTTTGTTTGCCTCGCAAATATTACTACATTAGAGCAGAAGAAATGGATATCTTGCTTGTGCAAGTCACTACTATGCTAAATTTCTCCTTCTGCTCTTTTCAAGAAGTAAACTTCATGCTGTACTTTGGGCTGGTCTACACTGGGGGGATAGATCGATTACAACCCGCCGATCTGGAAGGTAGTGAAGACGTACCCTTTGAGAAGAGTGGTGATAGCATATACAGAATTAGTGGTCTTCAAAATGGCAACTGTGCCCTACTGCAATTTGAAATATTCACAAGGCAATGGAAATGTGAGGTTGTTTTTCATATTGTTTCAGGTCAGAACATGCCAGTCAGGGACTAGATGGTTTAAGTGACAGAGAACAGCTTGTCCCTCAAGCATGAAGTAAGAGATTTCACTTTTTTGGTCCAGAGATTTGATTCTCTTTTCCTCCCCCCCTCTCCCCTCCCCGGCTGCCAGGACAATGGAAGAAGAGCGATTGGAGGGGAAGAGTGAGGATTGTTGTATATAGTAAGAATTCAGGGTTCCACATCTCATTGCACTACAAATCAAATACCACATCTTGATACATCTTTTTTTCATAATATGGTTAGCCACATCATACGTAATGGCTAGAGAAACTGATTTTGAATATGATTTTTGGTTCTTGCCGCTGAGGTTCTGCTACAAAAATAATTGGCTTTAAAATCTGTAGTTTTAGCAGGTACTAATCTAGCCATTTTACCAATGAAATATTTTTGACCTTCAGTAGTTTGTATCTTAACTTTTAGCCCCTGACCTGACCTCAGAATGCCTGTAGGGATACTTCTCCACTGCAGTAAAAGACTTATGGCACTGGCCCAGACCAGCTGATTTGGGTTTACAGGGTTCAGGCTGTAGGGCTGAAAAATGCAGTGTAGATGCTCTGGCTGGACCCAGGCTCTAAGACCCTGTGAGGGAGGAGGGTCTCAAAGACTGGGCTTCAGCCCAAAACCAAACATATGTGTTGCAGTTATTAGCCCCACAGTCTGAGACATTTGAGTCTGAGTCTGTTGACCCTGATTCTGAGATTCAATGCTGTGGGTTTTTTATTGCAGTGTAGACGTATCCTAGGTGTTAGTGGGGGGGAACTGGAAGTTGTGAGAGAGAAATGCTGTGGAAAAGTCAAACAGCCTAGATAGATTGACAAAGAAAAATATATGTCTATGATTAAAGGTAATCTGCTTTAAAAAAAAAAAAAAGTTAGCTTATGCCCTTTTGATTCTTTATGATGTATCAGACAGCCTGAACTTAATATCAGGAATGTCATCTGGTCTTGGTCTGATTTTGTTGCAGAATTTATTGGAAATGGAATGGAAGCTTTTTTAGCCTTTAATTAACAGAGTACTGAATCTGTAACAAACACATCTTTTCCCACAATTGCTACGTAGGCATTTGAGTTAAATGTTTTTAAACAGTTGGACTAAAAATCACTTGTGCTCTTACTCAAATTTCCCTTGTCTGGTATTTTTGGTATCCAGCAGTTCTGCATTTGTCCATATTTTTTTGGTAGGGGATTGTGGGCCAAGAGGAGAGAGAAAAGGTAGATGAGAACAACATATCTAATGTTTGTTGTGGGCCTTTTTTTTAAGGCAGGAAGAAAAGAAAAGTTTTTCACAATAGAAGTGGCAGGGTGGGATAGCGCTTTGACCTCCTTTATGGATTATGGAGGGAAAAATGTTTAATGTCTACCAGGGCTTTGGAGCTGTGCTCCGGCTCCGCTCCAGCTCCAGGCAAAAACCTGCAGCTCCACTGCTTCGGAGCTGCTCCGTGCTCCAGCTCTGGGATCTGCTCCAAAGCCCTGGTCTAACCTTATTTCCTTTTAAGAATCGTAAACTCCAGGCGATTTTGTGGTTTCTAACATATTTTTGAAGTCCTGCATTTAAGGCTAACTGCTAGCTATGTTGTAATTTGCAGCTGATCAAAGAAGTAACAAAGCATAGACTATAACATTGCTGAAGGGGAAGAAAATTAAATATAAGCATATATGTAAGTTATCTATCTTCTGCTTACTAGGGCAATCCAAAATTTGTTGAGAATAATATGACCAAAAGCATCTAATCATCTTCAGGGTTTGCACTTGAGTGAACTAAATTGCTTTTAAAACAAATTGACTTAATCCAGACAAATATTATTTAATGTAACTTTTAAAATGTGAAAGAAATACATGATGCATCTGATGGCACTGAGAACCCATTCCAGATGCCTTTGTTTTAGCAGTATATCAAGTCGGGGCTAGCATTTCTGTCTGTTAGTATCATTTGTTTCCGGGGTCAGGACAGAACATTGCTAATTCTCACTTCGCTACTAAAATTATTACAAAACAGTCAGGAGTCTTGCTCTACTTTTCAAAGTAGTTCTGTTAGTAGTTCTGTAGTGAGATCTTATTACTGAACTCTTATTAAGTTAGGGATTCTTGATTTTTTTTGTGGTGTGGACCACACCACAAAAAAATGTAGTCTTGTGGACCCACCTGCCCTTTCTTCATTCACAATTACATAATATTCCCATGTTAACTACAGCAATTGCTAAACTGGAAGAGTAATCTTAGGGCAGTATTTAATATATTTGAGTTACCTATTAATGCAATTAGCAATGGGAAACAAGGAGAGCCAGCATTATATGACTAGACAACTCGCTACAGATCACAGTTTGGCTACATCTACACTAAATGCTGCAGCATATTGGCTAATATAATATGAAGTGATAACATAATTAAAAATTAAAGTCTACCTGTCAAAATAATAAAACATTCAATTTTGTGATGCAGTATACTTGAGACTCACATATTGTTCTCTTACTAAATCGCAAAGTCTTATCTACCATGGTTTTGCCTACACTGATAATTTTTTTCGGTTTAGCATTAGTGCAGCTCCTCGGTGCTAAATTATTGGGGAGAATCATTGAAACTTTGTACGCAGGATTTGAGTCTCCCAGCTAGTATGAATTAATGAGATTCAAGAATTGAATTACTCTAGAAGAGATTTAACTTTCAGGATTAATTTCAAATATTCAGCTTTTAAGAGTTCTATGCTAAATTAGCATAATGTACATGGAGATTTAGAAATAACAAATGGCTAAAAACCAAACATTTTGAAAATATCATCCCCTTCTCTTGTACCTAACAGATCAATTAATTCCTGAGTTCTGAATTCCACTTTTCTTCTGCAACTGCAGCAGAAGTTATAAATTCCTCCAAAATACAGAAAACAAAAAAGAAATCTCAATGCAAAATTACTTTAAAACAAAACAAATTGAGCATCCCCCAAATGGATGAATTTAAAGCACTTCTTGCATTGTAAGGCAGTTAGCTAAGGGAAGGCAGATTGAATATGATTTTTGTTTTTTCCATCTGAGCTACTATTTCAGAAGGTCTTGATGTTTTCCATCAATTGATTCTTGCCATGCAAAGCAGTTCTGACTAGAGAATGTTTCTCTTATTTTTAGCCTGTATGAACTTAGTGTGATAGACCCAGACCAGTTGGGAACAGCAGAGTAGCAGAAGGGAGATATACTAGCCACTGGATAAGTAGTTTTCTGTTCCCTGAGTGACCAGAGCAGGGGCTGCTCCAGGCTAATAGACCACCTGACTCCAATTAACCTGCTAAGAGTCAGGTGAGGCAGTTAAGCACCTGACTCTAATTAAGGCCCCTCTGATGCTATAAAAGGGCTCACTCCAGTCAAGCCAGGGGGAGCCATAGGAGAGGAAGTGTGAGAGAGGAACTGGGAGCAAGAGGTGTGCAAGAAGCTGAGAGTGAGTAGGCGTACTGCTGGAGGATGGAGAAGTACAAGCGTTATCAGACATCAGGAGGAAGGTCCGGTGGTGAGGACAAAGAAGGTGTTGGGAGGAGGCCAGGGGGAAGTAGCCCAGGGAGTTGTAGGTGTCGTGCAACTGTACCAGGAGGCACTCTGAACAGCTGCAGTCTACAGGGCCCTGGGCTGGAACCCGAAGTAGAGAGCGGGCCTGGGTTCCCCCCATACCTCCCAACTCCCGATCAAACACAGGAGGAATTGATCTGGACTATAGCTTCTACCAGAGGGGAAGATCTCTGGACTGTTTCCTGACCCACAGGGTGAATCTGTGAAGCGAGCAAATCCGTCAATAAGCGCAGGACCTACCAAGGTAGAGGAAGAACTTTGTCACATTAGTTAGTAGTCAGAAAACCTGCTTGTGCTATGTGTAGTAGATTTCTCAGCTTTCTTTTAGAGAATAGAGGAAGCAGTATAGTCTAGTAGCTAAAACAGGGGATTTGGTGTTGAGCGCTCAGTTCTGTTCCCAACTCTGGCACTGTTTCATTTTGTGATTTTGGGTAAATCAGATACTCTTTATTTCCTGGTTCCCCCATCTGTAAAATTGGGATAGTGTATCAACTTTTGTAAAGCACTTTGGGATCCTCTGATAAAAGGTGGCATATAAATACAAACTGTATTACTAAACGTCATCACTAGGACTCAACATTGAACTAATCAAGATTTGGCCTGTTTGTAACAGACTGGCTTCTGAGCTTCTGCTTTTTTGGGGGGTGGGGGTGGTATTCATAATTAGGGGATATCTTATTCCTCATTTGTAATTAAAAGAAGAAAAAAATGTACTGTAAGTGTAACAGATTTGTTTTCTCTCTTTGAGTAGGAGATGCTGTTTGCTTTATTAAAGAACATTAATTGAAACTGTATTTGTTTGCCTTTCCTATAGCTAAATAAATAAATAAATACTTTTGAGCTGTATTATTAAGCCTTCTTTAGAGAAGAGAAGACCCCTTCTAATACTTGCTCTTCATGGAGATTTATATAATTCTGTTGTCCTCCCTAATCCTTCTGCTTCAAATCTGAAGTTGTTTTGTTACATACAAGTATTTTGTATAAAATTGATTGGACATAAGGTTTCCAATTATGTTATTACATATGCTATCTGCAGGCAGTGAAACACTACTGGGCAAAAATTATTTTAGAAATGAATAAATGTGGTGCATTAAAAATTTCATGTTGAAGCATCAGATTAATACTGGTGTATTGACATACTATATAAAAATTTCTTATACCATTGTACTGGCATTATGTAACTCTACCTCTTGCATGTGTGTGACCTGTGAAAGTGTTTTAGGGGCAAAGAGACTGAAATGCAATCTTAATTCTGAATTTATTCTGTGTGTATATGTATTTCTTAAATACAAAATCTACCACTAATGCATCATTAAGGTTGAGAAAATGAGTACTCAGAAGTTAAGAAATTCAGTTTGAGTGGCAGTTCTGGTTCTACTATATGCATGAAATTGATGACTTTAAGTGCTTGTAACTTTAAAATTTGTGGATGGAGTTTCTAGCTTGAGCAGATTTGGGTTATGCAAGTGTCAGTACTTCTGTTTGAAAACAAGGGGGAAAATATGTGAGGTAGCTGGTTACTAAACATTTTGATGATTGAAAAAGGGCTGAATGGTTTGCTTAGACTTTACAGAATATTTCACCATTATGCTATAAACAAGCATTGAACATTTTAGCTCCAAATTAACTTGAGAAAATTATGGGCACTTACAGGGTAATAGTGGTGAAAATGGATGTTGGAACTTCACCTTACCTATTGTAGGAAAGAGATGGAGGAAATAACTATTTTCGGATGTAAACTAGCCAAGACTTTACTAAAACAAAATTTATCAAAGATTTCTGATGCTATAAACTATAGGAATGGTGTACTTGTGGTATCTGTGTTTTCTCTCGACTCACAACCTAGGCTAGGACTTGGGAGACCCAGGATCAATTCCTTGCTTCTGTGCAAACTTTCTGTGTGACAATGGACAAGTCACTTAACCTTCTTTGGATGGTTCCAATTGTATTCCGTGAGGGTTATGCGCATGCGCCCGAAGCTGGAGCTTTTGAAAGTAATACTATTTGGCAGTCTGCGCATGCGTCCTTGCATTGCCTCATGGTTTCTCCTCAGGTGATAAATGGTGGGGCAGGCCACCAACGTCTCCAGTTCCGTCTCACCACTGTATGGTCTGAGTCATAGCTTCTACTATAGTCTCTTGTCCTTGGTGATGCATTTTCCAAAACATTTAGAAAAACTCTTTTTATTCTTGTTCATAGTTAAGATTTTATTGTTTTTGTTCTAAATTTTATAGTTTCAAGTTGTTTTATAGCATTAGATTGTGAAGTGCTTTGAGATCTACTGATGAGTGCTGTATAGGAAATAGGTATTATTATTATTTATTATATTTCCATAAAACAAACTACTTGGGTTTGGTTTCTGATTTAAAATCTTCTTTAAAGTCTGCATATAATTGTTAAATTACTTGTATATAATTCTTACATCAAATATGCTTAAGGTTTTTGCTTTAAATTTAGTATTGAATTTTTTTAGGGTTATTGCGGTTTTGCATAACTGGATCAGTTTTGCTGCATTCCAGCAAAGTAGCTGATTTTTTACAAGATTTGTAGCCTGCATATTTGATAGCATGATTAAGTCCCTTACTCTTATCAGTTTCAAAGTGGTAGTTAGCTACTTCTTAGCAAGATGTTCAAGTTGGACAACACTGAATCTAAATAATATCCCAATCCATTGAGTGCCCTTCAGAGTAGTGTATATTTAACGAGGGAACATCTTGTATAAGCCATATTTAAAAAGAACAACAAAATGAGGTCTTAAAAAGTATATGCACCATAGACACGAAAGAGTTAAATGATCACTGTTTTTATTCAGAAGTCTGCCATTTTTTAGCTTCAAATGCTTTGGCAACCAAGTACAAAGACTCAAGAGTATACCTTCTGATTTATTTTTCAATTGAAATAGTGTTGGATTTCAAATGTCTCATTTTCTGGGGGCTTGCCTAAAAGAAGAAATTTACTGGCATAATTATACTGGTATAATTACACTGCTAAATTTCTCAGTGCAGACAAGTTCTGGGGGTTGAAGACAAAAGACTTCACTGTGTGAGGTAAGCAGAGGGCAAAAGAGTGCTTTCAAATCTGTCGGTGTCTTGGGGTTTTTTCTTTTTTTAGGCTAATTCAAAGGAAGGAAAACAGTGTGTTACTTCTTTTTTGTAACTTGAATTGTTAAAAAGTATAATTAAAAAGATCAGAGATGAACAATTCGGAATCTCTCTTTAGCTTATCTCCACAGCGCAATCTGTACTGCATTGCTTTATCATTGTACTGTTTGATGACCGATAGCAGTCTCAATCAGGAAATGCCATTGGTGTTCACCATTGAGGTCACCATTTGGCCCTTCTTCACTGCTTCTATTTACACTAGAGAATATTTCATGTGGTTTTAGAAGTGTAACCAGCAAAGTAAGAAACTGTACTTTGGTAAGTTTTTCAATATATCCAAATATAATTGAGTACATCAGCTCTCTGGTTAAGAGAGCATTAGTATTCTGCTATTCTAGTTTCCTTGAAATGAATGCAGAAAAAAACAACAACCCAAAAACCAATTCAACCTTAACTTTCAGGAGACCAGTTATTGCTAAAAGTTATCTATATGTGTACAAAGACAAAATTCATTTGTGAGGGCTCTGTGGTATTATAGCAATGTGGGTTGAAGTCAGTCTTAGTGGAAGAGTTTATTGATTCAATATTCACTTCTTGTGAAAAGACAAAGCGGGAGGATTGTTTAACTTAAAAAATGTAGACTGTCAAATCATTAATGATTACTTGCTCTCCATCCTCCAATAGGAAGACTATCCGGTTATGAAGAGAATTTCCTAGACTTTCAAGTAGCTCTATATCAATTTGTTAATAGCATATTTCTGTTTCTGCCTTTTTTTTTTTTAGGTTAATCTTAAGAGACCATGTCCATTCTGGGCTGATGATGGCCATTGTTCTATCAGAGATTGTCACGTAGAGCCTTGTCCTGAGGTATGGATCGAAGTAAAACAAGAAATCATTATTTTCTCACATAGCCAGACCAATTTCTTCTATGGTTATTTCCAACTAGATTTGAAAATCTGGGTCAATTATTCCTCAATTTAGATGGTCAGAATAGCTTGCATTTTTGTAGCTTCCTTCATCCAGATGCCAAAGCATTCTACAAACATTGATTAACGAAGTTTCATGACACGTGTGGGAGTAAAATCAGTAGTAATTAACATTTTCATCCTGTCACCCACTGAGTGGTTAGAACAGGCATAAATGTGTATATGTAACTTATACTTTTGGAATGTACACATGATAAACTTCAGTTCCTCCCAGACTGTTGAGTTGAAGGTTGTACTTTGTCACTTGAAAGCTAATCTTCCCCAGACTTGCAATAAAAAAATCAGATTTGGTAGATGAAATTGAGGTATTGGGTTCATATTGGTTAGAGATAAATATTTCTTGCAGACTTTTGTAGACTTTCCAGAACTACTTTAAATTATAGGGATGAGCTTTATTAGACAAATGTGTGTATTTACACACCATTCTAGTCTCTAATGTTTAATATCTGCTAGTGAAATCTTAGATTGGTAAAAGAAATTGGCAATAATAAACTTAGTTATTGCCACTTTTGTTCAGGGTAATACAACTGAAATACTTTTTAATAATAGTATCCATTACTGATAAAATTGAATGATGGGTATCCAAAGTATTAGCTATTGCTCATTGTTTAGTCAGGCAAAAATAAGTACCAAATAATTAAAAGAAACTGAAATAAGCTTTCAACCTAGAAGGAGCCGACTGCTCTTATCTTGGGTTGGAGTAGCAAACGTAAGTTGAGAGAACTAGGAATCACCCCAGCAAGGAATTAAAAGGTGTCAACTTGCAGAAAATAGTTAACAGCTTGGTTAGCTATCAATCTTACAGGCATTGTGGCATAATCATTTCTGTGAACAGTGCAAAAAGATAATAATTTGTCTTTTTATTTTAGAGTAAAGTACCAATTGGAATTAAAGCTGGGAGTTCTAATAAAGTAAGTAATGTCTTTTTATTTTCCAAGCTATTTTTCTGATTAAAAAATAAATAACCCCAAAGTCACAAATACTATGTATAGTCTTTATTGTCCATTTTTAGCCTTGGATCAGTGGTAAACTTTATTTTTTACATATGTCTTCTCGTGTATGTGGTTTTTACTTATAACAAAAAAAAAAATCCTATGCCTTTTATGTATTCGATGTGAAGGAATTGTGGGTAAATAACAAATATTGTATGTATATATTTGGTGTTATGTATAATTGCCACATACAGTTCAATCCGACACTGTGCTGGCAGCACTGAGTCTCAGCAGACTAATCAAGTCTGAAGAAAAGTGTCTTGGTGTGCTACATCAATAAAAGGTAAGGTGGAAGGGTGGGCTCTGTGGGGACCAGAATTCTCGTAAATGAACTCCTCATCCTTTCCCTTTCTGCGGCTCCCTGTTGTGACCCTATTTATTGGTCCCCAGACATGCAGCATGGTAGGGGTTCTATTACCTTATGGCTACACATAGCCCACAATGAAGAATATGTGGAAGAATCTAATAACAGAATTTCAGGTAGAGAAGCCAGAATGACTAGAGCGCCAGCAATGTCTTTTTTTAATGAAATAATAAAGGACACCTATCCTGACTGTATAAATATTGAGGTCTCCCTTCTCTTACCATTGTTTTATTTTAAAGTAACTTTTAAACCTTCTGACTCCAACTCTGCTTGAGCTAAGTGTACATTAGTTTCAGATTTTCCCAATGCAAGGATTTTTACATTCTCCTCTGGGAGCATGTCGGCTTCTATAACACTCTTCTCTGACCAGAGAAACCTGGATGCCAGTGTCCCTCCAACTTAGGCATACCTTGCCATTCACTTTCTAGATCATCCATCAATGTGTCAGACCTTACAAAATTCATTAGGGTCTCCTCAGACACCTCTGTGGGTCTTGAGTCTAAGGTAGGTGCATTAACCTGGGCCGATCGGAGTTTGTATTTGAATTCCCTTTATTGTGGACTGTCTCTTTTCATGTGCTCAGTGGAGCCATATCAGTAGCACTTTCATGGGCTGTGCTTATGTGTAGATATGTCTTACAGGATATTTTTCCATAAAGAGTAACAGGTAAGGTATGTGGTGTAGTGAGTTTGTCAGGTCTGAGGTGAGATGTTTGCAAAGAACAGGGGACCCTTTGGCAAGGGGTCTCTGTGTCGCAGTATGTTGATGTATTTAATCCTTTGAGATGAAAATTCAGCCCAACAATGAGATTTGTAAACTTAAACTAGCCGCTAATTATTTGTTAGGTCATGAGCACACTGTCTGCTCCTGCTCACCTCTCCTCAATTCATCCTTTCTACTTCTCCAAAATCTACCTCTTAAGAAAGCTGTGTATTTTCTAATCTCAGATCCTCTGCAAAGCTTTGCAGTTCCAGTAACCTCCTAGATGGTCCCATCACCATCTCACTCATTCTGTCCAAAATTAAACTTCTTTTTCTCCTCTTCACTGGTTTGTCTTTTTTCTGTATCAAATTCAAAATCCTCCTTCTCACCCCTTTAAGACCTCTATAATCTCACCACTGCCTATGTCTGCTCTGATCCCTCCTATGCTTATCTGGATCCTTTATTGTCCTTGCTGCTATATCATTCTTTTCTTAGACTCTTAGCTTAGTACATTTTTCATGCTGCCCCTTTGCTTGGGACAGTCTCCCCCTTCATGTTTGTCAAGTGGTCTTTCTCCTTTTCCCTAATTAATTCAAATCTCTTCATTCAAACACTCTTCTTTGAGTCCTGTGGTGATCTCCCCACCTCTGAATTGTTGTCCTGGGATTTTTCTTGTCAGTGTTCCATTGCAACATGTTCAAGAGAAGGAACATGAATTACTTTTATTACCGTAACGCAGTGGTTCCCAAACTGTTTGGTTGCCACCCTAAAAGTGCGGAGGACGCCATTTTGCTTTGAACAGCATGACCCCCACATATGGTGCATACGAGCTCATGATGTTCAGAAGACGCCATTTTACTCTACACAATGGCATTCTCCACATGGCATGCGTATGTAGTCACGCTGCGTGGAGGGTACCATTTTGCTCCATGCTGTCTGGGGTCTCGGCAGGAAATACTTCATCAAAAAAAGTTTGGGAACCTCTGCCATAATGTCTCAGGGCCCTAGTTATCAACTGGGAGCCCTGTGTTAGGCGCTTTACAAACACAGAACAAAAAGACTTCTTCTTTTCCTCAAAGAACTTGCAGTTGAAATATCAAATGGGACAACAGATGGGAGAGTACAAGGAAACAATGAGACAATATTGGTCAACATGATAGGCAGTGGTCTCAAAACACCAGCAGTCTAACCAAGTCAGTGAATAGCCTTACTCATTAATTCTGCTTTGAAGTAAGGGTCCATCATTTTCTATTATAAATCTGCATTTTAAATGTTTTATAATTTATGCTGCTTGCTAAAACTTTACAGAATACAATAATTATTTTTATAAAATTGTTTTAAATTACAGAAATACAAAATAAATGTTTGTGATGCTTTATTACTCTTGTAACATTGATTTGATGCTTATGAAAAGAAATAACAATTTACATATAAGCGCTAAAAATATTGAAACCGTGCTGTGAGTATGCAAATTTGTCTGCCTTGTTGCCAGAGTGCACTTAGGAACTATTCAGCAGCATTATTTTCTGTAGATGAGAGGAGGGATGCTATGTTGGTGTGTAGGTTGCAGATGGAACAAAAAGGCTTTTATAAATACACAGAAGATAGGAAAATGAAAGTTTAGGAGAAGTTTCGACCACAAAGCTAGCCTCAGAAATCAACTAACTGTAACATTTCCATTACCGCTTATCTAATCTCCTGAAGACCTGATCAAAATCTCTTTAACTTCACTTTTTATTTTTAGCATGTATTTCTGGACACTGACTTCTCACTTTGCTGCATAAAGATACAGTATTCTGACACCTCGTCCCCCCCATAGACGTTGATGCTATCAAATACAGTAGTTTCTTCAAGTCAATACAATTTAATATGGTCTGAATATGAAATATGTATTTGCATGATGACTTTGGGTATGTCTACACTGCAATGAAAAACCTGTGGCTGGCCCATGCCAGCTGACTCAGACTCACGAGGCTCACACTGCAGGGCTGTTTCATTGCAGTGTAGACTTCTGGGCTTGGGCTGGAGCCTGAGCTGTGGGACCCTGTGAGGTGGGAGGATCCCAGAGCTCAGACTCCAGCATGAAGTCTATTCTGCAATGAAACTGACCGAGCCTCGTGAGCTCAAGTCAGCAGACACTGGTCCCGGCACTGCAGATCACAGGACATGCCAGTACAGGGTAGCCTTGCCCCTTATAAAGACCATACAAAACACCACAAAGGTGCTATGGCAGACCCAGGCCTCCATACTTCCCACAGCCAAAGGGGTGGAAAGGAGGTATTTTGTGCCACCAAAGTGGTACGAACACCTTTTTACCCATCCTCAGCCTGGAACATTAGTGGTGGATGCAGCGAGCCACAAAGAGTGGCAAGGTCAACCAGGTCCTGCCCCAAAGTCACGGGATGCTAAGAAGCTGGACCTTTACAGCTGTAAAGTCTACTCGACCGGGGCGCTCCAGCTTCGCGTTGCTAATCAGCAAGTGGTGCTCAGCTGCTATGCCTTCAATTCCTGGAGAGCGCTAGTTCCAGGAATTGCTCCTGTCAGACTCATGCCCAGAGTTTGCGGCGCTTCTTGAGAAGGGGAAGGTGGTGTCAAGGACCTCCCTCCAGGCAGCCACTGATTCTGCATCTCAGACTACGGCCACAGCAATCACCATGAGACGGCGCACCTGGTTACAGGTTTTGGGCATGCCTCCGGAGGTCCAGAACGCCATTCAGGACCTACCATTTGACCATGCAGGCTTGTTTGCCAAGAACACGGACTCCCGCTTGCACAGTCTGAAAGACTCGAGGGTGACATTGAAGTCCCTGGGAATCCACACTCCCACACCCCAGAGGAAGCCCTTCAAAACCCAAGCTCCCTTCTGCTTCTACTCCAGACCCCCGAGGTAGGACTCCGCCAGGAGAAGGGGCAGGAATAATAGGAGGTACCAATCACAGTCCTTCTGAGGCCAAGACCTGGGCTCGTCCAAACAGCCCCTGGGGCTGAAACCTAACTTTTGAAGGTGCGCCCAAGGACGGTGCACCAGGACTCAATTATCCTCCCTTCTTCTACCGTGCTTGGTCCCAGATCACAACAGATCGCTGGGCTCTGAGCATGATAGGGGTGGGATATTCTATCCAGTTCTGTTCCCTCCCGCCTTCTCCGTCCCTCTTCAGGGACCCTTCTCATGAGCAACTCCTTCTCCAGGAGGTGGGACATAGACATGTTAGCGACACTGAGCAACAGGAAGTGCCAATGGTTTTGCTCCTTTCTGAACCACAGCCCGGGCTCCATCATGGACCCTTTTCACCTCACGTGGACGAGTCACGTGCTCTATGCATTCCTGCCCTTTCCTCTCATACACAGAGTCCTCCTCAAGGTCCACCAGGACAGGGCTTTGTTGATCTCATAGCCCTCGTGTAGCTCTGTCAGCACTGGCTCACCATGTTGTTAAGCCTATTGGTCGACAGACAAGTAACCCTTCCCTTATGCCTGGACTTAATCACTCAGGGACCACAGCAAGCTCCAGCACCCCAGCGTGGAGTCCCTCCTCCTCATGGCATGGAAACTCAATGGCTGAACCCGTTGGAGCTCCAATGTTCAGACTCAGTGAGAGAAGTTCTCTTGGGAAGCAGATGTAACCAGATACACGAGCCATATATCTGGCAAAGTGGAAGCGGTTTTCTATTTGGTCCCTGCAGAAGAGTATCCCACCGCAGCAAGCGCCAGTTCCCCTCGTTTCAGACTACTTACTGGATCTGAAGCAACAAGGGCTGGCAATATCATCTATAAAAGTGCACCTGGCTGCCATCTCGGCCTTCTACCGCCAGGGGCAGTGGGTAGATCAGTCTTCGGAAACCCCATGTTAAGCCAATTCCTCAAGGGCTTGGACAGGTGCGGCAGCCTGTTCCCCAGTGGGACCTCAACCTAGTCTTGTCCAGGCTCATGGGCCCTCCATTTGAGCCCATGGCCACCTGCCTTCTCTCCTACCTCTCTTGGAAGGTGCCTTTCCAATGGCTATAACATCATCCAGAAGGGTCTCTGAGCTCAAAGCACTTACCTCCGAGCCCCCCATACTGTCTTTTACAAAGACGAGGTTCAGCTGCATCCTCACCCTGCATTTCTACCCAAGGTGGTCTCCCAGTTTCATGTGAATCAGGACATATTTTTACCGGTTTTCTTCCCCAAGCCTCATGCCACTGGCAGAGAGCGGATGCTCCATTCCCTGGACATCAGGCATGCCCTAGTCTTCTACACTGAACACAGAAAGCCATTTCGTAAGTTACCACAGAAACTGCTTGGGAGATGCCTATTGGAATGGACGTGAGCAAACACTCGAAGAAGAAAAAATGGTTGCCTACCTCTCGTAACCGTTGTTCTTCAAGATGTGTTACTCATGTCCATTCCAAATCCTATCCACCTCTCCTCTGTTGGAGTCTTCCAGCAAGAAGGAACTGAGCAGGTGGTGGGTCGGCAGTGTCCTATATACACCACGATTAGGATGCCACTGCAGGGGGCTCCACTGCTGACCCAACAGGTACTGGTAGGGGAAAACCTTCCGACGATCGTGCACGTGGCGCACGCACACACCTATTGGAATGGACATGAGCAATACATCTCAAAGAACAACACTTACGAGAGATAGGTAACTTTTTTTTCCAGCACCCCGGTACCAAATGGCGCTCCAGAGGCAACGATGCCTCTGGTACCAACCAAGCCTAAACTCTGAGAACTGATGGCATTGACAAAAGGCAACTATTGGGAGCCTTAACCGTTGACAATACTGGTTCTGCCTCTCCCAACTGGCACAAACCATAACTGCATTGACTCCAGCAGTTCAGGCAGATAGGATCTCTCAAGGGAGAGCAGAGTCTTATTCTATACCCAATGACATTTTTGTTCTCCCCGATTCCCAGAATCCATCATCCCAGGTCCTTCCCTCACAAGAGTGGTCCTGACTACATCAAGAGATGCAGCTTATGGGAGGAGTTTGTCTCCCATTCTATCAGACAGCCATGATTTCCCTCCAGTGGAACCATTGGTGCTGCCAATGGATCCAGACTTAGCATTTTCTTTCTTTGGAGACTCTGAACAACCCGAGGAACTGATGTCTCCTCCTCTGAGGCATGTCTTCCCAGACCAGTCTGGAACCAACTTCCACTTCAGCACCTGGCTCAGAACTGTTGGTACCCTATGCCAGGGAGACTCCCAAAGCCACCCTTTGACCCATCTTCCTGGCCTTCTCTGGGATACTGGGACCTGTACTACTCTGCAGAGTCGACATGATCCCCTAGGGAGTCAGTCCACCCTGCCCCTGCAAGAGGACAACTAGAAATTCCTTCTGATGCCAGGGAAGAAGATGATGGATCTGGAGCTAGCGGTACTGACGAGACTGTCCTCATATCTGGATAAATAGTCACTCCAATATCTCCGTCCCCTCGATGACCATAAGCAGTTCCAGGAACTGTTACATAGTGTTGCAGAGGAGCTGCAGATCTCCCTTGAGGAAGTTCAGGATCTTCAACATACACTCTTGGCAATCCTCCGGATCCAACCAAATAGCACTTCCTATTAATGAAGCCATTCTGGAACCAGCTTGAACAGCCTGGTACACCCTGGCCATTTCTGCTCCTATCCCTAAGAGGACAGCAAAATGCTATTTTATCCCTGCCAAAAGGGTGCACTTTCCCTTTTTCTCATCCGGCTGTTAATTCTTTGGTTGTCTAAGCTGCCACAGAGAGATCTAGAGGTATCTAGGAGGACCTGCACTTCAGTGAAACTTATCTTTTTAACCAAAAGACAGATAAGTTGTTGCACAGTCTAAAGGACTCCAGAGCCCCCCTCCACTCCCTGGGAGTATATATCCCACTCTCTCAAAGTGAAAATTCCACAGGCAGTTATACAAGGATAGACCAATGGCTCAGCAGTTTTACCACCAGTGGCCTTATGAGCTAGCCTGTAACAGGCAAAGGGTTCAGAAGTCCCGTTTCCATCCACCTTCTGCAGCAATAGCATCCCAGTTCCAGCCCCCATCTAAACGATATTTTTTTTGATGGGAGTTTGAGAGCTGCAAACCAATGATGCCACCACCTGTTGATTTCCACACCCCTTTTGCACTCTTTTCCCGCATCTAGAGTGCAATAATAATGAATAAGTGGGTAATAAACATCATCCGTTCTAGCTATACTATCAAATGTATTTTTTTTTCCCCCTCCAAAATTCCCAACCCCTTCTCCCTTTTCAGGGACCATTCTCAAAAGGAGATTCTCAAACAAGTAGTAGAATTCTTCTTATAGTGAGGAGCAAGTGAGCGGTTACCTCTTCAGTTTTAAGGAAAGGGTTTTTACTCAATATACTTCCTAGTACACAAAAAGAAGGGCAGCTGGGCTATCCTTGATTTCTGCCATCTTAACTGTCTTATTTGCAAATTGAAACTTCACATGGTCACGCTGGCATCTATAATTCCATCTCTAAAAAAGAACATGTAGTTTAAAGCTCTTGATATGTAGGACACATACTTTCACATGGCCATTCACCCCATCAGATGCTTTCTCAGATTCCTGGTGGGCCGTGACCATTTTCAATACAGCCCCGAGGGTCACTGCTAAGACCTTCTTAGTAATAAAAGCCCATATCAGGCATTGTGGCTTCACCATTTTCCCCCATCTTGATGACTGGCTTCTCCTTGCCAAGACCATGTCAAGAAGCCTATGAGTCCAATTCATCAATGCTTTCAACTTATGCTTTCCCCAGTGTAACTCAAAACTCTTTGGTCTTCATCGGAGTGTCTTTAAATTCAGTCACAGCAAGGGCTTACCTGCCGATGGACAGGTTCCAGTGATGAATGATCTCCTAGATCAGATCATGCTCTTGTTCTGTACAAACTGCCTTAAAATTGTAAGTATTCTAGTGGTCATAATGCTAGTCTTTGAATTTAGTGCTCTATTTAAGTTGAAAGGGAATGTTCACATCCGCATTGGTGCTGTATTTCAAGGTCTCTGCACAATTTCCAGGCAAATACTTCATTGATTTGTATTACATAGGAAAGGTTTTAAACTTTTTTTTTTTTTTAAAGGAAACTTTGATTCTGGAGAAGATTCCAAAATCAGCAAGATTACCTTGCATCCTCAGAATCCTTGTGTTTTCCATATCAGCAGATTTGTATTTACTGCACAACTTTGACTTCCCTAAGAAAGGGGTGAGGTGAAGGACGTCTCTAGTTAATGTTGGTGTACTAAATATAACTTTTTTTACAGTACTCAAAAAGAGCAAATAACAGCAAAGATTTGGAAGACTGTGAACAAGCTAACAAACTGGGAGCAATTAACAGTACTCTAAGGTAAGCTGTGCTTAAAGTAAATAGTACCAACAAAAGGTCATCTTGACTCTGGTATGTTATTTTGGAAACTGCTGCTTTTTGTTCTCTTCACTTTTATAAAGTCCCTGTAAAAACAGTGGAAAATAGCCATGGTGTTAAATACGAGTTAATGGACTCAAAAACTTCTGAAGCTAAAGATCAGAAGAAAGAGAACAAATATCATCTTTCCCTTTTTAAAGGAAGATTTTTATTGTATACAAAACTCTATGAGCAGGGAAGGCAGGAAACCCAGGAAAAAGAGCATCTGAGGTTTTTTTATTACCACTTTGTCTTGGGCAGAGTGGTATAAACAAATACTAGAGAATGGGGACTTTGGTCTAAAATCTTTTATCTGCACATCCTGAACGAATTATCTCCGCTTCTAAAATTTCAATGTTAGAACATAGCATTTACTGAGGACTTCATAGGAGGATCTGGATTCCCAACAGAGAAAAGTTTGGAGCAGGATATTGAAGGGCCATTTTGATCAAAGGAGCTTGACTGTGCAGCAATGGCAGTTGCTCCATAGTTGAGGAACCAATTTCCTATAAGCTCAACTTTGGCCCCTTCTCTAACCCCTCCTCCCCCTACCAAGCACCATCCTTCCAAAACAAACAAAAGTAGATTTGATCTGAAGCAGGAATGATATTTTTCTACAAAACTCAAAATGATTTGGATAAGAGGCTCTTGAGTTAGAGCCCACTTAAAAATTGAGTAGGTAAACAGTTTCAGAATGTAATTTTTTTTTTTTTGACATTTCGTACGACCCATCCTCCCAAAAAAGGTAGAAAGATAAAATCAACTTTAGTGGACTTTCTTAGCAGAGATCTAGTACTTTTAGGCCCCAGTTTTGAACAGGTAAACCTGACCTATAAGATCTTTGTTTCTTCTTGGGAACATCATCTTAAGAGTTGGCTTCAGGAAGCTCAGCGTAAGCTATAGTAAATCAGGAGACAGTAAGATTTCTAACTTGTTGCTTTTATTTAAAAAAAAAAAAAAAAAGTTTCAGCGCCTTCTCTCTCTGCAGAAAAAAGGACCAAACTGGCCTGTCACTAAGAGAGAGAATTTTTTCCCAAGAAAAAGGGAGTTAAAAGGAGTGTGAAAACTCTTGTGGTAGGGAATGTGGACAGCGGGCATGTAGAGGGTTGGAGAGGGACGCATGCTTCTTGGGGACATGGAAAGTGAGCGTTTAAGTTGGGGAGGGAACCGGAAGATAATCATTGATATAGGAACAAGTGGGAGATAGCCGGTATCTATGCCTCCCATGCAAATCCTTCAAACCCAGCAATACACCCTTTTGATGGCTCCTAGCTCTGGGGTATTCTGCCTGTTTGGCTGAATTTAATCAAACTGGGACTGCCTTCTGGCAAAATACAGGAAGTTGACTGGATGGGGAAGCTCCTAGGAATAGAGCTTCTCTCCACCTGATACACCTCCAGGTTCTTCCTGCTCTCTCCAAATATGACAAAAGGAGAGGGATCCGTGGATCTTGTTGTAGAACTGGTCCCTAGGTTTGTAAAACTGAGTTTGGGTTAACTTGGTCAGAAAGAATGGGTGGTTGAAGGGATTTATTCATTACTTCCCAAGGCACTACATGGCTGCTATCTACCAATGAGATAGTTTATTGGTGTTTGGTTTTGAAATGCTGTAGTTAATGGCTGGCTTACCATTGTTTGCTAAAGGCTCAAGACCGAAACATTGTTGTTTGTTACAAATACTACAAGGTAATTGGACAGGAAGAGTTAGGGAAATGTGACAGTTAATTCCTTGGTATTTTCTTCTTTTTTTTTTTTCCCCAAGAGGATAATCCTATTTATAAAGCAATATACAGAATCAAGATCATTGACTTGTCTCATATTGTAATGTAGAATCAGTTGATGTTAGAGATGGGGCAGAGGAGATGAAAGACCCCTGTCCATCTTTGCCAATGCAGGGTTTTTTCTACAATATATAAAGACTTGTCTATACGAACACACAGTTCTTGGCAAGCTGGGGTTTGTATCTACCCCAACACACACTGAAAGTTCCCTAGTGTGCTCTAACCTACTCCTAGTTCAATGCAGGGTAGACTAAAGTGTACTAGGGAACTTTTAGTGCACAGCAGCAGTGTCCACACGGCACTTAATGCGTTGCAGGCTAGCGCAGGTTAAATTTACACTCCAGCTTGCCATGAAAGGTATGTTTGTATGGCAAGTCTGAATACAGTCATTCGTGTTCTTTCTCTTGAGATAAATTTACAAGCATCTAACAGGCAATAGCTCATTGATATGTTCCAGTGCTTTGGATATAGTCATTTTAAATTTAGCTCCAGAGCTATTGCACACCATCAATTCTCTGTATTCAAAATTATCTGTGGTTTTATGATTGCTTATTTTGACATGGATACATTTAAAAACAAAAATAAAAACATTTTTACAAGTCAAATTCAATTACATGTATTTATTTTCTCTTTTTTTCTCAGTAACCAAAGTAAAGAGGCTTTCATTGACTGGGCAAGATATGATGATTCACAGGACCACTTTTGTGAACTTGATGGTAAAATAGATATGGAAGTGAATAAGCTTTTAAAACAGCTGAAGTTCTCTAAGAAAGCATGTTTGCTTTATGCACTGTCAGTAAATAAGTTTAAAGGTGTTATACAAATGGCTTAATGCTTAATGTTGCGCTGAATGGCCAAATAAAAATCTCATACCTTCTCATGTAGAAGGAAAGTGCTTAGGGTGGGAGGGAAAAAGTACAACCGAGGGGCATAGAGAGAGAGTCTCTATTAGTACTGACATGTGAGGCATTTGATAGTGGATAGACAGGTGTCTATTTTATGGAAATGAAAAAGAGAGTGCATAAGTAACAGTAAAAGATGCTGAAATCCTCCTTCCATACTGGGGCAAACATAAGACCACTTACGCAAAACCTGATTGCTTTAACCTATTGAGGGTATGTCTACACAGCAAAACAAAACAAATTATGTGCCAGGGAGTCTTAGAGCCTGGGTTAATTGACTTGTGCTCCCAGAGCTCAGGCTGCGGGGTTAACAAGAGTAGACATTCGGGCTTGTCCTGGAGCCTGGACTCTGAAACCTGGCGAGCAGAGAGGGTCTCTGAGTTCAGACCCAAACATCACGCTGCTATTTTTAGCCCTGCAGCATGAGCCATACAAGCCCAAGTCAGTTGATCTGAGCTCTGAGGCTGGCTACTGGGTTTTTTTTTGTTTGTTTGTTTGTTTTTTGTTTTTTGCTGTGTAGCTATACCCTCAGTCGTTTACTATATTCAGTTTGCTAACCTTCAGAAATTTGTACTTTAAAAGAGCTTGTTCCTTCACAGCATGGCTTTTTTCCTAGTTGCCTCTGGATTAAAGTCATCCTCTTTACCTTTAGTAAACATGTTATCTTTAATAATTTGCAAAAATTGATCTTTTTTGATTGACATTTGTCTTCATCTGAGAACATGGCTGCTATTATTTCTGGTAACTGCTATAGTAATTTTGATTATTGCAGCCTATTCTAGATAAAACCAAATTGGAGGATAAGATAGTGTTTGATGTCCGAGATCTCACTTTTACTTAGTTCTGTATAACTGCTTTTTGTGAAACTCGGTCCTTTTAAAGTGACTGGTTAGAATATGTAACAAAGGGTTTCCTGTTTAGATGAGAGATCTCCAGATGCGCAGTATGTGGATTTGCTGCTGAATCCAGAACGTTACACTGGATACAAAGGACCCTCTGCATGGAGAGTGTGGAACAGCATCTATGAAGAAAACTGCTTCAAGTAACTGGGGAGGGAGGAAAATGCACTTTATACTTTGAACAGTAACATTTCTTCAAAATACAAAAATCGTTTATTTTTTAACTTTTTTTCAGGCCTCGATCTGTCTATCGTCCTTTAAATCCATTGGCACCCAGCAGGGGTGGGTCTCTTAACTATTTTGTACTTATGAGAACGCTTTCAAAGGCATTTTAACTCACCTTGGTGAATTTTCCAGTCCAATTTATACAAATAATATCCTACACTGTAGTACTATCTGTTGTCCACTCAGTCATATAAAGTGACAGAAACTAGATCATGAAATATAAAGAAATTGACCCTAATATACCAAAAACTTAATTAGCTAAAATTAAGGATCTGATCCTGTTAAATTGCACACATGCTTAATCTTATGAATGTCAATAATCTCATTAAAGTCATTGGGACTACTTGTGTGCAAATTAAAGCACGTCTATAAATGTTTACAAGATCAAGGTCAAAATCAGATATGAAGATGGATGGGAGTTAGAAAAACCTTACAGCAGTATCTTCAAAATTTAGATCTTGAATCTGATTTTTTTTTTCCCCTGGAGCATCTAATTTTGCCACTTCAGTATGTTTATTGGCTAATACAATGCACAGTAACAACTTTTCTTTCATAGTCAAGTTAGTAATAAATTGAGTTTTCCTGACTGTATAGTAGTGAAATGATACTACTGAGTGGGATCCACAGAAAAGATTTACCTTAAAGATGAAAGTTTAAAAAGCAGTGTTAAGTAGGCACACTTTCTGCTAATAGAATTTTGATTTTAAAATTCCAAATGAAAATAAGTTAGTTTTTTTATTTTCTCAGTGAATCTAAATTGAAGTCTTTGGTTTCCCTACTGATGGTTTCCTTAGTTCCCATAACAATGAAATATTAATGTAAATCAATTCATTCAAAAAGAAACCTTGCATGTTGGAAATGAAGGAAGACTCATCTAGCATAGATGAGGACTACTGGCAAAATTGTAACCAGTCTTTGTTTTTAAATGTCACTATTGAAATCAGTTAATTCAGTCTAAAAAATAATGCAATATAGCCCTATATCTTATGTGCATCAACATAGGCGGAGTCTCTGTGGTTACTCCCTAATACTTCCTTCTGTATATTTTTTAAATTTCAGTCTAATTAAAAACTTAAATATTGACCTCCTAGATCAGTGATATTGATATTAACCATTGGCAGGCAGTTAAGTATATTTGAATATTGTACTGAACTAATTATATTTAAAATGTTAAGCATGTTTTATAATGTAACATGCACAGGAGTGAACAGTTCACTGATTATAAGACCAAGAAAGGACCATTAGACATTTAATCAAACCTTCTGCATAACACAAGCCATAGGTCCTCATCCATTAATTTCTGCACCAAGCCCATAACTTCTGTTTGAGCTACAGCATATCTTCTGTGTAAAAGAAAAGCTATTTGTAAGATTCCTGACATGAACCAAAGAAGCATTTCTTGCATTTTTAATATCTCTGTGGCAGGGTACTGTCTCATTTTCCATACAGAGTGGAAGAGCTTTTTTTCTAATGTTCCTAGATCATTATTTATAATTTTTTTTTCTTTTTTTCCAGGGCAGGATGATGGTAAGTCCTGATTTAATACATTCTCCATAATAGTTAAATATATAGTGAGAGCTACTTCGGTAGTTGTGATTGTTTAATGTTGTATAAACTTCCTCTCCATCCAAAAGAAAAAATAATTTTCACTCTTTCTACTGGGGGAGCGAAAAAGACCAGATAGTTGCCCTAATTATATAGCTCACTTGTCTGTCTTTTTCCCATAAGAATATTTATGGTCTTGCTGGAATACATGAATATCAAGAAGAGTGAAGGTGAAGAAATGAAAGAGGGTCTGGGAAGGTTTTTACAAGACATGGGGTAGAAGTCTTTTGGGCCTGAGTTGTGTAAGGCTTTGAGTTTCTCCTCTTTTCCATTGATGGCAGATGTAATATTTTTATTTTGATAGAGGAAAAGAGCAGCTTTTTTTGACCTGGATAGCTTCTTTATATATAATCCGGGTGTTTTGTCCCCCTTTTTTTCCCATTGTAGTCAGTGTACGATGATAAATGCTTATGATTGCTGATTTCTAAAAAGATCTAGGGGTCATTGTGGACAGCTCAGTGAAAACCTGCACAGTTGCAGTCAAAGCAAACAAGATTTTCAACTGTCAAGAAAGGCTTAGAAAATGTTGAAAATATGCTATTGTATAAATCAGTGGTTACACTGTTAGCCTGAACACTGTGGTGACTTTTGATCACCCATCTCAAAAATTATGCAGTAGAAATAGCAATGATCTGGAGGACATCAGTGAAAATTATTAAAGGCTTGGGAAGACTTTCATGTTAGGAAAGAGTAAAAAAACTAAGAAAATTAGTTTGCAAAGGAGACAAGAGGAGTCATTATTGTGTGTGAAATAATGAGTGGTGTGCGCTGGTCAAAAATAAGAGTCTTGAAATTTTTTGGAAGAAACAATGTTTTTAATTTAATAGAAATCTTAATTTTTTCACTAATAAAATGAAAAAATTGAGCATACAAACACATTTTGAGGTTTCAGTTTTGGGTGCCTCCCCCTTTATGTTTCCCTTTTTTCCAGTGGAAAAGTGAATGAGAAAGGAAAAGATCAGGGGAACCTATGAATTATTTCAATTTGATGGAAAAATAGATTTTTTTTTTTTAAGATATGAAAACTTTCCACAAAACTTTCATATCGTTCAGAAAGCCATTTTAGTGCAATTTCTATCAATAAAAATGCCTTTTGAACAGATATGAACAGTTCTGACCAGCTTTATGAATGATATTGTGTAGGTCATTTGGGCTTGCTGTCTTCCTAATACGAGAACAAGGTGACAGCCAACTAAATTAAAAGGCAACAAAATTAAAACTGATAAGTAATACTTTTTTTTATAAAATATATAGTTAAACTCTGAAAGGCTCTGCTACAGACCACTGAGGGAAAGAACTTACTCCAAAGTCATACGCATTTGATGTTTATAGAATTAAAAATATCATCTTCTTTATGCTAGCTAAGATAAAAATTTGAAAATCTCAACCCTTAAACATCAGGGACGTGAATCAGTCACTTGCTGCCCAGAGTTAGGAATGAACTTGTTCCCTAGAAGTGTTATTGGAAAACTATGTATTGTGGGAATTTTATTACTTTCTCTAGTACTATCCACATATGGCTTCCCCAATATATTAGTACAGTTTTATCTTTATTCTTTTATGTTGTTGCAGACAATGAGGATAATACTCCCTTCCTCCTGCAAGAAAGGGAAAGTTAACTCATCTTAATTTTTATGATATTGCTCCAAAGCATGCACCACTGGAAGTTCATGTCCTCAGAATATACAGTGCATATAGTACTCAAGGGTTTCTACTAGGGCTGTCAATTAGTCGCAGTTAACTCATGCGCTTAACTCAAAAAAATTAATTGTGATTAAAAAAATTAATTGTGATTAATCGCAGCTTTAATTGCACTGTTAAACAATAGAATACCAATTGAAATTTATTAAATATTTTTGTATGTTTTTCAACATTTTCAAATATATTGACTTAAATTACAACACAGAATACAAAGTGTACAGTGCTCACTTTATATTATTTTTATTACAAATATTTGCACTGTAAAAATGATAAAAGAAATAGTATATTCACCTCATACAAGTACTATAGTGCAATCTCTTTATCATACAATCATAGAAGATTAGGCTTGGAAGAGTCCTCAGGAGGTCATCTAGTCCAACCCCCTGCTCAAAGGAGGACCAACCCCAACTAAATCATCCCAGCCAGGGCTTTGTCAAGCCGAGCCTTAAAAACCTCTAAGGAAGGAGATTCCACCACCTCCCTAGGTAACCCATTCCAGTGCTTCACCACCCTCCTAGTGAAATAGTGTTTCCTAATATCCAACCTAGGCCTCCCCCACTGCAACTTGAGACCATTACTTCTTGTTCTGTCATCTGCCGCCACGGAGAACAGTCTGGATCCATCCTCTTTGGGAACCCACCTTCAGGTAGTTGAAGGCTGCTATCAAATCCCCCCTCACTTTTCTCTTCTGCAGACTAAATAATCCCAGTTCCTTCAGGCTCTCAACGTAAGTCATGTGCCCCTGCCCTCTAATCATTTCCGTTGCCCTCTACTGGACTCTCTCCAATTTGTCCACATCCCTTCTGTAGTGGGGGGACCAAAACTGGACACAATACTCCAGGTGTGTCCTCACTAGTGCCAAATAGAGGGGAATAATCACTTCCCTCAATCTGCTGGCAGTGCTCCTACTTATGCAGCCCAATATGCCATTAGCCTTCTGGCAACAAGGGCACACTGCTGCATATCCAGCTTCTCATCCACTGTAATCCCCAGGTCCTTTTCTGCAGAACTGCTGCTTAGCCAGTCGAACCCCGGCCTGTAGCAGTGCAATGGATTCTTCCGTCCTAAGTGCAGGACTCTGCACTTGTCCTTGTTGAACCTCATCAAATTTCTTTTGGCCCAATCCTCCAATTTGTCTAGGTCACTCAGGACCCTATCCCTACCCTCCAATATATCTACCTCTCCCCCCAGCTTAGTGTCATTTGTGAACTTGCTGAGGGTGCAATCCATCCCATCATCCAGACCATTAATAAAGATGTTGAACAAAACCAGCCCCAGGACCAACCTCTGGGACACTCCGCTTGATACCGACTGCCAACTAGACATCAAGCCGTTGATCACTACCCATTGAGCCCAACAATCTAACCAGTGAAAGTGCAACTTACAAATGTAGAATTTTTTTTGTTACATAACGTCTCTCAAAAAAACAAAACAATTTAAAACTTTGGAGCCTACAAGTCCACTCAGTCCTACTTCTTATTCAGTCAATCACTAAGACAAACAAGCTTGTTTACTTTTACGGGAGATAATGCTGCCCGCGTCTTATTTACAGTATCACTTGAAAGTGAGAACAGGCGTTTGCATGGCACTTTTGTAGCCAGTATGGCAAGGTATTTGTGTCAGATATGCTAAACATTCGTATGCCCCTTCATGCTTTGGCCACCATTCCAGGGGACATGCTTCCAGGCTGATGATGCTTGTTTTTTTTTTAAAAAAATGCATTAATTAAATTTTGACTGAACTTCTTGGGGGAGACTAGTATGTCTCCTGCTCTGTTTGTTTTACCCACATTCTGTCATGTATTTCATATTATAGCAGTCTTGGACGATGACCCAGCACATGTTCATTTTAAGAACACGTTCACGCATATTTGACAATATGCAAAGAAGGTACCAATGTAAGATTTCTAAAGATAGCTACAGCACTCGACCCAAAGTTTAAGAATCTGAAGTGCCTTCCAACATCTGAGAGGGACGAGGTGTAAAGCATGCTTTCAGAAGTCCTAAAAGAGCAAAACACTATGCAGAAACTACAGAACCTGAACCACCAAAAAAGAAAATCAACCTTCTGCTGGTGACATCTGACTCAGATGATGAAAATGAACATGCATCAGTCTGCACTGCTTTGTATAGTTATTGAGCAGAACCCGTCATCAGCATGGACGCATGTCCTCCGGAATGGTGGTTGAAGATGAAGGGACATATGAATCTTTAGCACATCTGGCATGTAATTATTTTGCGACACCGGCTACAACAGTGCCATGCGAATGCCTGTTCTCACTTTCAGGTGACATTGTAAAGAAGCGGGCAGCATTATCTCCTGCAAATGTAAACAAACTTGTTTGTCTGAGTGATTGGCTGACCAAGAAGTAGGACTGAGTGAACTTGCAGGCTCTTAAGTTTTACATTGTTTTGTTTTTGAATGCTGTTTTTTTGTACATAATTCTACATTTGTAAGTTCAACTTTCATGATAAAGAGATTGCATTACAGTACTTGTATAAACTGAATTGAAAAATACATTTTTTTGTTTTTTACAGTGCAAATATTTGTAATAAAAAATATAAAGTGAGCACTGTACACTTTGTATTCTGTGTTGTTATTGAAATTAATATATTTTAAAATGTTATAAACATCCAAAATATTTAAAATAAATGGTATTCTATTGAGGTTTAACAGAGTGATTAATCGCGTGATTAATTTTTTTAATAGCTTGACAGCCTTAGTTTCTACTTAAAGGATGTTAATATGTACAAATGAATACTGATGGATTTAACTATGTATTTTTGTGTTTTCAGGAGAATCTTTCTACACATGGCTAGAAGGTAAAAGGAAAGTTGATATGATGCTTAAAATTAATGTCAATTGCATTAGATACCAGTGTTATTACCCAATTGCTTATCCTTACTCATTGTCAGTCATACTTGGTTGGTGCCTGGAGTGAATGTCCATCTTCATCCCAAAGCCAGTAATTGTTTCTTAATGGATCAGTTATTGTAGTATGTGTAAGAGATTTTGCACCCTTATGTTGGCATTCTACACTGCTAGAAGACCACTGGTATTCACTTTGCAAGTCATCCATGATATATGAGAGAGTTGTCCCTAAGCAATAGGGTGTTGTACTATAGATAAAACTGTTCTCATAAATGTTTTAGACAATCTAGGTGATTGTATATTATGTTCAGCTGATCTACACAAAGATTTATGAATATATTTTCTTTATGAACCTACATATGGTGTGTGAAATCAAGAGTTTTTGGTAGTGTGGGTTTTTAAAAGTATTTAGAGTGAACTAAATTGGACTTGAAATCAGGGTAAATTAGCCTCCTGAAATTATTCAAGCAATCATGCTCAGAATGCACTCTTTTTATGCAGAGGTATCTTTGTGCAATAAAAATACTCTAAGCGGCATTCAAAGACTTGTAGAGACCTCCTCTTTTGTTCAGTTGTCATGTTATTGTAAATGCTTTAAGGTTATATTTTCTCAGTGGTGATGCTTGTGCTGTTTACACATTTACTCACCATTTAGCTACTCATGACTCCCAACTTTTAGAATCTAAAATGAGGAAGTAGGCAAAGAAATTGCTAGGATCTTTATTATGACTAATTGTCAGATGTTTTTGAAAGCAATGGTGGTTGAACCGCTCATTTATACAAGCAGAATTGGTTTTAAGACCAAGGATAGGAACAATTAGCAGCAAAACACAATGTTTTACCTTTTTATTTCCTTAAAATGCCAAGCAGGTTTAATACTGATAGCAACCAAAGGTATCCTCGAAGTGTGGAAAAGAATATTTTGTTAATTGGAGCAAGAAAACATAATTAAGCCTTTTAAGCAGCTAACTTTGTTCTGCATAAAGCATTTACTTCTGCTATTAGTAGCTTTTACAGCTGCTAGCACATGAAAGCATAAAAGCTCAAATGTGTTCTTTAAAATAAATAATATGCTTGTAAATGAGGCCAGACCTCCTAAAAGGCAGTTACTTCAGTTTGGCAGTGGGACCATTTTATCCAGAATCTTTTGGAAAATATGTAGTAAGGGTTTGCCCTTTCAGTGGGGTAAAGTGCACTGGGGGTGGGAGGGGAGGGGATTTTTAAAGTGCATTAACATATTGCGCATTAATGGATCTATGTAGACCCTGTTGCTGTGCACTAGAAATTCCCTAGTGCACTTCAGTGTAGTGCTGTAGTACTACATTGAAGTGCATTAGGGAACTTTTAATGTGCAACAACAGGGTCTACATAGACCAATTAATGTGAAACACATTACTGCGCTTTAAAAATCACAATCCCCTACTGCACATTACCCTGCTGTGTAGACAAAATCTCTACATTTGGAAGTAGCATACATATCAGTTTGCTCTCTATACGCCAGGGGAAACACTGCTTATTGACTTCAGAAAATATGGTTTCTAGTTAACTTGACCATAACAGGTTCTCTCCTGGTCTCCTTCTTCCATAAGTGACTCCATGTCCTTTTACTTACAGCCCTTTATTCCTGTGTTGTCCTCCCATTTCTTGTGTGTCATGCAACCTCCACTGTCATCTTCAAATGCTTCCTCAAAGACTTGTTCTGGTTTGCCTTCCAATGAAGACTCCCACTCCACCACTTTTGCCCTTTAATTTGATTTTGCTCCCTCAAATATCATCAGTATGTTATTTGTTTTCTAATATTGGGCCTAAACAACATCTTTTGGGTCTTCAGCCCTCTGAGTTACTATAGCACTTTTCAGTTAAACCACCTCATGGGTGGTGTCCGTGATCATGCCATTAAGGTGACTGGACATATGGCTGGATCATCACATTTTTAGTGATGAAATTGTTTTGTGACTGCTGGTGCTCTTTATGTTCTCCTCATTGCTTCCCCTTTCTGTGTCCCCAGGAAACTGCTTTTAGTCTTGTTTTTCTGCCCCTTCTGTTCTCAGTTTTATCTTAACTGACTTTATATTTAAGTTGTATCATAGTTAAGCAGCAGCCTTGAGGTTTTCCACTGCTACTATTAAGTTTCATTTATCTTGGCCAGTTTTGTCCAAGTATTTGTTTTATTCTTGCCATTTTTTGTGCATTTATGCCTGCGACCAAAAAGAACAATTTTAGCAGATTCAAATGTTGCCTTTAAATTTGGCCATAAAATATCAGTTGCAGATAGCAGTGACCATTAGGTTAGGATACCTTGTGTGTGTGTGTGTGTGTGTATGTGTGTCAAGGCTGCTTCCCCACTTTGAACTTTAGGGTACAAATGTGGGGGCCTGCATGAAAACTTCTAAGCTTAACTACCAGCTTAGGTCTGGTCTGCTGCCACCATCCCAAAGCTAATTCCCTTCCCTGGGTAGCCTTGAGAGACCTTCACCAATTCCCAGGTGAATACAGATCCAAACCCCTTGGATCTTAAAACAAGGAGAAATTAACCATCCCCCCTCCTTCCTCCCACCAACTCCTGGTGGATCAAGATCCAACCCCCTTGGATCTAAAAACAAGGAAAAATCAAACAGGTTCTTAAAAAGAAGGCTTTTAATTAAAGAAAAAGGTAAAAATCATCTCTGTAAAATCAGGATGGAAAATAACTTTACAGGGTAATCAAACTTAAAGAGCTCAGAGGACCCCCCTCTAGCCTTAGGTTCAAAGTACAGCAAACAGAGATAAACACTCTAGTAAAAGGTACATTTACAAGTTGAGAAAACAAAAATAAAACTAACACGCCTTGCCTGGCTGTTACTTACAAGTTTGAAATATGAGAGACTTGTTCAGAAAGATTTGGAGAACCTGGATTGATGTCTGGTCCCTCTCAGTCCCAAGAGCGAACAACCTCCCAAACAAAGCGCACAAACAAAAGCCTCCCCCCCGCCCCCCAAGATTTGAAAGTATCTTGTCCCCTTATTGGTCCTTTGGGTCAGGTGTCAGCCAGGTTACCTGAGCTTCTTAACCCTTTACAGGTAAAAGGATTTTGGAGTCTCTGGCCAGGAGGGATTTTATAATACTGTACACAGGAGAGCTGTTACCCTTCCCTTTATAGTTATGACAATGTGTATGTATTTGTTTGTTTTTACTTTCTGGATGGTCACTAGTACAATTGTCTCCCTAGCTGTAGAGGCCCAAGTAGATTAGTTCAAATCTGTTTTACTCAAATTACATGCATGGGAGCTTTATCTTGAATTTTTTACCAAATACTCCTTTCTTTTTAATGTGTGCTGACAAAAGCCTTACAGTAATGAACAAGTGTGCCTGTTATGGAGGGGTGGGGGTAGGTGAGTGAGACGGTAGACTTGAGATATAAACTCTTCCCACTGAAAGAAATAAGAATTTTTTAAAAGTGACACTAAATAAGTGACATTTTCCTTAATTGTAAGTCCAACACTAAAAGCTGAACAGTGCAAATTTTGCATCATATTTTCAGTGAATGTTGTTGGTTTTTATCTTAATGATATTTCTAGTAATCAATGCTTTTTTCTAACCAGGTCTTTGTCTGGAGAAAAGAGTATTCTATAAACTCATTTCTGGACTTCATGTTAGCATCAACTTACATCTCTGTGCAAATTATCTTCTTGAAGGTAATTTATATTTTTATGTAAGAGCCCTGAAAATGTCTGTCATCTTATATGGCCATTGGGAATAGTTGTTTGTCCTGTCTGTATGTATATTAAGCCTATTAAATGTGTGTACGTAAACACAGTTTGGCCTCGTCTCCACGGGGGCGGGGGACCAATCTAAGTTACACAACTTCAGCTATATGAATAACGTAGCTGAAGTCGACGTACTTAGATCTGCTCACCACGGTGTCTTCACTGCAGTGAGTCAACTGCTGCCACTCCCCCATCGACTCTGCTTGCGCCTCTCGCAGGGTCGATTTTATCGCGACTAGACTAAATGCGATAAATCGACTGCTGCTGTATCGATCGCTGCCCACTGATCCGGCAGGTAGTATAGTCATTACCCTCAGTCTATGTATTTGTGCAGTTGTTGTTTGTCTTTACTGAAAATTATCTATCTGTTTTCTGCTTAGAAACCTGGGGGAAGCCTCGTTGGGGACACAATGTCAAGGAGTTTATTCATCGCTTTGACCCTATTGAAACAAAAGGAGAAGGACCAAGGAGGCTAAAGAATTTATATTTCTTATATTTGATTGAACTGCGTGCTTTGTCAAAAGTTGCACCATACTTTGAGCGTTCATTTGTAGACCTTTACACTGGAAATGTGCAAGAAGATGCTGAATCTAAAACCCTCTTGCTAGACATCTTCAGAGATACAAAGTGAGACATGAGATTTTGTATTACTATTTCAGCCATCTTCTAGGAAGAGAGGTGACTTTTGGATGGCTAGAAGGTTTGGGGAAGCCGGATAAAGAAAATGATGGTGGGGAAGAGAATGAGACGACAAGTTGGAAGGGTGAATTGGAAAGGAGGAGGGGCCAAAAACAGTAGTAGGAGGAAACATTTCTTGTTAGAGCCATTAAGAAACATTTTAAAACATCCAACCCTCACTTTCCCAGGCGTTCAAAATAGATTTCTTGCTCTTCAATATAAAATGTACATAATTATATTGAAAATTAGTAAAATGTATCTAACTTGAGCAGAGATCCTGCTGCTAAACCAGTTTTTACAAGTAGATTATCCCCTGTTGCTCAATTTCCTCTCCGCCTGTATGTCTGCTACTTGGGAGTCCCCTCAACCAACCCATATTTGGCTTTCCTTTGACTAGTCATTGCTCTAGGTCACCTCATTTCCCCTCTGCTACTGTGTGACTCAGTCAGCCTTCTGCTTTGCTTTGCACTAGAAAAATTCAGATAGTTATTCATGATCTAAATCATAACGAAACTAAGTAAATTTTAGGCTGCAAGGAGAACACTAAGAGGATCTATGGGAGAAAGGGGTCTTGATTAGTGGGCAGAGAGGAGCAAAGAGCAATGTCTGCAAAACAAACTGCTTCAGATAAGGTAGTGTTAAATTTCTAAAATGGGTACCCTGCAGGGCAATCCCAAGAAACTGTTTTGTATGGACTGAGAGTTCAAAAAAGTTGACTTTTTAAAAATGCTCTCTTTATAAACCTGAGACTCTTTAGGCCAGGGGTGGCCAACCTATGGCTCCGGAGCCACATGCGGCTCTTCAGAAGTTAATATGCGGCTCCTTGTATAGGCACCGACTCCAGGGCTGGAGTTACAGGCGCCAACTTTCCAATGTGCCAGGGGATGCTCACTGTTCAACCCCTGGCTCTGCCACAAGTCCTGCTCCCACTCCACCCCTTCCGCGCCCTCCTCTGAGCCTGCCATGCCCTTGCTTCTCTTCCCTCCCCCCCCCCCAGAACCATGCATACCATGAAACAGCTGATCGGGAGGTGTGGGGAGGGCTGCCGGTAGGTGGGAGGCACTGGGAGCGGCGGGGACGGGGGAGATGAGGAGCATGGCTGCTGACGTATTACTGCTTCTCTTTGGCAATGTACATTGGTAAATTCTGGCTCCTTCTCAGGCTCAGATTGGCCACCCCTGCTTTAGGCTGTATGTTAATGCAGATTAATACACACCTCAGACATGGCAGAGGATTGTGATTTATTTTTTTTTTGGCTTTGTGGTTTTCTATGCTTATAGTGTGTGTTTGCATTAATCAGCACTGCCGCACAGGCTATCATGACTGGTCTTCAATGAACCAGAGCAGAAACTTCCAAGTAATTTAAAATAGTTAGTAGAGTGATACTGTACACTTGGATGATATATTGTAGTGTGTGCTGATTTTCTTTACAATTTTTTGTTTGAGCAGATCCTTTCCAATGCACTTCGATGAAAAGTCCATGTTTGCAGGAGATAAAAAAGGGGCCAAGTCATTAAAGGTAAAGTCCTAAACACATCCCTAATGTACTTTTTTTTTTTAATGTTTAATACCCAGAATATTATTCACTTACACAACAGAACCACTTTTAATAAACCTTCACAGCAGTGTACCTGGGGTGGATGCAGGAAAGGGACAATGAAAACAGCATTGTATTTTGGACCTTGTAAAAGAAACTTACTTAGATAAGCCTTTAACAAATTGACCTAATTTCATCTGCTTGGCAATAAAGAAGATTGTGTGACAAATCCAAAAATGACCATAAGGCTGCTTACGAGTTGCTTTGCTCTTGTATCCTCAGCCTGACAGATAGAAATCTGTTCTGGAGTGCATTGCTCTGCCACTGATACTGTGGCAACACAAATTCATGCAATCAATCTCAGTGATAGAAGCAGTATTGTTTTTGAATAGAATATTTCCCATGAAGCCTCATCTTATCTTTAAACAAGGTGGGGAGGTGTAATGCAGTTCCAAACAAACTTGAGTATGAATTTTACATTAGGAAACCTTGATTCCTAGAGGCAGATAGTTAATCTTAAAGCACTTTATCCACGTGACCCAACATTTGTCATTATTGTATGGTCTTTTTGTTCGGATTCAGAAAGTTGGATCACTGAATTAGTAAACCGCAAAGGTGCAAATCTGTTCTTCATATAATTGTTTTTTGTTGTTTATTGTGAGCAATATTTTTATACTCCACCCTGGTCATTTGTCCAATCTTCCACTTCTTGTAAGCTTCTTTTTTGTGTTTAAGATCAGCAAGGATTTCACTGTTAAGCCAAGCTGGTCGCCTGCCAAATTTACTATTCTTTCTACACATCGGGATGGTTTGTTCCTGCAACCTCAATAAGGATTCTTTAAAATACAGCCAGCTCTGCTGGACTCCTTTCCCCCTCATGTTGTTCTCCCAGGGGATCCTGCCCATCAGTTCCCTGAGGGAGTCAAAGTCTGCTTTTCTGAAGTCCAGGGTCCGTATTCTGCCACTCTCCTTTCTTCCTTGTGTCAGGATCCTGAACTCGACCATCTCATGGTCACTGCCTCACATGTTCCCATCCACTTTTGTTTCCCCTACTAATTCTTCCCAGTTTGTAAGCAGCAGGTCAAGAAGAACTCTGCCCCTAGTTGGTTCATCCATCACTTGCACCAGGAAATTGTCCCCTACACTTTCCAAAAACTTCCTGGATTGTCTGTGCACCACTGTATTGCTCTCCCAGCAGATATCAGGGTGATTGAAGTCTCCCATGAGAACCGGGGCCTGTGATGTAGTAAATGAGTTAACAGGCCATCTAGTTTCACTGTGAAGTACAGATAGCTGCATGTTCATATTTTCTGCTAAACATCTATTTTATAATTCTTTACAGGAAATCCATGTAGTGAATTGGAGATGGTATCCCTAATCTTGTTTTCCCCATCTCCTTTGGTGAAAACATTACTCAGTAATCACACACACACACACACACACACACACACACACACACACACACACACACACACACACACACACACACACACACACACACACACACACACACACACACACACACACCCTCCCCCTATCTGAATACTCACCAGAATGTTGTGTTTGGGGCCCACCTTACTGACTCCTGTGTGCTCTTTCAGACTCTTGAACCTGAACAGAATGCAGGCAACTGTCGCTGCTGGTATCTCTGGACACTCTCAGGCTGCAGATACTCTGCTGGGACCCTGTGGTCCAACTGCCTTGTCCCTGGGACTACTGCTGATCCCTCAGACTCCCCCATAGTTTGCCACACCCTCTGCCATAATTCCAGCCACATGGGTGCTCTGAGTTTAGTTTGTCATTAGGGGCATGTGATATTGAAAACAAACACAAACAGACTTTGCACAGGATTCTAATTTCCCAGCCTGGAGAGTTCTCTGGGCTTTGGCAAAGTCCTCTGGGTTGTCCAAAAGCCTTCTGCTCAGATCATAGTTCCTCTTCAGAGTCATGTAGCCTCTCTCCTGCTCTAGGTTAGCTAGCTTTTTCTGATATTGGCTGGTCCCACAGTTAAACAGGTCACCCTTGCTACAAAAGTATGCCCCTCTTTCTTGCTCAAAGCTTCCTGTGTCATGCTCTGTGAGTTCCTCAAGTTTATGTGACCCTTACCAACACCTGGTTTCTTCCTTCTGCTACTGAGGATTTTCCACTCTCCACTCCCTACAGAGAAGTTGGAGCTAGCTAGATTCTCCAACTCATTATCCCAAGGTGTTTCTTCCTGATGGGCAACCATTAATGTTCAATCACTTACTATTATCCCTGATCTAACAGAGACATGCTATAGCCCCCGTTAGCAAATAAGGGAGGCAAAAAGGCATTCTTTAAAAAATGGAAGTTAAATCCTAGTGAGGAAAGTAGAAAGGAGCATATAAACTCTGGCAAATGAAGTGTAAAAATATAATTAGGAAGGCCAAAAAAGAATTTGAAAAACAGCTAGCCAAAGACTCAAAAAGAAATAGCAAAAATATTTTTAAGTACATCAGAAGCAGGAAGCTAAACAACCAGTGGGGCCACTGGACGATTGAGATGCCAAAGGAGCACTTAAGGATGATAAGGCCATTGCAGAGAAACTAAATGAATTCTTTGCATCCGTCTTCATTGCTGAGGATGTAAGGGAGATTCCCGAACCTGAGCCATTCTTTTTAGGTGACAAATCTGAGGAACTGTCCCAGATTGAGGTATCATTAGAGGAGGTTTTGGAACAAATTGATAAATTAAACAGCAGTAAGACATCAGGACCAGGTAGTATTCACCCAAGAGTTCTCAAGGAACTCAAATGTGAAATTAACTGTAATCTGTATCATTTAGATCAGCTTCTGTACCAAATGACTGGAGGATAGCTAATGTGACGCCAATTTTTAAAAAGGACTCCAGAGTTGATCCCAGCAATTACAGGCTGGTAAACCTGACTTCAGTACCGGGCAAACTGGTTGAAACTAAGTTAAGAACAAAATTGTCAGGCTCATAGATTAACATAATTTGTTGGGGAAGAGTCAACATGGTTTTTGTAAAGGGAAATCATGCCTCACGAATCTACTAGAATTCTTTGAGGGGGGTCAACAAGCATGTGGACAAGGAGGATCCAGTGGATTTAGTGTACTTAGATTTTCAGAAAGCCTTTGACAAGGTCCCTCACCAAAGGCTCTTAAGCAGAGTAAGCTGCCATGGGATAAGAGGGACGGTCATCTCATGGATTGGTAACTGGTTAAAAGATAGGAAACAAAGGGTAGGAATAAATGGTCAGTTTTCAGAATGGAGAGAGGTAAATAGTGGTGTACCTTGGACCAGTCCTGTTCAATATATTCATAAATGATCTAGAAAAAGGGGTAAACAATGAGGTGGCAAAATTTGCAGATGGTACAAAATTGCTCAAGATAGTTAAGTCTCAGGCAAACTGCGAAGAGCTACAAAAGGATCTCTCAAAACGGGTGACAGGGCAACAAAATGGCAGATGAAATTCAATGTTGATAAATGCAAAGTAATGCACCTTGGAAAACATAATCCCAACTATACATATAAAATCATGGGGTCTAAATTAGCTGTTATCATTCAGGAAAAAAATCTTGAAGTCATTGTGGATTGTTCTCTGAAAACATTTACTCAATGTGCAGCGGCAGTCAAAAAAGCGAACCGAATGTTGGGAATCATTAAGAAAGGGAGAGATAATAAGACAGAAAATATCATATTGCCTCTATATAAATCCATGGTACACATCATCTTGAATTCTGCGTGCAGATGTGGTCGCCCTATCTCAAAAAAAGATATATTGGAACAGGTTCAGAAAAGGGCAATGAAAATTATTAGGGGTATGGAACGGCTTCCATATGAGGAGAGATTAATAAGACTAGGAATTTTCAGTTTGGAAAGAGACGACTAAGGGGGTATATGATAGAGGTCTATAAAATCATGACTGGTGTGAAGAAAGTAAATAAGGAAGTGTTATTTACTCCTTCTCATAACACAAGACCTAGGGGTCACCAAATGAAATTAATAGGCAGCACTTTTAAAACAAACAAAAGGAAGTATTTCTTCACACAACGCACAGTCAGCCTGTGGAACTCTTTGCCAGAGGATGTTGTCAAGGCCAAGACTATAACAGGGTTCAAAAAAGAACTAGATAAATTCATGAAGGATAGGTCCATTAATGGCTATTAGCCAGGATGGGCAGGGATGGTGTCCCTAGCCTCTGTTTCCCAGAAGCTGGGAATGAACAGCGGGAAAAGGATCACTTGATGATTACCTATTCTGTTCATTCCTTCTGGGGCACCTGGCATTGGCCACTGTCGGAAGACAGGATACTGGGCTAGATGGAACTTTGGTCTGACCCAGTATGGCCATTATTATATTCTTATGTTCACATCCACATAGAGGCATTCCACAATACACCTCTACCTCGATATAACGTGACCCGATATAACACGAATTCAGATATAACGCAGTAAAGCAGTGCTCCGGGGAAGGGGGCTGCGCACTCCGGTGGATCAAAGCAAGTTCAGTATAACATGGTTTCACCTGTAACGTGGTAAGATTTTTTTGGCTCCCGAGGACAGTGTTATACTATGTAAAGGTGTACAATTTCATAGCTACTTCATAACAACAACCAGAATTCCATAGATTCCCCAAATAGTAAATTCCCCAAATTAGCGAGCCTGCTACTTTCTAAACTGCTTAAAGTACTAGACTTCTTTTAAAAGCCTGCCTTAGTGTGAAACTTTTTTTATGTATTTATTGCTAGGAAGAATTCAGGTTGCATTTCAAAAATATATCCCGCATAATGGATTGTGTTGGATGTGATAAATGCAGATTGTGGGGCAAACTGCAGGTACGTTGTATTTTGCTTTCCTGTGTATGCATACCTTTTTGGGAATTTGCCATTTTATCTAGAAATTTGATGGCTGTCACAGTTTAGTTCACAGGTATCCATGTGATATTGCTCAAATGTATAGCACTTCTTATATGTTCAAAATAAGTTCTAGAAATGATTAGTATTTGTCACAGTTATTTCACTGATTAAGATGTAAATGTTCACAAAGTTATGAAACATAAGTTTCAGCAAACCTCAAAAGCAAAATCCCATTAGTGATGTCTTTTATTACCATCTTACGACGTGTGTGTGTGTGTGTGTGTGTGTGTGTGTATGTATGTGTATATATATATATACACACACACCATCTCTAATATGCAGTAAATAGATGAACCTTGCAAAATAGGAAGCTTTCCTGGCAAGTATAACACATGCAGTATTTCTACCTACAAGCATTCAGAAATCATGAGATTGGCTTAAGAATCCTGAGACTTCAAATGTTTTTGGACTCTGTTTGCTTTCTAGTTTCTGCATCTTTAGGGTGTCCTCCTCACTTCATGATTTCAGACTTCTCTCTGCAACCATAAGGGCTAGAACCTTTTTTAAAATGAAAGCTTAGATTCTCATGTATTCATTAGCCTTCAGGAACTGCAGCTTTAAGAAAGAAGCCAAATGTTACAAGACTCACAATAAAACTGCAAGAGTTGGCAACACTACCAGTGTCTTGACTTCTGTAGATCATAAACTTTAATTAAAAGCAAAATTTAAAGTTACTAGCCCTGAGTGTTGGAAATAGTCTTTAAAATGTGAACTGAGAATAACCAGTACTGTGAGAGCAATTGCCGGCATTAGACCATCAGGCATGTAGGGAGCTCCACTCACCTTCTTTCAGCTCCGCAGCAGAATAAGTGGAGGAGCAAATGTAATGGCCTGTTCTGAATCCTCAGGACCCTCCCTCTGCCCCCCCCCCGCCATTGGCTCCTCTGTGCTTCCACTACCCTTTTTTCTCCTCATGAGAGGCCAACTTAAACCAAGCACACATCCCTCCTGCCCTGCAGCATCCTCTTGCAACTGTCCCCAACCACTGCCTCCTGCTCAGATCCAGCAGGTCCTTCCCCAGGCCATATAAGTGTGTGTGCGCGTGGGGGGGGGGGGAATAGAAGATAACTGGCACCTTAGCACTTCAGAATCTCTAATAGCCATTTTCTACACACAAAGGGAGGAGTTAAAGCAGAAACCTCTCCCTCTTTCCCTGCAGAGGCTAAAATAGTAACACTGACAGTGGAGCAGCCAGGAGGTGAGGAGCCTCCTAATGGGGAAAAACTCTAGGTTTGATTGTGGGGGGGAGAGGTTTTTGAGGCAGCCAGGAGGATGCCTGATTAGGGGAGAGGGGCTGAGGTGGCTTTAGCAACCTTGAAGAGCTGCTGCTTTGTGATAGTAGATTTGGTGCGGCAGAGAAGAAAACTCATGAATTTCGGAGGAAGCGGCTAGGGAGAGGGAAGAACTGAAATTTGATGGTGATGGGAAGAGAATTCATGAATTTAAAGCTGAGGAGTATGTGTAAAAGAGAGAGGATGAACTTGGTTTGTAATTGGAGGAGTGCATGCACATGGTTAGGTGTGTTCTGGTACATGTGGGAGCATGTCCAGGTGTTGAAGGGGAAGGCAGAGTGTTGCGTGTGTAAGCTGGACTTATGTCTGAGTAAGTCAATTTCTCTTGACAATTTTGCAAGGGTGAACTAGACTGTTTTATTAATGGTTAAAAATGCTGAATTTCTTTTAGACTCAAGGCTTAGGAACTGCTCTAAAGATTTTATTCTCTGAAAAAGAGATTCAGAACCTTCCCGAGAATAGTCCGTCAAAAGGTTTTCAACTCACACGTCAAGAAATAGTTGCTCTCATAAATGCATTTGGAAGGTAAGTTACCTTTTTTTGTTTGAAGGAGTCTAACAGCAGGCTGTAGATTTTGAGGTTAACTCTTGATAAAATCTGTGAAAAAATAGATACTTTTAAAGATTACCTTTTTGGGGAAGGAGGAGTTTATAAATACACCTCTACCCCGATATAACGCGACCCGATATAACACAAATTCGGATATAATGCGGTAAAACAGCACTCGGGGCGGGGGGGCGTGCTCCTGCGGATCAAAGCAAGTTGAATATAACGCGGTTTCACCTATAATGTGGTAAGATTTTTTTGGCTCCTGAGGACAGCGTTATATCGGGGTAGAGGTGTATCACTAACACCTGGGTGCCAACTATTTGGAATAATGATGATGGCATGTCTCAAAATGTTCACATTTGGATAAATACCCAAGAATTAATGTGTATCCTAACTATCAGAAATTAAGTTTAGAAATTTTGGCTTTGAATCTCTTCAACAAGCTTTATCATGAGATTTCTGATACTTCCTTTTTCTTTCTGAGCCAGGAATACTATGAGCGCAGCTCTTCTCTCAGTAGTGATGCACTTTGGGTCTTGAATATGCACACATGAAAAATGGGGGACAGGTACAAAAGTGTTACCTGCATGTTAGAGAATCTAAAAAGAAAACACGCTTAGTTCCAATTCAGTTTTGCAAAGTTTTTTGTGTGGTGTGCTCATTTTTTCCACATTAGTATATATCTTTAGTGTAGCTGTTTCATTGGTAAAAAAAATTCTGCCAGTCTAAAGTTTTATTTCATCAGTGTGAGTTGCAATTTTTAAGGGTGAAAAACCCACTTTGTTCCTCATACTAGACCCTGGGGAACTGAGCAAGCTTTGCAGGTTTTTGGCGTTTTTTTGTTTGTTCCTCCCCCCCCCCCCCCCCCCCCCCCCCCCCCCCCCCCCCGCTGAAACCAATTTAGGTAGGATTAAACAGCTGTTCAACTTTGCTTAGCAAATTTGGTCGTTTTTTAAATACAATAATGAAGTAAGGGAATTCTTTTGAAATCCTTCTAATCTCTCACTTAAATATAATTGAGTGTCAATCTTACAAATAGGGCAGATTTTTGGAGGGAAAAGAAGTTTTACTTTTAGAGTTGTTTAAATCTCTAGTTACTGCCCTGAAACAAACAAATGGAAGAATTTGCAATATCTTTGCTATTTTCAACATGCACTAATACAAAGGGGATTTTGTTTTGTTTTACAGGCTTTCCACAAGTATAAAAGAGTTGCAGAATTTTAAACTTTTATTACAACATACTAGGTAATGATGGTTTTTACACATCACAGTAGTGCTGACCGTTAACTGACTGCATCAAGCAAAAAGAAATCAGTCCTTACAGGACTTATACTACAAGCTGATTTAAAAAAAATTAAAATTCAGATACCAACTTGAATATTTATGTTTAAAATAGGAATAGTTATTAATTAGAAAAGATATTTATGAATGAAGTATATAGTTTTAAACACCTAAATTATGCTGATCTCCTGTCTGTTGTATCGCCATTTTATATAATTTTTCTTTGTTTCACTGTTGTCTTTCATTCAAGGATAATTGTTTAAGATTAAATTACTGTCCCTACATCTTGAATGCAATGTTGATGTGAACAAATTTGCACTGCTTCAAACAAAAATAAGTGGTCCTCCTTTTAAATATTGGACATCAAAATATTGTAAGGGAATAGTCACTGCTTGATTCTAGCTGTATAGAAGAAAATCCTTATTTTCTTTTTGTGTTTCTTCAGTTTTCACTTGCTTTTTTATTTCCTTGTATTGCATAATTGTAAACAATGGAAAATTAACAGAAACTTTATTTTGTGCTGTGAGGTCCTTGGCACCTCATTGATGCCAACTGTTTCTCACCATCCCTTTGTTTTTAAACTTCCTTGATCCGCACACGCACACACTGTCATAACTGCCTTCTCACTGATGGAATAAAGATGAAAATTATTTCTCCAGAGCCCTAACTCTGCAACTTTGGTCTACCCTATGGAGTTGTTAGTGGAGCGCTGCTAGTATGAGGAGCTTTGGTCAAGCATACCCTCCAGCCTCCCTTTTTTCCTCTTCTACCCTAGAATCACAGGATCAGTCTTTAGGAATTGTTCTTTTAGTATTATAAGAAGTTAAAATATCACACTTCTTTCCCTCTTGGGGCGGTGGAAATGCGTTAAGAATGGATACAGCTTGGATTGGACTTTAATGGGATTATGTTTGTTGTGCTGTATGAAAAGGTCAGTGCAAAAAAGACAGCTTGTTTTGATAGACTTGGGTTTTTAAAAAAAATACATTTTAAAATGGCAAAACATGTCAACATTTAATAGTGCATACTTTTATCTATGCAATCCCTAACCATATCTTCTCCAAAAGGATATTCAACATATTTAATGAAACGGGTATATTATAGTGCATTTTATGTAAATTGATTGTTAATTTGCTCCATCAGGTTCCAAAAAGTACTACTGATCAGTAGCAACCAACAGTGGTTTAAATTTAAAACGGAAGTAATAAAAGTAAATAGTATTTTTGAACAGCTTGCGTAAGCTATAATAAATGTAATATTTAGTGAAGTTATCTGAGTACATTATGAATGTCAGTAATGCTGGTACAGTATATAGATATGTCTGTAGCATCTTTTACTTTTAAACTGAAAACGATCTTTACAAAACAAATAAAAAGTGCTCTTAAACCTTTCTCATCCTACCAAATCTTACTCAGTGTTTTTGTTTATACAGTTTATAGTAGTGTAACTATTGGTCATGTTAAACTGTGTTAGATTCCATAATGTTGCCCGCTACAGTTCAGAGGGGAAAATACTTTGAAGGCTGCTGTATATACTGTATTCTTCTTGTAACCATCCCAGTCATAAACGGACCTACTACCTTTTCTATTTGATTGAAAAGGAAATAGGCTATCCTGCTCTCAGTATTTGCTTTGGAGTCAAACTGGTGAAAACTAAATGGAAAAATCATTTTGGTTTCTGTTAAATAAATAAATTAGCATTGAAGCTGATATCCGGTCTTTATACATTACTGTTTAATCATTACATAAAATTGGTATAACTCATTAATAGACATCTTAAGGCAGTGATAGAGTAAACTAATGACAACCTCAAAATGTTAATGTAGGGTTTCCTTGCCCAGTAATCTAACAAGAGACTTCTTTCCTTTCTTAGCTGCCATGTTTTTAGTTCTCAGCCACTAAGATTTAAAATATCTGTTTTTAATGACTACTTATAGCTGGCTGAGAGACACTTCATTATTTACCTTTTTTGTCATTCTCCTGGCTTTTGGGTTAATCATTAAAGGCTAGAGTTGAGCCTTTAGGCTCACTCCTGTGTGAGAGGCGGTGCACAGGTGAGATTTAATTGTACAGTTAATGATGGGTTCCGATCCCTATGGCCTTAGATAGGCATCTTTTTAGTTATAATTTAAATCAAAATAAATTAGCTGCGTAACCCCAGCATTAGCTCCTGAAAGGATTTAAGACTCAGTTATATTTTTCTCTCCTGCTTCCTCCTTGCTTTGTGGGGAAAGTAAAGTGTTTTTACCCCTTTTTGGGGGTACAAATTACTAATCTTCTCTTCCTCACCAAAGTTTGGCCAACGTTTATGGACATTGAAACATAGAATCATAGAATATGAGGGTTGGAAGGGACCTCAGGAGGTCATCTAGTCCAACCCCCTGCTCAAAGCAGGACCAATCCCCAACTAAATCATCCCAGCCAGGGCTTTGTCAAGCCTGACCTTAAAAACCTCTAAGGAAGGAGATTCCACCACCTCCCTAGGTAACCCATTCCAGTGCTTCACCACCCTGACAGTGAAAAAGTTTTTCCTAATATCCAACCTAAACCTCCCCCACTGCAACTTGAGACCATTGCTCCTTGTTCTGTCATTTGCTACCACTAAGAACAGTCTAGATCCATCCTCTTTGGAACCCCTTTCAGGTAGTTGAAAGCAGCTATCAAATCCCCCCTCATTTTTCTCTTCTGCAGACTAAATAATCCCAGTTCCTTCAGCCTCTCCTCATAAGTCATGTGCTCCAGCCCCCTAATAATTTTTGTTGCCCTCTGCTGGACTCTCCAATTTTTCCACATCCTCCTTGTAGTGTGGGGCCCAAAACTGGCATCATTGCTGTGTGCCCACTCCATCCACTTGCTCATATGGGGTGGGGTAGGGGATCATACAGCCAGGGCCGGCTCCAGGGTTTTTGCCGCCCCAAGCGGCGCCAAAAAAAAAAAAAAAAAGGAGCCGCGATCGTGATCTGCGGCGGCAATTCGGCGGGAGGTCCTTGGCTCCGAGCGGGAGTGAGGGACCGTCCGCCAAATTGCCGCCGAATAGTTGGACCTGCCGCCCCTGTCCGGAGTGGCCGCCCCAAGCACCTACTTGGCAAGCTGGTGCCTGGAGCCGGCCCTGCATACAGCCACTATTCTCCCCTCACACCCATAGCCATAATCCACGCAAAGCTAATGCAGCTGTATAAGGCAGTGGAGTTTATTTTCTCTATTCCTACATGTGGCTGGGTAACACAAGGGCATAAATGAACCTTAAGAGAATTCTGTATGAGACAATTCCGTGGCATTTGAGGATGACGCTCACCTCTTCAGTAACAAAATAAGGAAAGTATTTTACTTCATTAAGACATTTTTGTAGAAACTAGTTGAAACAACTTTCTTCTGTCATGTACCTTTTTAACTGTATTTGATGTACATTCTTTGAATATGTTGCTTATGAAGTTTTGCCATGGGAATCAGATGACATATAGTTCTTTATACATTAAATTAAATTTTAACAGCTTGCAGACCTGTTTTTGATATTAAAAACGAGGCAGTTGCACTGATGCTCATGAGCTGTAAACTATTTTAGATTCCAAGTAAATACTGACTAGTGCTGGCTTGTCAACACTGCTCTTGTCTGCCATTCACTGCAGAACAAAAATATACTTCCTAGTGTAAATGGCAGAATGATTGTAATAGCTGATATAATAATGTAATAAGGAGAAAAAAACACTTGAAATTCCCTTAGTCACTGGGATTTGATACCATTTAAGTGGGACAGTAAAAAAGATCTGGTACAAACTGTTAAGACACTCTTATTGAACTTAAGATCCCAGTGCCTCAGGTGGAGATGAATAAACTTGTTAAACTGTAACAGATATACTGTCTTTGCAAATTGTTTTGGTAAAAATGTTTTTCCCATTTCAGTGTGTTCCTTGTGTTTAATATATTGCTGTATATGCATGAAATGCCACATGGTGCCATGTTTTTCTAGAATTGCGTTCTAATGGTTGGAAGGGAAAAAACCTATCCTCCCTCTGACTTTCATTGTTTTGTGCTTTTTCTGGGCAATGGTCTTTAATATGTTAATCTATAAGCAAAAGCATCTACAACACCTACACCTCAGAACTCCACAGTACCTGAATGTTTGGTGTATCTAAAGTAATTTATGAAAATATGTAGCATGTTTCTCACAATCCAAAATTCACGGCTTGGACTGCTTGGAGGGATCCACACACATTTACAAATCTTTCTTATCTAGATCAGAATCTGAAAAATGCAAAGTAAATAATTATTTTGCTGGTACACATCTTCCTTTTGTGGGTATAACTTTGTAGGGTTTTTTTGCATTGAAGGTACCATTTCTTTTCTTTAGACTTACCATATGTTGTATTTTTATTACTTACACACACACTTTCTAATCTGCCGGGAGGTGCTCCCCCTGGCTCTGTCCAGGCTTCACCCCTTCCCCCAAGGCTCCACCCCCACTCCGTCCCACCTCTTCCTGCCTCACCTCTTTCCAGCTCAGTTCCGCCCCCTCCCCCAAGCGCTCATTGCCCTTGCTCCTCTCCCCTCCGCCCAGGACCTCCTGATGCCACAAAACATCTGATCCACGATAGGCACTGAGAGGGAGAGGAAGGTTCTGATCTGCGGGGCCTACCAGCGAGCAGGAGGCACTGGGGGGTGGAGAAGATTCTGGTGGGGGGGTTCTCCTCACTCCCCCGCCTATCGCTCACCTCCCTGTTAGCCTCTTCACCCCGCTCGCCCACCTAACTCCCACCTCACCTCTCCACCCGCCTCCTCATGATTTTATCCAAGCGCAGGGCCCGGGGTCAGTCACCCCGATTCGACGTACCCAAGGGATGACTCTGCCCAAACGGCCCATTAGAAGAAAATGAGCAGGCTGGCAGATTCTTTTTGGAGAAATCCTACACAAAAGTAAATTCATGTATTATTCAGACTTTTAATTATATATAACACTGCCACATGTCTGTCACCACTTAAACTGTATTGTGATGTATGATACAGATAAGCTCTGAGTACATAGCTATACACAAGGGCCAAATTCAGCCCATGGATGTTCATGTGTGGTTCCCATGATCCTTCACTGAGTGGCCATAAATACATTCAATGTATGCCATTTGGCCATAACGTTTGTCTGAAGAATTCTTGAAATTAACTCTATTTTTAAACATGGGAAATAATCAGGTTTTTTTTATTCAGCAAGTTGGGCTCTCATTATGAAACTGTCTTTTATAAATAATAGGGCTGTCGATTAATTGTAGTTAACTCGTGATCAACTCAAAAAAATTAATCCTGATTTAAAAAAAAATTAATCAGTTTTAATTGCACTGTTAAGCAATAGAATACCAAGTTAAATTTATCAAATATTTTTGGATTTTTTTTTTTTACATTTTCAAATATATAGATTTCAATTACAACACAGAATACAAAGTGTACAGTGCTCACTTTATATTATTTTTGATTAATATTTGCACTCAAAATGATAAAAGAAATAGTATTTTTCAGTTCAGATCATACAAGTACTGTAGTGCAATCTCTTTATCGTGAAAGTGAATCTACTTACAAACGTAGATTTTTGTTGTTGTTACATAACTGCACTCAAAAACAAAACAATGTAAAACTTTAGAGCCTACAAGTCCACCCAGTCCTACTTCTGGATCAGCCAATTGCAAAGATAAGCTTATTTACATTTACGGGACATAATGCTGACCGCTTATTATTTACCATGTCACCTGAAAGTGAGAACAGGTGTTCGCATGGCACTTTCGTAGCTGGCATTACAAGGTATTTACGTGCCAGATATACTAAACATTTGTATGCCCCTTCATGCTTCGGCCACCATTCCAAAGGACATGCTTCCATGCTGATGCCGCTCATTCAAAAAAATTGTGTTAATTAAATTTGTGACTGAACTCTTTGGGTGAGATTTGTATGTCTCCTGCTCTGTTTTACCCACATTCTGCCATATATATTGTGTTATAGTAGTCTCGGATGATGACCCAGCACATGTTGTTTGTTTTAAGAACACTTTCACTGCAGATTTGACAAACACAAAGAAGGTACCAATGTGAGATTTCTAAAGATAGCTACAGCACTCGACCCAAGGTTTAAGAATCTGAAGTGCCGTCAAGAATCTGAGAGGGACTAGGTGTGAAGCATGATTTCAGACGTTTTAAAAGAGCAACACTCCAATGCAGAAACTACAGAACCTGAACCACCAAAAAAAAATAAAAATCAACCTTCTGCTGGTGGCATCTAACTCAGATGATGAAAATGAACATGCATCGGTCTGTACTGCTTTGGATAGTTATCGAGTAGAACCAGTCAGCAGCATGGATGCATGTCCTCTGGAATGATGATTGAAGCATGAAAGGACATAGGAATCTTTAGGGCATTTGGCACGTAAATATCTTGTGACGTTGGCTACAACAGTGCCATGTGAATGCCTGTTCTCACTTTCAGATGACATTGTAAACAAGAAGTGGGCAGCATTATCTTCTGCAAATGTAAACAAACTTGTTTGAGCGATTGGCTGAACAAGAAGTAGGACTGAGTGGACTTGTAAAACTTTAGAGACTACCTTGCTTTATTTTTGAGTGCAGGGTTTTTGTTTTTTTGTTACATAATTCTACATTTGTAAATTCAACTCTCATGATCAAGAGATTGCACTACAGTGCTTACAATGGGGGAATTGAAAAATACTATTTTTGTTTTTTACAGTGCAAATATTTGTAATAAAAATATAAACTGAGCACTGTACACTTTGTATTCAGTGTTGCAATTTAAATCAAAATATTTGAAAATGTAGAAAACATCCAAAATATTTAAATAAATGATATTCTATTGTTTAACAGCGCGATTAATCGCACTTAATATTTTTAATTATGTGATTAATCGCAATTAACTGTTTTAATTGCTTGACCGTCCTAATACGTAAGGCTAAATAGCTCTGTCATCTTTATGCATTTTTCACAGAGCATCTTTATCACAAATCTGGATGCTAGTACACACTTAACTATGTTGAAAGACCAGTGAAGGTTGCCACAACCATCTGTTTAATGGCTTATAGTAAATAAATTGTAATGTGATTAAAGTTGAGTCTTTTAATCTTACACTTTTCATTCCTGTGTGTATGTATGTCTTTGATTAGCTGAGAGCTAATCTATGGTGTACTTGGTAGTGTCTGAAATCAAAACTAAGCTCATTGTTTTGTAACGCATTTGGTCACATTCATCCATAGTGTAATTCCATTTGTTTCTGTGGAGATACACAGGGATTAGGGATTAATTTTGTCCAGTTTGTTTAAAATACAAATTTACCATGATTAAGTGTTAGTTGTTTAAAATACAGCTACAAATGTACATAGCCAATAAATTCAAGAAATTGGGGTTAATTCCTATTGATTTGCAATAGATCTTGAAATACTTTTGTGCAAGCACCATAATAAATTTCCCAGGCTGTTCTGATTCTGCCCTGGCATGGCAGTAGAGCCCAAAGTATTACATTCTGGTTTCTAAGGAGGAGCCTATGTAACCCACCCACCTACCTCCTGGGTGTGATGTTCTGTCCCATCTAGTGGTGCCGAGACCACTTAGAGAGAGAAATTAATGAGTCTCCTCTACACCATATGGCTTTTAGCTCATGCAGTAGAGGCTCATGCACTAAGCTCCAGAGGCCCCAGGTTCAATCCCATCTGCCGATGACAGGTCTTTTATTTATAATACATTTATTACCACCTACATTAATGTGGATCTCAAAATTCACTAATATGCTAGTGATTGAAAAAGAAAACTAAAGGTGTACACCTACCAATTCAGGGGAAAGACTCAATGCTCTGAGCTGTGCTCTGGGTGCAGCATTTTTCATATACTTACGAGTCAATTCAAGAAACCTTTTAACTTTCTGTTCTGGATATTTTAAAGAAGTTGCTGATACCTTAACTGGCTCCCTAGAGAGCAGAATATGCCCTCCAAAGACAGGCTTTTTAGAAGCCTACTTCAAACTTATTGAAATTACTGAGAGAGAAGGATGTTCATTACCTTGTAGGGTCAAGATCTTACTTTTCAACTGTTTTGTCAAAGTAACACCCCCAAAAATTAAAGGTTGGACAAAAATTTTCATCTGGCATGCTCAGTTCTGTGTTATGATTCTGTTTTTGATGTAGTTCAGCAGGAGGGAGCTACACAAAATAGAAGTATGTCCTAGAAAATCAAGGTAACTTTTTTTAATTTTAAGACTAACTTGACTGGTTTGGCTAAACAAATGGATTCTGGAGATCTTGAAAAGATATGTTGGGTATCTTCATTTCTAGAGTAACTTTAGCTTGTTCATCATCCAGAAGAATTGCTCCTTTAAAAAAAAAAAAAAAATCTTCCTAGACTCTACGAAGGCTGTAGTGAATATGAAGTTAAACATACAGGTAGTCCTTGGTTCCTGAAAATTGTGTCGAAAGGTCGTAACTCGGAACCACAATCCACTCCATTGTAAAGTTGAAACCAATTGTCGTAAGTCAAATCACGATGTCAATTCAGAAACGTCATAAGTGCTGTTCATTGTAAGTTGAACATTATAAAGTCTAGGACTCCCTGTATTTATTTCTGTAATATTTGTACGCACTTCTTTACCATTAGTAAATTATACAGTAGTGCTTTCTGAGTGCTCAATACTTCAGCAGAAATGTAGGATGTAATATGTAAAATGTATATTTTAGGTATTGGGACATGTGAAAAGATGCCTTCTTATCTGGCAAGGAAAGAGAACAGCCAGGTAAAAAGCTGAGCCAGCAATCTGATCTGGTAAACAACTGAGTTAGCAAACTAATCTTAGTGCTAGGCAGTAAAAGCATTTATACACTGTATGTTATTTAAGGCAAGTACCTGAACGTGGGTGTGCACTTGCATTGCATTTAACCCTATGCTGTGCCCTGTTTCAGTGGACTGAAAGCACTGAAGCAGCAAATAAATGACATATTTCTTTAGCTCAGGACTATCTGTCTGAACCTTTGGTTCTGGATGGCAGGGAAAGAACTGGTCAACAAGAAACAAGTGATCTAAAAGGGAAAAAATGGAAGATCTTTCTATCTAAAAGCTGCATCATATGAGAAGGCCGGAAGATCATTTTTATCGGCATTCTGGGGTCTCATCCAGATTTCTAGCTTGCTCATGCTTAGTACTTTAGCTATAAGACAACCTGACCTCACCTATTTTGCATATTAATTGTTTCAAGTTGTGTGTAAGTGTCAGATTTTAATTTACTCTTATGCTGGGTATTAAATTAAAAATTATATTGAATTTTCAAATTTTGTATGGTTTTTTGTTTGTTTTTTACAAGCGAGTGCTTATACCAATGCTTAGGTGACAGCTTTCTCATGAGGCAGTACGGAAGGTACAGGTGAATTATTTATAGAGCTCATTTGGTTTCTTTTGTACTGAGTAGACTCTCAGTGCTGCCTAGTAATCTGTATTGACAGATTGTCACGTTAACTTCTTTACTGTAAAATGTATTCCTACTTTAGGTCTGAAATTTTGAATGCTGGATAATTGTTTGCAACTATGTTTGAAATGAGCACAAAGTAAACGCATTCATATCTAAACAGTAAGCAGCTATGCTATGTTGCAAAGTCGTCTTTGGGACTAGAATAATTTTGAACCTTGTTACTGTGAAATTAACTTTGTTCTAATGTCATTTCTTTCAGTTGTTAAGTGTTGGTGGGTAACATATAATGTGATGATAGTACTGTTAGTAAACTAAGAACATTTTCATTTCCCCCTAATTTTTCAAAGTCTCTATATAACAAACAGCTGCAGTAGTAGTACAACTAGCTGCTACAAAGAAATTAGTAAACTAAATGAAGACATGGACTAAAATCATCCCTTCAGGGTGTCCCAATTATTTTCAGTTGGCCAGTGTTCCTTTTTTATTTCCCCAGATGGCTTTTGAGAGGTAGGTAAATAAATAAATAAATAAATAAAGGTATATTTAGGTTCTCTTTCACCCTGTTGTTGGCCTTGGTCTTGCTTATTGCTTGTTGCAGTTGTACTTTAATCTTTTTGGGGACATCCATCAAGCTGCTTGCCCTCCAAAACTGAGAATCTGAGAAATTAACTTACCATGCACATTCTCCTTCTCTGGAAATATCCTTCAGGCTTGTCACCCATCTACCCACCTCCCATAAGTTTGGATGTTGCCTTTTGTTTAGGGGTATTTCTTTTGCAGGGCTGGCTCTAACTTTTTTGCTGCCCCAAGCAGCAAAAAAAAAAAGCGCCACCCTGCTGAGGCCCCCCCCGCTGAGCGCCGCACCGCCGGAGGGCCCCCCCCCACCGAGCTGCCGGAGCCCCCGCCGAGCGCCGTGCCGCCAGAGCACCCCCCCCCCCCGGAATGCCGCGCTGCCCCCCGCCACCCCAAGATTGGCCGCCCCTTACCAGGTGCTGCCCCAAGCATGTGCATGTGCTTGGTTGCCTGGTGCCTGGAGCCGGCCCTGTTCTTTTGCATTTGTATTTCCATTTTCCTGAGGCACACTTTTTAGCTTATGTTGATCTTTAATTGGGTTTTTATTTGCCAGGGGTTTGCCTTCTGCTAAATCAAAGGAACTGACTAAAATATTTAGAGAGCAACATTTGCACTTGGAAGAGTGTAGCATGCAGTCACATGAGAGACTGGCTCAAGTTTGACCCCCTATTATTACCCTGAATGATCAAAAAAATCATCTGAGTTATGACAGTTTTGCCAGTGTCCTGCTAAGGAGCTAAGCTCCAGGAGTGAGAATCCTGCCAGATATCTTTAGAGAAGCAGAATTACAAGGCAAATAATTTCCCCCCTTGTTTTACCTTCATGTAGATTTTTAAAGACATGCTTCCTACTTTTGTTTTAACATACAGGAAAAAGCTTTTGAAGTGGGAGAGAGCAGTGGAAATCCTAATATTTTCTCACTTCAAGGAAAATCTAGGCTGCATGTGTCTTGTAATGTGAAATGTTAAATATGTAAGAATTTTCCAGCACATATTAAAAGGCTTCTGGGGTTTTTTATGCGCTTAAAAAAACTTCATCCTTTTTTGTTTTACTTCTTTGAGATGCTCTAGTACAGTGGTTCTCAAACTTTTGACTTGGTGACCCCTTTCACACAGCGAGCCCCCTCTAATAAATTAAAAACACTTTTTTATATTTAACACTATTATAAATAATGGAGGGGAAGTGGAGTTTGGGGGGTGGAGGCTGACAGCTCGCGACCCCCCCCCCCCCATGTAATAACCTCGTGACCCCCTGAGGGGTCATGACCCCCAGTTTGAGAACCCCTTCTCTAGTAATATGCCAAAGTGGGATTGTTAATCTCTGAGATTGGTTTGAGAAAATAGCTGAGATGTAGGAATGGGAAATATAGATCATTTTACAGTATTTATATTTAAACTAGAAATAATTTGACCTATTTGCAAAGGGGCATCTGAGTTACTTTAAAAACTACTTCTAAAAGTTTCTCACTTCACAGTAGGGTTTGAACTCGGTGGGGCATCACTATGCTTTACACAAAAGAGAACCATTTTCTCAAGCATGATTGAAGTTTCCAATGCTCTTTGATTTCTATCCTTTTGAAGCTTCATGCATTTAATTCAAAAATGTCATCACATCTCCAGACAATTTATACCAAATTCATCCCTTGGACTTTTGTGCAGACATAGCTGGAGCAGAAGTTTCGAGATCTGCCAGATATGCTCAGTGTTTAACCCTTCCCTTTGCTCATACATGGTTTTCTACTGAAGTATTGCTGTAGATATCCTATTTCTTGTTCTCGTAAACTGATACAGAATGGGCTTCCCCATCTTACCTTCACAAAATCTACAGCTATGCAGGATGCCATGTTGATTGTGATATGAAAACACCACTTGCAGCTGAAACTGTAGGGTCCATGTATAGGCCATCATGTACAGTACAAGCGAGAGATGTTTGGTCCTATGTTTGTGACCATTTCCTAAGGTCCTCACTCCATCAGACTCCTATAGAAGTCTCCTTATGGGAATGTGGCTCAGACCTTAAGATTTGATAAGGCCTTTGTATCATTACTTGATTTTTTTCATTAACAGATGCAGTAAATATAACCCAATAATAAAATAGACCTCAATAATATCTCTTGCACCATTTTGTGGTATTTGGTATGCTTTCAGTAAAGGGAAATATGTACTACTTCAAGTGTTTGTCCATATATATTCCACCCTGAGTGGTGCACATGTAGACTACAGAGGCCCACATTAGATTTGAATGGACTATGGTTTTGAATTGAGTTGAGATATTAGCATGAGCAATAGGCCCAAAGCATGTAACCAAAAAGAACGAGCTCATGGGAAAGGAGAAATGTTAGGTTAAACCTGTAGAGGCCCTTTAAAATACTAGTGTTATCGTATTTAAGGTTGGGGTAAAGTAATAGAAATAAAACACAGCTAATTTAGTACCAGTTGCAATAAATAATTGGCTATATAAAAGATTGCTTCACCTGGCCTTAGCTAAAGTGGGATAATTGGCAATAACATTACTTATTTGTTAAAGGGTATTAAAAAAAAAAGGTAAATTCTTCAAGGGTTAATTGCTGATACCTGCCTGACCAATATGGGTATAAGCACCTTTGGGTTTAGCCTATTTGTAAATATCTTGATCAAATGCTTATAAATGTTCTGTTGTTGTTTGGATGTAGTACATTGCTTATTATTTAGGCTTTTTAGGCATGTTCAGAGCAATTGTATAAATACCAATTGGTTTTGGATTTAATGAAGGAATTTGTGGTTAAATTGGTGTTGTGGTAATACCGTGCTTAAATAATAATTCCAGCAGCATGTGTGTCCAATGTGCTTGACTGCAATATTTTGACCAGCAGTGTCTGTTGGGCCACGCCTGCCCACATTATAAAGCACAGGTACCATGGTTCTTTAAAATATTTGTCCATATACATATTTTCCATGATGCACCCTCAGTCCCATCTACTACAGAATCTAATAACATCTGGATTCTGTATAAAAGAACTGAAGGGCTGTTAGTCCCTTCTGCTGTTTATCCTCTTGGATGGGGGTGAAGGGGGCGTGAGAGTATTCAGGGTGCAGGCGCAGCCCAATGGATACTGCTGACCAAAAGATTCTGACCTCGAGGACATGTGCACCAAGATTGGAATATAGACCGCAAATCTCACTGGACCATAGTTACTGTTGGTTAAGTAATCATTCTTTAAAAGGTGGGGTGAAGGTCATTAATTACTACAGAATACATGTGACAACCCCTTCACTTGTTTGGGAACTATGGCCCCTTCCACAAAATACTTTTATCTCACCTCTTACACTTTCTATGAGCAAGTTCCATTTTGCATCCTCCCATGTATGGTGTTCTGAGACAGCTAAACTTCTAATTTTAGCAGAGCTCCATCTCTTCTATAATCCAGGTTAAGATAGCTTTATATTTGTGTCTCATCTAAAGTAGGATTAGGTCATTCATTGACTCCTGCACCAGAAGCTGAAGGAGGGTTGCTAATCCACCTCTTGTCTATCGGTGGTAGATTTGGCATTTGGATTGCTCTTTTATATATGTTAAAACATAGATAGCCACCTTGGCTTCTCATGGGATTTAACAAATATGTAATCTTCCAAGGTTACTTGTAATTTGTACATTTCAGTGTGTCTGAAGTTCTGCACATGTCAGACAGCAATGTTGATGAGTTTGATTGCTTTGCTGGATCTCCCCCTACTTTTGCCAAAGCAATCCCTCTCTCTTGGATTCATCCTCACAAATGTGGAGGATGAAGGAACCAGAAAAGTGTCTTTTTGGAGAAAGGCAGTACGCTATTAGACAATAACCTTAAAAACAAGAGCTTCTGTCAGTCTTCCAAACACTTCACTTGCCACGTTACAGTAATGCACATTGAAGAGCAATGTGAGCAAAAACACAGCATCAATTTTTAAAAATGTTGCCATTTAATTGGTGTGATGTTTTTCTTTACCGGGTTTTTATGTCTTAAAACCAAAGACTGACATGCAATTTAGGCAACTGTAATATGTGTTATAAATGGTACAGTGTATTTTATAAAGTGAAGTATGCATTTTTAAAAGTCCTGTTCATATGCACTGGAAAAATTCTCAAAGAATTTCCAGTATGTTGGTGTTTAAGTTTATGTAAACATCTCTTAAATCTCTTAGACAATGATTAAATTATGCCCACTAAGGCCCTTATCCTGCAACATGGGTATTTTCATGTATAAAGTTAAGCATATGTGGGATCAGTCTAAAATACCAAGGCTTAGAACAATGTAATAACTAAAATGTGGCTTCATGACTGTGACGATGTAGCCCATAATGCTTTATGGGAATATGACATAACTGGAATATGTTTTATGCTACATGTGCCATGTAACATATCTATATAAAGGTTCTAGTCTACTGAATCTATTCATCCTATTTGTATACATATCATTTTTGTACTTGAAGTTATGAACATTGTCTGTATACTTGCTTGATTTCTAAGTGAGCTTTGTAAGGCATTTGGTCAACTTCTTTAGAAAGGAATTTGCAAAGTTAAGTGCCCAGTCAAGAAGCACTTAAGGAATAATGGATCTTGGAATGCTCCAATCCACATAAGAAGTCTACTTGAGGACGTTCAAGGTAGCATGTGAACAATGTCTGCTATCTATAGTTCTGAGTCATGCATGGACATGTGGCTTGTCCATGTGACTCCAAAACTCCATCTTGGAGCTGGACTTTGCATAGGAGAGGGTCTCTACCCACAAGAGAAAGTCTATTAAACTCGTGGGAGACCCCTCCATTTTGTCTTCAGCTGGCTAAAGAGAGAGCCTTCCACCCCAAGAATATCTGAAAGAAACTGGAACAAAGGACAATAACCACAGGGGGAGTGAGTGATTGCTGGACCCAGACTAGCATGAGACTAGTCTGTAAAAGGAAGCTTACTGGAACTGGTGAGATCTTATCTGTATTCAGTTTCTTACTGTATTAGACATAGACTTGCATGTTTTATTTTATTTGACTTGATAATTCATTTTGTTCTGTCTGTTAGTACTTGAAACCACTTAAATCCTACTTTCTGTATTTAATAAAATCACTTTTTACTTATTAATTAACCCAGAGTATATATTAATACCCGGGGAGGGGGGCAGCTGTGCATATCTCTCTGTGTTATAGAGGGCGAACAATTTGAGTTTACCCCGTATAAGCTTTATACAGGGTAAAATGGATTGATTTGGGTTTAGACCCCATTGAGAGTTGGGCATCTGAGTGTTAAAGGCAAGAAGACTTCTGTAAGCTGCTTTCAGTTAAGTCTGCAGCTTTGGGGCAAGTAATTCAGACCCTGGGTCTGTGTAGGAGCAGATGGGCATGTCTGGCTCAGCAAGACAGGGTGCTAGGATCCCGAGCTGGCAGGGAAAGCAGGAACAGAGGTAGTCTTGGCACATCAGTTGGCAGCCCCAAGGGGGTTTCTGTGATCTAACCCGTCACAATGACATTAAACCATTACTTAATCTACAACTTTCCTTGAATGCTGAGAATCCTGTGACAAAGACCTCTATTGCTCCTTGTACAAAACAGTGCCCTTAAAAACCAACAGATAAAGGAAAATTCCTGAACTTTGTTTTTCAGAATATTTTTTTAATATAGAATGTCTTAATACTGTCATTGACTGGAACTATATCGGGCTTGGTCGTTCTGTGTCCATTGTTGACTCTGGCTGCAATGATCCTATGTAAGCCATGAAACTGTTGTGTTGATGTCCCCAATCATAATAATCTGGAGAGAAACTAAAAAACAAAACACAAGAATGTATGGCTGATGCCTTGATTCTCTGTATGTCTCATTTACTTAAATGGGACAGACTATAACTTCATAAATATAGTTTACATAAATTCTAGAGGTGCTACTAGTAGACAGGAGACTTTGTACTTAAGTCTAAATCAGCTATTTAGTTATGCATCCCAGTTCAGCAGTAATGTGGGCTCAAGGAATTGGTCATGAACTAGAGAGGCTTCCATCTTTAGGCTACCAGTTGAAATCCTGTCCAGTTCATTAATGACTGAAGGTTTTTACCACCTAAATGGCTTCACTTGGCCAAACAAGGGGTCAGGGTGTTCAAGGATGTTGGACAATAGTATGTCTAGTCTGCCTAAATTCCTGTCTCAACCACTTGGATCCAGCTAGTAGCATTGCTGGATCTAAACATATTTTGTGTCCACACCCAACATGGTTAATACTTGGTCAGTAACTGGAAGCTTGGCTAGGATGCCATATGGTTGTCTGCCTGTAAACAGATCCAAACACTTATGTTCTTTGGGTGGCACTCCCCAACCAGCCCTTTTGTAAGCAGTTTGGTTGATCCTCCTCTTTTCCTTCCTGGTTCTCTGGGCAGTAGGAGATCCCAGACTACACTGCCACCAGTGCCAGTACATGTAGGACCTCCAAGCACTCTATGGTATGCCGAAGGCCGTATAGATTTTCCCCAAATGCAAAGATAGTGTGGTAGCTGTGAACAGGCAAGCTTTGTTGAAGTATGGTTGCATTGTGGGTCGGAGAGAAAGCTGCACACAACTCAGCCAAGTTAATTTTTATATGCAAATAAATGAAAAACAAAAATTGGGTTCTAAATAGGTGGGAATTGGATACTAAGGGAATCGTCATCTTAAAGGTATTTCATTGTATTTTTATTCCTCTGATAATGCTTTTAAAAATAAGGGGCTGACTAGTGGTGGATCTCAAATATACAGACTTCCTGTGTTTCGCAAGCAGTGGAAAAGGACACTCCCTGGACCTAACCCTAGTACTGAGTAAAGTTTCACAGTAAAGTCTCCCCTCTTGCATGTGATTTAATAGATTCTCAAGTACAAAATAAGTTATCTAGGAGCTTCTCCCCTCAGGGCTTCATCCCACCAGCTCAGTCCGTTCATAAAGTCTCATGCCCACATCTCTTCTTACTAGAGAGTCTTCATCGCAGTCCCTCTCTTTTCCAGGTCTCCTCAGTGGAGAGATCCACAAGCAGCTCTTGCTCCCTTTAGGTTTCTCCCCACACTAGGAAAAGGGTATAGGTGTGGTAGCCCCACCTGTGCTCCACCCTGAGGCCCCCTCCCGTTTTTCCCCCCATGACCCCCGCCCACGCTCCACCTCTTCCGGTCCCTGCTCTGCCCCTCCTCTGAGATACTTGTTGCCTGCTGCTTGCTGAGTCCTTCCGTGGGAGGGCTACACAAGACAAGAGGCCGGGCCAGCCTTATGCTCTGTGCAGTCAGTGGGTGTGACCTTCCCTCCCTCCCAAGCTGCTGCAGGCCTGGATCAGTGTGTGGCCGGCACCACCATGCTGTCCTCACGGCCAGTGCTAAGCCAGGTGGCTGCTGAGCAATACTGACTGCAATGGCCAGGATCCCCCTGCCACTTACACCTGGCCCAGAACCCTTCGGAGTGTTCCTGGTAAGCAGCAGGTGGCAATAGGGGTACCTGTAGGCAATGAATACTTCCCCCCCCTAGTTTTTGTACTTGCTCAAGTTCTGCAATGGGCGGGGGGAGCACTCAGCTCAGGGGAGGACCAGAGAGTGTGAGCAGTGGGGACCTTGGGGGGGGTGGTAGGGGAGAGGAGAGACTTGGCAGATGGTGGGAGTCGGGGTGGGGGGTGTGCAGCAACTCAATGGGTGGGAGTGGGCAAGGAAGAGGCCGAATGGGGGCAGGACCTTGGGGCAGAGCAGGGGGATGAGGCCACAGTCCAGACAACAGAGGAGCTTCCGGTGCTCAGGGCAGCCTCCACAAATGCCGGAGCCATGCGCTGCCCGTGGAAAAGGAGGTTGCCTTCATACCATTTCCTCTCTTAGCATGTCTTGCTCTCGAGCTTATAGCTCTAATAGCAACTGAACTACAAGTCTGAGAACTTCTGTCCTTAAAGAACTGAACTCAAAACTGAAAGTACTGATCTGGTCCTGGCCTTTAAAGGGCCAGCACCTCTGTTATAGCTGTTAATTTAAGATACTCTAACTATCTTCATTCTGTTGTCCTTGTAATGTTTATGTGCTGCCATCTTTAATGCTTTGCCTGCCAGCCTTACACTCACACATACATGCATGTTTGTTCCCTACCGCATCTTCTTGCTGAACTCTCCTTTCTAATAGATTTTTTTCCCTACCGGTAAGTATTGGGTCTGAATTTGGTCAAAAATCATGATAAACTAAGTAGAACATTTTATCGTTCCTCACTGATCTCCTCCTCCTATAACCATCCCAATACCTCACCTGCCCTGTATGCCTTGAGGTGAAATGTTCCAGGCCAGATCATCATCACTGTCATATCGCCGAGGGTTGTCAAAGAAATAGGATCGTGGACTGAATCCATGGCTCGGTACCATTCCTGGATTTGTCTAGGGGGAAACCATCCATCAGTGAAAGTTACACCAATTTGTATCTGAGTGTCAGAGATGCCACCTGTTCATTTTCTAAAGAATACCCCTGAGGAGACTTCTTATCAAAGGCTCCCAGCTAAGAGATATGGCAGGAGTCTGTTAAACTATTTTTTCCCTTGCTCTTGCCTCCTGTTCTGCTTTCTCCATTTCCTCCCATTAAACCTAACAACCCCCCACTTCCAATGAGTAGAAGTGCTCGTGCTACCGGACCTGATGCCTTATACATGTCTGCTCTAGGCTCCATAGAAATTCCTCTCCACCCCAGCCTGCCCTCCCAATACCACCATCCACTTGCTTCCCTCAGAGAGAGCAGTTTGGAACTGGCAGACAAAGGAAGGGGCTACAGTAGGACAATAAGGTTGGGGAGGTGAGGAATTCCCAGGAGAGGGGATGGAGAGCTGTAGCCACCGGGCAAATGATCTCTAGTTCAACCTCCCAATGTCCTGAAATTCACTCTCCTATTTTACTGGCACAGCATCCCCTACCAGCTTCCCCTCAACCCAGGGAAACTGACCCATCTCTCCCTATGAAACTATATCCGATTACATTATGGGAATAGGATGCTATTATGTCTTTCATCAGTGATATACTTATCCACTGGGCCAATCCAGGGGGAAACATCCATTGGGTGAGGGAGTGAAGGGGCCTATGCACAATTTATCCATTTACAAAAAAAAAAAAATTTCATTCTAGTTTAACTAGTGTGTTTTCACTCTGACCCACAGTGTGGCTCAGATTCAAGACACTGTCCTACACATTCCCATTTTCTCTTCTATTCAGTGCCAGTATCGGAGGGTTCCCCATGTCCTCCCCCCCATGCTCTTTGGATATGGTGGGGCAATAGTTTTATTTTTGGCCCAGAGCAAGAGAAAGGGTTGATCCTGCATTGTTCTTTGGCATAAAACTAGTTACAGTCTTTTTTCCTTTTGTATTAAAGAAACAACAATCCAAAACCCAAGCAGTAAAAACCTGTGGGTTTTTCCCCCAGTTCATGTGCTTGAGACTCTAGCAATGTTAGCATAAGAGCACTCAGTTATGCTCTACAGGCAAAAACAAACTACCAAAGATGGCAAAACAAGAGTATTGCCTTAACAATTCCAAGAACCTAAACTTTATTTTTGAATAGAGTTAAGCAGTTTCTAGTTTTTAATTTTGGAGAGAAATATGCAACCAACTCAACACTTCCCTAAAGTTTTCTATTTAAGCGATCACCATTTATAAATAAGGAAAGCAGAGCCAAATGTTGGATTTTCACTAAATTTCTGTTGTTTCTAGATATTTTTTGGACTAGTGGATCCAGTTTGTTTTAATAGTAATGCTTCATATATAATCCTCTTTTCTTGGCAATCCTTTTCTGGTATATTAATAAGTACTTGGTAGTTCTGCAACTATTAACAAGTGTTTATATTACAATACTCTCCTGTGACTCATGGACTCCATCTTGTGGCAAATTTGCATGAAAATTCATGATGTTGCTTTGCTAAAGAATCTAGGGCTTGGGCTTTTGTTGATTTTTTTGTACTGAAAGTTGTGGGTTTAACGGTAGTGGGGTTGTTTATTTAACATTTTCAGTTTTCCTCTCACTGTGACATAGATACACATAAACCTATTTGTTATTTTTCTACACACACAAAAAGAAGGCATACATTTTTAAACAGTGAGGGTAATTAACCATTGGAACAATTCACCAAGGGTTGTGGGGGATTCTCTGTTACTGGCAATTTTTAAACCAAGATCGGTTATTTAAAAAAAAAAAGTATTCTAGTTCAAAATTAGTTATTTTGGAAAGTTCTCTGCCCAGTGTTAACAGGAGGTCAGACTAGATCAGTGGTTCTCAAACTGGGGGTCGGTACCCATCAGGAGGTTGTGAGGTGTCAGCCTCCATCCCAAACCTCCAACATTTAGAATAGTACTAAATATTTTTTAAGTGTTTTTAATTTATAAGGGGGGGTCGCACTCAGAAGCTTACGGTGTGAAAGGGGTCACCAATACAAAAACTTGAGAACCACTGGACTAGATGATCACAATCGTCCTTTCTGGCCTTGAAATCTTTGAATTTATGAATCTATGAAAACCGTAGTATTTGATCAGACACATTTAACAGCAATGTTAGGTAAAGAAAATATCCCCTGTAAAAGTACCCATAAGATGAGTGAAGTTACAGAGTTCTCTATTTAAATTAGGACTAGCTTGCTCCTCCTAAACCTACCCCACCAAACTTCTAGAGTCCTAAGTCTTGTCTAGACAAGATGCAAAGGTGTAGAACTTGTTCTTCCACTAACATTTAGCAGAAGAATGTAGTCCATAGTTGTTGTCTTGTTTAACTTCAGTGGGACTATTCATATGAGTAAAGATTTGCAGTATCAGACCCTAAATGGCTAGTTTTTTGCAAGGTAAGGTCAGATTGTCTTCGAGTATCTGAATATTTCCCTTTGTTCTGATTGATTTTTGTGAATCCCTTTCATACAATCCTAAATTCACTAGCAGGTGCAATACTGCTAAACTCAAATTTTTAAATAATGAACTTGCTATAACATAACGGTTAAGAGAAAATCCTAATCTGTGCTTTTAAAAATTTGGTTTCTTTTCTTCACAGTTATATGGGGATAATTCCTAGGCAGTGAAGGATCCAGGATTTTTAAAAGGCTTGTTTGGTATAATGAACAGGGCTAGAACTAAATGGCTGGGGTTTCCCATGGTAGTTCAAGTTTAACGGTTAAAAGGCTTTTTCACGGAGATCTGCTACTCTCTTGTTAATCTTGGCTTTGTCATTATGACATTAGCACTCCCACCATCCTTGGGGAATTAAGCCCTTTGTTCTTCTGTAGGACAGGCACTATACAGCTAACAGCAGTGCAAACTTTCCCACACATTTGCCAGTGTCCCCCATATTAATCTGGAGGGATTGCCTGCTGCTATGAGAAGATATTTTGGTTTCTCTGCCTACTTAAATCTAACATATGTTTAGCTTTCAAACCTTGGCCTCACCACCCCGCTGAAACTGCTAACAAAGATTTCAGCTCGTGCCAATTGTGGTGCTGGTTTTTGTGGTATGGAAACTTCAAGGAGAATTGGGCTAGGACCATCAAACCCATTTCATATGTGCCACTGAGCAGCGATCAGATGATAACTTGCAGCTGGCTTTGAATCAGTGCCCTAAAAATTAAATGTACCCCATTATCAAACTCAAGTGCCAGGTAAATTTTCTACAGTAATAACCTGGTTGGGGAAGCTACCAGACCTGCTGCCTTATACATGTGTGCTCTAGGCTCCATATCAATTCCTCTCCACCCCAGCCTGATGATCAAGAGTATTTTATTTTTACTGAGAACAGTTTGAAAATAAAAAGTTAAAATTCAGTAAATTGAGTTCTGAGGATTATCTGAAGGTTGTGCCCGGAAAAGGTTTTACTTACTAGATCTTTTGTAGGGTTTCGAACACGGAAGAAGTACACAACTAAGGAAGTGGGCAGCAGCTCCCAAACAAAGAGGATCACTCCAAATACGATGTACCCAGCATCTCCCAGCTGACATTTCAGATCTGCCTGTTGAAAAGTCAAAGGAGCATGTTCAAAAAGGAGTTTGTTTTAAAAAGTATAAGAAACAAAAATCAGCTTTCTTAGGGTGAAAGGATGATCACAGGATGACTCTGAGCCGCCAATGTGATATGGCCATGAAAAAAACTAATGAGGTCTTGGGATGCATCAGGTGAGGTATTTCCAGTAGAGATAGGGAGGTGTTAGTACCGTTATATAAGGCACTGGTGAGACCTCATCTGGAATACTGTGTGCAGTTCTGGTGCAATTCAAACTGGAACAGGTACAGAGAAGGGCTACTAGGATGATCCAAGGAATGGAAAACCTGTCTTATGAAAGGAGACTCAAAGAGCTTGGCCAAAAGAAGGCTGAGGGGAGACATGATTGCTCTCTATAAATATATCAGAGGGATAAATACCAGGGAGGGAGAGGAATTATTTAAGCTCAGTACCAATGTGGACACAAGAACAAATGGATATAAACTGGCCATCAGGAAGTTTCGACTTGAAATTAGACAAAGGTTTCTAACCATCAGAGGACTTAAGTTCTGGAACAGCCTTCAAGGGGAGTAGTGGGGGCAAAAGACATATCTGGCTTCAAGACTAAGCTTGATAAGTTTATGGAGGGGATGGTATGATGGGATAGCCTAATTTTGGCAATTAATTGATCTTTGATTATTAGCGGCAAATATGCCCAATGGTCTGCGATGGGATGTTAGATGGGGTGGAATCTGAGTTACTACAGAGAATTCTTTCCTGGGTGTCCGGCTGGTGAGTCTTGTCCACATGTTCAGGGTTTAGCTGGTCGCCATATTTGGGGTCAGGGAAGGAATTTTCCTCCAGGGCAGATTGGCAGAGGCCCTGGGGGTTTTCACCTTCTTCTTCAGCATGGGGCAGGGGTCACTTGCTGGAGGATTCTCTGCACCTTGAAGTCTTTAAACCACGATTTGAGGACTTCAATAGCTCAGACATAGGTTAGGGGTTTGTTACAGAAGTCGGTGGGTGAGATTCTGTGGCCTGCGTTGTGCAGGAGGTCAGACTAGACGATCATAATGGTCCCTTCTGACCTTAAAGTCTATGACTCTAAATGTATGTAAGCATTAGGGAATCTGATGGAACATCCAGTAGCTGCGTATAAAAGTAAAGCAGCAGATTAACCTGGCTATAAATTCTTAATGATAAAACCCCCTTTGGAAAGATACAAAATTCTATTTTATTTTGTACAATACCTTTCCCTTCCTCCTTTTGAAATGATACTCCTCCTCCTGACTGTGTTTTTCTCCCCTACCCAAAAGCTACAGAGAATAGTTAAGTCCTTGTGACTGCCTGCAAGGCTCTTACACTGTCAAGAAAGTGAGAAAATAAGATACTAGCTTTCTAAACTCTTTCAGGCTTTGAGAAACAAACAACTTACAATCTTTTGAGTTCAGTACAAGCCCCACTAGCCTGAGTCTGTTGACCAGGGTAGGGAGGCTCGCTCCCAATGGCTCCAAAATGTTGTGTAGACATGGGCACCCAAAAATGAAGGCACCCAGCATTGCATTTCATATTTTGCTAAATTCAGAATGAATTAGGCCTTTATGTAAGAGAGGCATCACAGGCTGCCACGTCCCATGAAACCTCATGGGAGGTTAGGGGAAGCACATGGACCAGGAATGTAGGTAGGATATGGCACCTCCCATTTCATTGCACTCCCTGATTTTAAGCCAACACCCATGTACTGGGACCTGAACATTATCCGGTTTACTTTTAAATGATGTAAACATCTAAGGTCAAAGGCTGGGATTTTCAAAAGAACCTAAGGGACAGAGGCATTCAACTCCCATTGAAATTCAACAGGAACTGAGTGAACCACCATTTGAAAACCCCACCATTCAGTCTTAGCTGTTATTTTGGTTTAATTAAAACTTGACCCATCATCATATGTTAAAACTGGTGCTATGTGAAGGGAACACACAGCTATTCTTGCTTTTATTGATAGAGCAGGAAAAACACTTCTTTTGGGGGGGGCGGGGGGAGTTGGCCACACTGAAGTCAATGGAGCTTTGACATTGACTTCAGAGGAGCCAGGATTTTGCCCATGTGTTTAAATTGTAAATGGAGTCACCTACTTGTCTCCATTGCTACCCAAATATGATTCAAACTATTCAGTACAGTTCTTTCAGTAAAGGTAAAAAATAAAACAAATCCCATACACCTGTTTTTAATAGAGGGGAGTTGCCTTTCTAAATCTTAAAAATAAATGTAAATAAAGTGCAATAACCGGAAGGTAAGTTTTTTATATTGTTGGTTTTGTGACTGCTTTTTCTTCTGACTGGATTATTTTTCCCTAACCATTTTACTGTTGAAAAGATCATATTCTTGGAGCAGAACAAACTTGGTGTATTTTTTTAATTTAAAAAAATTCCAAAGGATTTTATTATATTAGTTCTTGGTTGTTGTCAATTCTGACTATACAGGATCAGTTTTCCTGGTTAGCAGTAAACATCATACTTGCCTGATCTGATACATTGTACCAATCATAATCAAAAGAATTGACTTCCTTGGTTTGCGAAAATGATAAGATGAATAAGTTGTAACAGGCTCTTGAGGTATATAGTAGTATAACGGTCACGCCTATAGTTGTCACCTGACATACAGATGAACCCTAGAAAAGAGAGTTAAACATATTTTAGTACTTATGTCTGATAATGGCAAGAACACCATTTGCATGGCTTGGTGAGCTCTGCTTTACTGTGTATAATCTGGGATATAATTTAATTTTTTTAAATCTGGGAATCTTTTTCCAGGTAAGAGTGGCAGTTCCAGCTCTTAGCATGGTCAGCTACTGTTCAATGACTCTCTCTAATATTGCAGGAAGTGCTAGTCTGAAAGTACCTAAAATAAGATCAAAGGAGTTGTACATGGGGAATAAAACCTATTGGATAGATCAGCCATTCCATCCTCATGCAAAAATACAACCTACAACACCACACCAGAATGAGAACTTCCTATATCAGATCTTTCACTGATATTATTGGTAAACACATTGCACACAGGAATTCACATCCTACACTGCAGATTTGCCCAATTTATAATTTGGTATCAACAGGAGAGTCTCATTGAGCAAGACTAGAGGAGTAGGATGAGTGTGTGGAACAGTAAGGGAATTTGAGGTCAGGAATGTAGATTGGAATGGGGCCCTGGAGTGTTTTGGAAGATAGAGATCTCTTCAGTTGGACGTGGAAATGGATAGAATTTGTAGGGGAATGGTGTGATCCACGTGCAGGATTGAGAGTAGCTTGGTTGCAGCAGAAATTCAGAGGGTAGGGATTGAGAGAGAGACCATAACAGTAGGCATCACAGGTGCTGAGACAAGATCTGATTAAGGATGCATAAATCTCTGGGCACAGACAGGACTAGGCTAAGGATCAATGTTAGTTCTGTCCTGGAGACAGGCACATATAGAGACAAGAGAATAGAGGGAGGGGGAAGAGGCTCAAGGAGGACTCTGTGGGGCTGCCCTGGTGACAGCCTTTTACACAACCAAATGGGAGAGAACAAAGTTTGGGTTCTAAGCTCTCTGGATCAGCAGAGGTAATGCTTTCAGCCCCTGTGGGGAAGGGAAAACCCTTGTTTCCATCTCACATGACTCCCTCTCCCTCCCTCAATGGAGGCATGTAGTACCATAAATGGGCTCCAGAGCCTGACAGAGCTGGGAGTTGCCCACCTTATCATGGGCCCTTTTACAATAGTGTGAGGGATAGGAGGGCCCACCCATGCAGAAGCATAACTCCAAGATTTCTAGCCTGGGTTACAAAGTTTAAAGGCAAGCAGTAGTGGGATCAAAGGCCTAGGACAATGAGGATACAATTACTTAAGTATCATGTCATGTCATTTCACCAGGTTATAATGGTCTCCAAACCTTCACATAAAATATTTCTTCCTCTACATTTCTATGGAGGCCTTTTCAGCTGTACAGTTGTGGCAAAATGGAAGGGGCATGGCTTCATGAGAACACAAATAACTGTGACAAGCTGTACAAGGATGCACTGTTTTCTTTGTACATAGGAATGCAGCATGGTATAGTGGCTAGAGTAGGGGCCTGCAACTCAGGTGACCTGGGTGCTAGTCCCAACTCCACCACTTACAAACTGCAAGGCCTCAGGCAAGTCATTTAACCTCTCAATGCTTCAGTTTGTTCATCTGTAAGAAGAGGCGTGGAAAGTACAGAGAATTATAATTATTACTCTGTGGGAGTGCTTTCCCTTGAGATGCCACATTCCATTGCCTTGTTGTGCTGATGTTACACTTTTATAAATGTCATGTCAATGCAGTATTGACTTTTTTCTGCCTTCTGTGAGACTTGTGGAATTTGTGTTCCTAACTCTTGACAGTCTGAGGGTGCTTTCTGCTTCGGAGTTTCCCCTGGTACTCTGAGCAATAGAGTCTTCTCAAGCAGTGGCCTGCCTGGCTGATTTTTTGGGGGTGTTATTTCATAGCACTCACTAGACTCACTGTCCTGTCTGCACCTTCCTCTTTGCTGCAAGCAGACCATGAGCAGCTGGGATGGAGGGAAAGGTGGGAGGAATGAGTGGAGAAAGGAAGGCTTTCGCTGTTTTTTCCTCAGTGTTGTAAAAACTGAGCTGTATATGAAGTTGGCCAACAGCAGAGTTAAAAATTGTCCTTGAGAGAGAATATAGTTATACCAACATTGATCATCCCCCTTCACAAGCAGTATTTTTTCCTACCAACACAAGAAGCCTGGCCCAGCCCCTACATTTGAGAATTATATCACCATTTATGAAAAACTAGCTAGCACATCCTTCGCAGCAAAACTACTCAAGACATTGATTCATCTGATACGCTGTGTCCCTGGTACTACTCAGCCTGCTTGATGTCCTGGATGTAAGTGCACAGCTTTGTAGATCAGCATGACTGACCATCTGATTAGAAGGATGCTGCAAATACTGCCAGAAGTGCCCGTCAACAGGAGCATAATATGGTGGCAGGCCTGGCTTGCAGTGACATTTGTGCTGAGTTCAGAGACTCAAATATGTATGAGGGAATAGAAACCAAAAATACAGTACGTAGCAGTGAAAGCTGTGGTGAGACCATAGCAAACGACAGGAAATGCTGTAAAGAGGAAACAGTTGTTAGGCACTTCTCTATTCGCACTCTGTGCTGGAGACTCAACTATGCTGTTATGGAAACAGAGGAGGAAGCTGACAGAAGCTGCTGACTCAGATATCACAGCTCAGTTCTCCACACTGCAGCCACCACAAGACAGAAGAAAGCAGCCGGCATTTTTCAGTGCTGTTTTTGCCAGAATACAGGGAAGGTTAGTGCACTATAATATTTAAATACGGTGTAGCTTTAATCACTTCTAGCTCAACAAATAAAATAGCATGATAAAAATGTTTTGTCCACTATGGGCCAAATCCTCAGAGCAGTGTCCAGCCTAAGTAGCTGGGTGCTGGGAAGATACACAGGGAGAGTAAGGGAAGGGGAATCCTTCCTCACAGGCCACAAAGATTGCTTAACCGTATTTGCTGCAATAGATTTACATGCCCTCTTCAGAGGGCTGAGGATACCTGAAGTGGCAAGACTCTAGTCATGCACTCTGTGCTTGTGCCATGCAAGGAACCTCCAAAGAATGGGGCTCTACCTATGTGAGTGCTATGTACCCCACATCTAGCCCTCCCACTCCTGCCCTAACTTTGCACAGTAGAACTAAGAGTTCCACTTCCTGAGACTCTGTGACCATGCAGGATCAGGGCTGGCTCTAACTTTTTTGCCGCCCCGCCGTAACCCCCGCCCCCCGCGAGCGCCGTCGAAATTCCCGCTCCACCAGCACCACGCAACCCGAAGCCCCCGCCCCCCCCCCAACCACCACGCCCCCCAAGACCCCGCCCCCCCGAGCACCACGCCGCCTAAAGCCCCCGCCCCCCCTCCGAGCACCACGCCGCCCAAAGCCCCCCGCCCCCCCCTCTGACCACCATGCCACCCGAAGCCTCCGCCCCCCCTACAACCACCACGCTACCCGAAGCCGCCTCCCCCCTCCAAGCGCCGCCCGAAGCCCCCGCCCCCCTCCAACCACCACGCCACCCGAAGCCCCCTCCCCCCCCAAGCGCCGCCCAAAGCCCCGCCCCCCTCCCAGCACCACGCCGCCTGAAGCCCCGCCCCCCTCCCAGCACCACACCACCCGAAGCCCCCCACCCCCTCTCCAAGCATCACGCTGCCCGAAGCCCCCGCCCCCCCTCCAAGCACCGCCCGAAGCCCCGCCCCCCCTCCAAGCGCCACGCCACCCGAAGCCCCCATCCCCCTCCAAGCGCCGCCTGAAGCCCCGCCCCCCCTCTCCAAGCACCACACCGGCCGAAGCCCCTGCCCCCCCTCCGAGCACCGCGCTGCCGAATCAAAAAAAAAAAAAAATCAAACGCCGCCCTGCCCAAAGGTGCTGCCCCAAGCACGTGCTTGGTCAGCTGGTGCCTGGAGCCGGCCCTGTGCAGGTTTCACCGCTATGCACTTTAGCAAGGGGTGATATTTGAACAGAGGGAGCTAGCACATGTGAGGGTCAAATGGAAGGGTGCCAAATACCACACAGTGGGCATTTCTGCCATTTAGGGTTCCCAGGTGTCTGGTTTTCGACCGGTACACCCAGTCAAAAAGGGACCCTGGCGTCTCCAGTCAGCACCACTGCCAGGCCGTTAAAAGTCTGGTTGGTGCGGGGCTGGCACGCTCCCTACATGGCTCCGCAAGGCTCCCCAGAAGCATAGAATCATAAGGTTGGAAGAGACCTCAGGAGGTCATCTAGTCCAACCCCCTGCTCAAAGCAGGGCCAATCCCCAACTAAATCATCCAAGCCAGGGCTTTGTCAAGCCTGACCTTAAAAACCTCTAAGGAAGGAGAGTCCACCACCTCCCTAGGTAACCCATTCCAGTGCTTCACCACCCTGACAGTGAAAAAGTTTTTCCTAATATCCAACCTAAACCTCCCCCACTGCAACTTGAGACCGTTGCTCCTTGTTCTGTCATCTGCTACCACTGAGAACAGTCTAGATCCATCCTCTTTGGAACCTACCTTCAGGTAGTTGAAAGCAGTTATCAAATCCCCCCTCATTCTTCTCTTCTGCAGACTAAATAATCCCAGTTCCCTCAGCCTCTCCTCATAAGTCATGTGCTCCAGCCCTCTAATCGTTTTTGTTGCCCTCCACTGGACTCTCTCCAATTTTTCCACATCCTTCTTGTAGTTTGGGGCCCAAAAGTGGACACAGTACTCCAGATGAGGCCTCACCAATGTCGAATAGAGGGCAATGATCACATCCTTCGATCTGCTGGCAATGCTCCTACTTATACAGCCCAAAATACCATTAGCCTTCTTGGCAACAAGGGCACACTGTTGATTCATATCCAGCTTCTCATCCACTGTAATCCCTAGGTCCTTTTCTGCAGAACTGCTGCCTAGCCACTCGGTCCCTAGTCTGTAGCAGTGCATGGGATACTTCCTTCCTGAGTGCAGTACTCTGCACTTGTCCTTGTTGAACCTCATCAGATTTCTTTTGGCCCAATCCTCTAATTTGTCTAGGTTCCTCTGTATCCTGTCCCCACCCTCCAGCATATCTACCACTCCTCCCAGTTTAGTGTCATCTGTAAACTTGCTGAGGGTGCAGTCCACCCCATCCTTCAGATCATTAATAAAAATATTGAACAAAACCGGCCCCAGGACCGACCCTTGGGGCAATCCGCTTGATACTGGCTGCCAACTAGACATGGAGCCATTGATCACTACCTGTTGAGCACAACAATCTAGCCAGCTTTCTATCCATCTTATAGTCTATTCATCCAGCCCATACCTCTTTAACTTGCTGGCAAGAATACTGTGAGAAACATGTCCCTCGGCTCCTCGACATAGGGGAGGCCATGGGGGCTTCACACACTGCTCCCACCCCAAGTGCCGGCTACGCAGCCCCCATTGTCCGGGAACCATGACAAATGGGAGCTGCAGGGGTGGCTGGCGTGGGCAGCATGCAGAGCCCCCTGGACATGCCAGTTGCTTCCCGGAAGCCGCCTGAGTTAAGTGCCACCTGGAGCCTGCACCCCAAACCCCCTCCCACATGCAAAGTCCCTCGTGGAACCCCATGTCCCACCCCCCCACACACACACACCCCAACCCTTTTCCCCAGCCCATAGCCCCTCTCACACCCTGAACCCCTCATTTTTGGCCCCATGCCAGAGCCCGGATCCCCAGCCCAGTCCGTATCCCCTTCCACACCTCAACTCCCTGCCCCAGCCCAGAGCCCCTCCCACACTCCAAACCCCTTGGCCCCACTCCCCAGCCCAGAGCCCCCTCCTGCATCCCAAACCCGTCATCCCTGGCTCCATGCCAGAGCCCGCACCCCCAGCTGGAGCCCTCATCCCCTCCCAACCCTCTGCCTCAGACAGGTGGAAGTGAGCGAGTGAGGGTGGGGGAGAGTGAGCAACAGAGGGAGGGGCAATGGAGTGAGTGGGGGCAGGGCCTCGGAGAAGGAAGGGGCAGGGGCAAGGCAAGGGTGTTCGCTTTTGTGTGATTAGAAAGTTAGTAACCCTACTGCCATTCCAATTTTATATAACCACATGGGATGGATTTTTACTAAGAATTTCAGAACAACATTAGCAGTTCAAGCTAAA